>NC_139605.1:108425937-108433437 GCF_964270895.1 Podarcis filfolensis | reverse complement strand
GCTGTTGCAAAATATCCCCTGAAAGGTTTTTCGGTGGAAACAGATGGGTTTTTATCATCGGAAACAGAATTAGCCCTCGACGTCTGAACAACTTTTTTTGAAAAAATCCCTAAGCCGCGCGGTCACAATTTCAGCAAAAATCTGACGTTCTGCAATTCACTCAAAAATGGTGCCAAGCTGCTGCAAACGATCCGCTGAAAGGTTTTTCGGTGGAAACAGATGGGTTTTTATCATCGGAAACAGAATTAGCCCTCGAGGTCTGAACAACTTTTTTTTGAAAAACTCCCTAAGCCGCGCGGTCACAATTTCAGCAAAAATCTGACGTTCTGCAATTCACTAAAAAATGGTGCCAAGCTGTTTCAAAATATCCCCTGGAAGGTTTTTCGGTGGAAACAGATGGGTTTTTATCATCGGAAACAGAATTAGCCCTCGACGTCTGAACAACTTTTTTTGAAAAACTCCCTAAGCCGCGCGGTCACAATTTCAGCAAAAATCTGACGTTCTGCAATTCACTCAAAAATGGTGCCAAGCTGTTGCAAAATATCCCCTGAAAGGTTTTTCGGTGGAAACAGATGGGTTTTTATCATCGGAAACAGAATTAGCCCTCGACGTCTGAACAACTTTTTTTGAAAAACTCCCTAAGCCGCGCGGTCACAATTTCAGCAAAAATCTGACGTTCTGCAATTCACTCAAAAATGGTGCCAAGCTGCTGCAAACGATCCGCTGAAAGGTTTTTCGGTGGAAACAGATGGGTTTTTATCATCGGAAACAGAATTAGCCCTCGACGTCTGAACAACTTTTTTTGTAAAAATCCCTAAGGTGCGCGGTCAAAATTTCAGCAAAAATCTGACGTTCTGCACTTCACTCAAAAATGGTGCCAAGCTGTTGCAAAATATCCCCTGAAAGGTTTTTCGGTGGAAACAGATGGGTTTTTATCATCGGAAACAGAATTAGCCCTAACCCTAACCCTAACCCTAACCCTAACCCTAACCCTAACCCTAAAAATCTGACGTTCAGCAATTCACTCAAAAATGGTGCCAAGCTGTTGCATATGATCCCCTGAAAGGTTTTTCGGAGGAAACAGATGGGTTTTTATCATCGGAAACAGAATTAGCCCTAACCCTAACCCTAACCCCAACCCTAACCCTAACCCTAACCCTAACCCTAACCCTAACCCTAACCCTAACCCTAAAAATCTGACGTTTTGCAATTCACTCAAAAATGGTGCCAAGCTGTTGCAAACGATCCCCAGAAAGGTTTTTCGGTGGAAAGAGATGGGTTTTTATCATCGGAAACAGAATTAGCCCTCGACGTCTGAACACCTTTTTTTGAAAAAATCTCTAAGCCGCGCGGTCACAATTTCAGCAAAAATCTGACGTTCTGCAATTCACTCAAAAATGGTGCCAAGCTGTTGCAAAATATCCCCTGAAAGGTTTTTCGGTGGAAACTGATGGGTTTTTATCATCGGAAACAGAATTAGCCCTCGACGTCTGAACAACTTTTTTTGAAAAAATCCCTAAGCCGCGCGGTCACAATTTCAGCAAAAATCTGACGTTCTGCAATTCACTCAAAAATGGTGCCAAGCTGTTGCAAACGATCCCCTGAAAGGTTTTTCGGTGGAAACAGATGGGTTTTTATCATAGGAAACAGAATTAGCCCTCGACGTCTGAACAACTTTTTTTGAAAAAATCCCTAAGCCGCGCGGTCACAATTTCAGCAAAAATCTGACGTTCTGCAATTCACTAAAAAAAATGGTGCCAAGCTGCTGCAAAATATCCCCTGAAAGGTTTTTCGGTGGAAACAAATGGGTTTTTATCATCGGAAACAGAATTAGCCCTCGACGTCTGAACAACTTTTTTTGAAAAAATCCCTAAGCCGTGTCACAATTTCAGCAAAAATCTGCCGTTCTGCAATTCACTCAAAAATGGTGCCAAGCTGTTGCAAACGATCCCCTGAAAGGTTTTTCGGTGGAAACAGATGGGTTTTTATCATCGGAAACAGAATTAGCCCTCGACGTCTGAACAACTTTTTCTGAAAAAATCCCTAAGCCGCGCGGTCACAATTTCAGCAAAAATCTGACGTTCTGCAATTCACTCAAAAATGGTGCCAAGCTGCTGCAAACGATCCGCTGAAAGGTTTTTCGGTGGAAACAGATGGGTTTTTATCATCGGAAACAGAATTAGCCCTCGAGGTCTGATCAACTTTTTTTTGAAAAACTCCCTAAGCCGCGCGGTCACAATTTCAGCAAAAATCTGACGTTCTGCAATTCACTCAAAAATGGTGCCAAGCTGTTGCAAAATATCCCCTGAAAGGTTTTTCGGTGGAAACAGATGGGTTTTTATCATCGGAAACAGAATTAGCCCTCGACGTCTGAACACCTTTTTTTGAAAAACTCCCTAAGCCGCGCGGTCACAATTTCAGCAAAAATCTGACGTTCTGCAATTCACTCAAAAATGGTGCCAAGCTGTTGCAAAATATCCCCTGGAAGGTTTTTCGGTGGAAACAGATGGGTTTTTATCATCGAAAACAGAATTAGCACTCGACGTCTGAACACCTTTTTTTGAAAAAATCCCTAAGCCGCGCGGTCACAATTTCAGCAAAAATCTGACGTTCTGCAATTCACTCAAACATGGTGCCAAGCTGTTGCAAAATATCCCCTGAAAGGTTTTTCGGTGGAAACAGATGGGTTTTTATCATCGGAAACAGAATTAGCCCTCGACGTCTGAACAACTTTTTTTGAAAAAATCCCTAAGCCGCGCGGTCACAATTTCAGCAAAAATCTGACGTTCTGCAATTCACTCAAAAATGGTGCCAAGCTGCTGCAAACGATCCCCTGAAAGGTTTTTCGGTGGAAACAGATGGGTTTTTATCATCGGAAACAGAATTAGCCCTCGACGTCTGAACAACTTTTTTTGAAAAACTCCCTAAGCCGCGCGGTCACAATTTCAGCAAAAATCTGACGTTCTGCAATTCACTCAAAAATGGTGCCAAGCTGTTGCAAAATATCCCCTGGAAGGTTTTTCGGTGGAAACAGATGGGTTTTTATCATCGGAAACAGAATTCGCCCTCGACGTCTGAACAACTTTTTTTGAAAAACTCCCTAAGCCGCGCGGTCACAATTTCAGCAAAAATCTGACGTTCTGCAATTCACTCAAAAATGGTGCCAAGCTGTTGCAAAATATCCCCTGAAAGGTTTTTCGGTGGAAACAGATGGGTTTTTATCATCGGAAACAGAATTAGCCCTCGACGTCTGAACAACTTTTTTTGAAAAAATCCCTAAGCCGCGCGGTCACAATTTCAGCAAAAATCTGACGTTCTGCAATTCACTCAAAAATGGTGCCAAGCTGCTGCAAACGATCCGCTGAAAGGTTTTTCGGTGGAAACAGATGGGTTTTTATCATCGGAAACAGAATTAGCCTTCGAGGTCTGAACAACTTTTTTTTGAAAAACTCCCTAAGCCGCGCGGTCACAATTTCAGCAAAAATCTGACGTTCTGCAATTCACTAAAAAATGGTGCCAAGCTGTTTCAAAATATCCCCTGGAAGGTTTTTCGGTGGAAACAGATGGGTTTTTATCATCGGAAACAGAATTAGCCCTCGACGTCTGAACAACTTTTTTTGAAAAACTCCCTAAGCCGCGCGGTCACAATTTCAGCAAAAATCTGACGTTCTGCAATTCACTCAAAAATGGTGCCAAGCTGTTGCAAAATATCCCCTGAAAGGTTTTTCGGTGGAAACAGATGGGTTTTTATCATCGGAAACAGAATTAGCCCTCGACGTCTGAACAACTTTTTTTGAAAAACTCCCTAAGCCGCGCGGTCACAATTTCAGCAAAAATCTGACGTTCTGCAATTCACTCAAAAATGGTGCCAAGCTGCTGCAAACGATCCGCTGAAAGGTTTTTCGGTGGAAACAGATGGGTTTTTATCATCGGAAACAGAATTAGCCCTCGACGTCTGAACAACTTTTTTTGTAAAAATCCCTAAGGTGCGCGGTCAAAATTTCAGCAAAAATCTGACGTTCTGCACTTCACTCAAAAATGGTGCCAAGCTGTTGCAAAATATCCCCTGAAAGGTTTTTCGGTGGAAACAGATGGGTTTTTATCATCGGAAACAGAATTAGCCCTAACCCTAACCCTAACCCTAACCCTAACCCTAACCCTAACCCTAAAAATCTGACGTTCAGCAATTCACTCAAAAATGGTGCCAAGCTGTTGCATATGATCCCCTGAAAGGTTTTTCGGAGGAAACAGATGGGTTTTTATCATCGGAAACAGAATTAGCCCTAACCCTAACCCTAACCCCAACCCTAACCCTAACCCTAACCCTAACCCTAACCCTAACCCTAACCCTAACCCTAACCCTAAAAATCTGACGTTTTGCAATTCACTCAAAAATGGTGCCAAGCTGTTGCAAACGATCCCCAGAAAGGTTTTTCGGTGGAAAGAGATGGGTTTTTATCATCGGAAACAGAATTAGCCCTCGACGTCTGAACACCTTTTTTTGAAAAAATCTCTAAGCCGCGCGGTCACAATTTCAGCAAAAATCTGACGTTCTGCAATTCACTCAAAAATGGTGCCAAGCTGTTGCAAAATATCCCCTGAAAGGTTTTTCGGTGGAAACTGATGGGTTTTTATCATCGGAAACAGAATTAGCCCTCGACGTCTGAACAACTTTTTTTGAAAAAATCCCTAAGCCGCGCGGTCACAATTTCAGCAAAAATCTGACGTTCTGCAATTCACTCAAAAATGGTGCCAAGCTGTTGCAAACGATCCCCTGAAAGGTTTTTCGGTGGAAACAGATGGGTTTTTATCATAGGAAACAGAATTAGCCCTCGACGTCTGAACAACTTTTTTTGAAAAAATCCCTAAGCCGCGCGGTCACAATTTCAGCAAAAATCTGACGTTCTGCAATTCACTAAAAAAAATGGTGCCAAGCTGCTGCAAAATATCCCCTGAAAGGTTTTTCGGTGGAAACAAATGGGTTTTTATCATCGGAAACAGAATTAGCCCTCGACGTCTGAACAACTTTTTTTGAAAAAATCCCTAAGCCGTGTCACAATTTCAGCAAAAATCTGCCGTTCTGCAATTCACTCAAAAATGGTGCCAAGCTGTTGCAAACGATCCCCTGAAAGGTTTTTCGGTGGAAACAGATGGGTTTTTATCATCGGAAACAGAATTAGCCCTCGACGTCTGAACAACTTTTTCTGAAAAAATCCCTAAGCCGCGCGGTCACAATTTCAGCAAAAATCTGACGTTCTGCAATTCACTCAAAAATGGTGCCAAGCTGCTGCAAACGATCCGCTGAAAGGTTTTTCGGTGGAAACAGATGGGTTTTTATCATCGGAAACAGAATTAGCCCTCGAGGTCTGATCAACTTTTTTTTGAAAAACTCCCTAAGCCGCGCGGTCACAATTTCAGCAAAAATCTGACGTTCTGCAATTCACTCAAAAATGGTGCCAAGCTGTTGCAAAATATCCCCTGAAAGGTTTTTCGGTGGAAACAGATGGGTTTTTATCATCGGAAACAGAATTAGCCCTCGACGTCTGAACACCTTTTTTTGAAAAACTCCCTAAGCCGCGCGGTCACAATTTCAGCAAAAATCTGACGTTCTGCAATTCACTCAAAAATGGTGCCAAGCTGCTGCAAACGATCCGCTGAAAGGTTTTTCGGTGGAAACAGATGGGTTTTTATCATCGGAAACAGAATTAGCCCTCGACGTCTGAACAACTTTTTTTGTAAAAATCCCTAAGGTGCGCGGTCAAAATTTCAGCAAAAATCTGACGTTCTGCACTTCACTCAAAAATGGTGCCAAGCTGTTGCAAAATATCCCCTGAAAGGTTTTTCGGTGGAAACAGATGGGTTTTTATCATCGGAAACAGAATTAGCCCTAACCCTAACCCTAACCCTAACCCTAACCCTAACCCTAACCCTAACCCTAACCCTAAAAATCTGACGTTCAGCAATTCACTCAAAAATGGTGCCAAGCTGTTGCATATGATCCCCTGAAAGGTTTTTCGGAGGAAACAGATGGGTTTTTATCATCGGAAACAGAATTAGCCCTAACCCTAACCCTAACCCTAACCCTAACCCTTACCCTAACCCTAACCCTAACCCTAACCCTAACCCTAACCCTAACCCTAACCCTCACCCTCACCCTAACCCTAACCCCAACCCTAACCCTCACCCTAACCCTAACCCTAACCCTAAAAATCTGACGTTTTGCAATTCACTCAAAAATGGTGCCAAGCTGTTGCAAACGATCCCCAGAAAGGTTTTTCGGTGGAAAGAGATGGGTTTTTATCATCGGAAACAGAATTAGCCCTCGACTTCTGAACAACTTTTTTTGAAAAAATCCCTAAGCCGCGCGGTCACAATTTCAGCAAAAATCTGACGTTCTGCAATTCACTCAAAAATGGTGCCAAGCTGCTGCAAACGATCCGCTGAAAGGTTTTTCGGTGGAAACAGATGGGTTTTTATCATCGGAAACAGAATTAGCCCTCGAGGTCTGAACAACTTTTTTTTGAAAAACTCCCTAAGCCGCGCGGTCACAATTTCAGCAAAAATCTGACGTTCTGCAATTCACTCAAAAATGGTGCCAAGCTGTTGCAAAATATCCCCTGGAAGGTTTTTCGGTGGAAACAGATGGGTTTTTATCATCGGAAACAGAATTAGCCCTCGACGTCTGAACAACTTTTTTTGAAAAACTCCCTAAGCCGCGCGTTCACAATTTCAGCAAAAATCTGACGTTCTGCAATTCACTCAAAAATGGTGCCAAGCTGTTGCAAAATATCCCCTGAAAGGTTTTTCGGTGGAAACAGATGGGTTTTTATCATCGGAAACAGAATTAGCCCTCGACGTCTGAACAACTTTTTTTGAAAAACTCCCTAAGCCGCGCGGTCACAATTTCAGCAAAAATCTGACGTTCTGCAATTCACTCAAAAATGGTGCCAAGCTGCTGCAAACGATCCGCTGAAAGGTTTTTCGGTGGAAACAGATGGGTTTTTATCATCGGAAACAGAATTAGCCCTCGACGTCTGAACAACTTTTTTTGTAAAAATCCCTAAGCCGCGCGGTCACAATTTCAGCAAAAATCTGACGTTCTGCACTTCACTCAAAAATGGTGCCAAGCTGTTGCAAAATATCCCCTGAAAGGTTTTTCGGTGGAAACAGATGGGTTTTTATCATCGGAAACAGAATTAGCCCTAACCCTAACCCTAACCCTAACCCTAACCCTAACCCTAACCCTAAAAATCTGACGTTCAGCAATTCACTCAAAAATGGTGCCAAGCTGTTGCATATGATCCCCTGAAAGGTTTTTCGGAGGAAACAGATGGGTTTTTATCATCGGAAACAGAATTAGCCCTAACCCTAACCCTAACCCTAACCCTAACCCTAACCCTAACCCTAACCCTAACCCTAACCCTAACCCTCACCCTAACCCTAACCCTAACCCTAACCCTAACCCTAACCCTCACCCTAACCCTAACCCTAACCCTAACC
>NC_139605.1:108415937-108420937 GCF_964270895.1 Podarcis filfolensis | reverse complement strand
CTCGACGTCTGAACAACTTTTTTTGAAAAAATCCCTAAGCCGCGCGGTCACAATTTCAGCAAAAATCTGACGTTCTGCAATTCACTAAAAAAAATGGTGCCAAGCTGCTGCAAAATATCCCCTGAAAGGTTTTTCGGTGGAAACAAATGGGTTTTTATCATCGGAAACAGAATTAGCCCTCGACGTCTGAACAACTTTTTTTGAAAAAATCCCTAAGCCGGGTCACAATTTCAGCAAAAATCTGACGTTCTGCAATTCACTCAAAAATGGTGCCAAGCTGTTGCAAACGATCCCCTGAAAGGTTTTTCGGTGGAAACAGATGGGTTTTTATCATCGGAAACAGAATTAGCCCTCGACGTCTGAACAACTTTTTTTGAAAAAATCCCTAAGCCGCGCGGTCACAATTTCAGCAAAAATCTGACGTTCTGCAATTCACTCAAAAATGGTGCCAAGCTGCTGCAAACGATCCGCTGAAAGGTTTTTCGGTGGAAACAGATGGGTTTTTATCATCGGAAACAGAATTAGCCCTCGAGTTCTGATCAACTTTTTTTTGAAAAACTCCCTAAGCCGCGCGGTCACAATTTCAGCAAAAATCTGACGTTCTGCAATTCACTCAAAAATGGTGCCAAGCTGTTGCAAAATATCCCCTGAAAGGTTTTTCGGTGGAAACAGATGGGTTTTTATCATCGGAAACAGAATTAGCCCTCGACGTCTGAACACCTTTTTTTGAAAAACTCCCTAAGCCGCGCGGTCACAATTTCAGCAAAAATCTGACGTTCTGCAATTCACTCAAAAATGGTGCCAAGCTGCTGCAAACGATCCGCTGAAAGGTTTTTCGGTGGAAACAGATGGGTTTTTATCATCGGAAACAGAATTAGCCCTCGACGTCTGAACAACTTTTTTTGTAAAAATCCCTAAGGTGCGCGGTCAAAATTTCAGCAAAAATCTGACGTTCTGCACTTCACTCAAAAATGGTGCCAAGCTGTTGCAAAATATCCCCTGAAAGGTTTTTCGGTGGAAACAGATGGGTTTTTATCATCGGAAACAGAATTAGCCCTAACCCTAACCCTAACCCTAACCCTAACCCTAACCCTAACCCTAACCCTAACCCTAACCCTAACCCTAACCCTAACCCTAACCCTAAAAATCTGACGTTCAGCAATTCACTCAAAAATGGTGCCAAGCTGTTGCATATGATCCCCTGAAAGGTTTTTCGGAGGAAACAGATGGGTTTTTATCATCGGAAACAGAATTAGCCCTAACCCTAACCCTAACCCTAACCCTAACCCTAACCCTAACCCTAACCCTAACCCTAACCCTAACCCTCACCCTCACCCTAACCCCAACCCTAACCCTCACCCTAACCCTAACCCTAACCCTAACCCTAAAAATCTGACGTTCTGCAATTCACTCAAAAATGGTGCCAAGCTGCTGCAAACGATCCGCTGAAAGGTTTTTCGGTGGAAACAGATGGGTTTTTATCATCGGAAACAGAATTAGCCCTCGACGTCTGAACAACTTTTTTTGAAAAAATCCCTAAGCCGCGCGGTCACAATTTCAGCAAAAATCTGACGTTCTGCAATTCACTCAAAAATGGTGCCAAGCTGTTGCAAAATATCCCCTGAAAGGTTTTTCGGTGGAAACAGATGGGTTTTTATCATCGGAAACAGAATTAGCCCTCGACGTCTGAACAACTTTTTTTGAAAAAATCCCTAAGCCGCGCGGTCACAATTTCAGCAAAAATCTGACGTTCTGCAATTCACTCAAAAATGGTGCCAAGCTGTTGCAAAATATCCCCTGAAAGGTTTTTCGGTGGAAACAAATGGGTTTTTATCATCGGAAACAGAATTAGCCCTCGACGTCTGAACAACTTTTTTTGAAAAAATCCCTAAGCCGAGCGGTCACAATTTCAGCAAAACTCTGACGTTTTGCAATTCACTCAAAAATGGTGCCAAGCTGTTGCAAACGATCCGCTGAAAGGTTTTTTGGTGGAAACAAATGGGTTTTTATCATCGGAAACAGAATTAGCCCTCGACGTCTGAACAACTTTTTTTGAAAAAATCCCTAAGGTGCGCGGTCACAATTTCAGCAAAAATCTGACGTTCTGCAATTCACTCAAAAATGGTGCCAAGCTGCTGCAAACGATCCGCTGAAAGGTTTTTCGGTGGAAACAGATGGGTTTTTATCATCGGAAACAGAATTAGCCCTCGACGTCTGAACAACTTTCTTTGAAAAAATCCCTAAGCCGCGCGGACACAATTTCAGCAAAAATCTGACGTTCTGCAATTCACTCAAAAATGGTGCCAAGCTGCTGCAAACGATCCGCTGAAAGGTTTTTCGGTGGAAACAGATGGGTTTTTATCATCGGAAACAGAATTAGCCCTCGACGTCTGAACAACTTTTTTTGAAAAAATCCCTAAGGTGCGCGGTCACAATTTCAGCAAAAATCTGACGTTCTGCAATTCACTCAAAAATGGTGCCAAGCTGCTGCAAACGATCCCCTGAAAGGTTTTTCGGTGGAAACAGATAGGTTTTTATCATCGGGAACAGAATTAGCCCTCGACGTCTGAACACCTTTTTTAAAAAAAATCGCTAAGCCGCGAGGTCACAATTTCAGCAAAAATCTGACGTTCTGCAATTCACTCAAAAATGGTGCCAAGCTGCTGCAAACGATCCGCTGAAAGGTTTTTCGGTGGAAACAGATGGGTTTTTATCATCGGAAACAGAATTAGCCCTCGACGTCTGAACAACTTTCTTTGAAAAAATCCCTAAGCCGCGCGGTCACAATTTCAGCAAAAATCTGACGTTCTGCCATTCACTCAAAAATGGTGCCAAGCTGTTGCAAAATATCCCCTGAAAGGTTTTTCGGTGGAAACAGATGGGTTTTTATCATCGGAAACAGAATTAGCCCTCGACGTCTGAACACCTTTTTTTGAAAAAATCCCTAAGCCGCGAGGTCACAATTTCAGCAAAAATCTGACGTTCTGCAATTCACTCAAAAATGGTGCCAAGCTGTTGCAAACGATCCCCTGAAAGGTTTTTCGGTGGAAACAGATAGGTTTTTATCATCGGGAACAGAATTAGCCCTCGACGTCTGAACACCTTTTTTTGAAAAAATCCCTAAGCCGCGCGGTCACAATTTCAGCAATAATCTGACGTTCTGCAATTCACTCAAAAATGGTGCCAAGCTGCTGCAAACGATCCGCTGAAAGGTTTTTCGGTGGAAACAGATGGGTTTTATCATCGGAAACAGAATTAGCCCTCGACGTCTGAACAACATTTTTAGAAAAAATCCCTAAGCCGCGCGGTCACAATTTCAGCAAAAATCTGACGTTCTGCAATTCACTCAAAAATGGTGCCAAGCTGCTGCAAACGATCCGCTGAAAGGTTTTTCGCTGGAAACAGATGGGTTTTTATCATCGGAAACAGAATTAGCCCTCGAGGTCTGAACAACTTTTTTTTGAAAAACTCCCTAAGCCGCGCGGTCACAATTTCAGCAAAAATCTGACGTTCTGCAATTCACTCAAAAATGGTGCCAAGCTGTTGCAAAATATCCCCTGAAAGGTTTTTCGGTGGAAACAGATGGGTTTTTATCATCGGAAACAGAATTAGCCCTCGACGTCTGAACAACTTTTTTTGAAAAACTCCCTAAGCCGCGCGGTCACAATTTCAGCAAAAATCTGACGTTCTGCAATTCACTAAAAAATGGTGCCAAGCTGTTGCAAAATATCCCCTGGAAGGTTTTTCGGTGGAAACAGATGGGTTTTTATCATCGGAAACAGAATTAGCCCTCGACGTCTGAACAACTTTTTTTGAAAAACTCCCTAAGCCGCGCGGTCACAATTTCAGCAAAAATCTGACGTTCTGCAATTCACTCAAAAATGGTGCCAAGCTGCTGCAAACGATCCGCTGAAAGGTTTTTCGGTGGAAACAGATGGGTTTTTATCATCGGAAACAGAATTAGCCCTCGACGTCTGAACAACTTTTTTTGAAAAAATCCCTAAGGTGCGCGGTCACAATTTCAGCAAAAATCTGACGTTCTGCAATTCACTCAAAAATGGTGCCAAGCTGCTGCAAACGATCCCCTGAAAGGTTTTTCGGTGGAAACAGATAGGTTTTTATCATCGGGAACAGAATTAGCCCTCGACGTCTGAACACCTTTTTTAAAAAAAATCGCTAAGCCGCGAGGTCACAATTTCAGCAAAAATCTGACGTTCTGCAATTCACTCAAAAATGGTGCCAAGCTGCTGCAAACGATCCGCTGAAAGGTTTTTCGGTGGAAACAGATGGGTTTTTATCATCGGAAACAGAATTAGCCCTCGACGTCTGAACAACTTTCTTTGAAAAAATCCCTAAGCCGCGCGGTCACAATTTCAGCAAAAATCTGACGTTCTGCCATTCACTCAAAAATGGTGCCAAGCTGTTGCAAAATATCCCCTGAAAGGTTTTTCGGTGGAAACAGATGGGTTTTTATCATCGGAAACAGAATTAGCCCTCGACGTCTGAACACCTTTTTTTGAAAAAATCCCTAAGCCGCGAGGTCACAATTTCAGCAAAAATCTGACGTTCTGCAATTCACTCAAAAATGGTGCCAAGCTGCTGCAAACGATCCGCTGAAAGGTTTTTCGGTGGAAACAGATGGGTTTTTATCATCGGAAACAGAATTAGCCCTCGACGTCTGAACAACTTTCTTTGAAAAAATCCCTAAGCCGCGCGGTCACAATTTCAGCAAAAATCTGACGTTCTGCCATTCACTCAAAAATGGTGCCAAGCTGTTGCAAAATATCCCCTGAAAGGTTTTTCGGTGGAAACAGATGGGTTTTTATCATCGGAAACAGAATTAGCCCTCGACGTCTGAACACCTTTTTTTGAAAAAATCCCTAAGCCGCGAGGTCACAATTTCAGCAAAAATCTGACGTTCTGCAATTCACTCAAAAATGGTGCCAAGCTGTTGCAAACGATCCCCTGAAAGGTTTTTCGGTGGAAACAGATAGGTTTTT
>NC_139605.1:108390937-108410937 GCF_964270895.1 Podarcis filfolensis | reverse complement strand
ATCATCGGAAACAGAATTAGCCCTCGAGTTCTGATCAACTTTTTTTTGAAAAACTCCCTAAGCCGCGCGGTCACAATTTCAGCAAAAATCTGACGTTCTGCAATTCACTCAAAAATGGTGCCAAGCTGTTGCAAAATATCCCCTGAAAGGTTTTTCGGTGGAAACAGATGGGTTTTTATCATCGGAAACAGAATTAGCCCTCGACGTCTGAACACCTTTTTTTGAAAAACTCCCTAAGCCGCGCGGTCACAATTTCAGCAAAAATCTGACGTTCTGCAATTCACTCAAAAATGGTGCCAAGCTGCTGCAAACGATCCGCTGAAAGGTTTTTCGGTGGAAACAGATGGGTTTTTATCATCGGAAACAGAATTAGCCCTCGACGTCTGAACAACTTTTTTTGTAAAAATCCCTAAGGTGCGCGGTCAAAATTTCAGCAAAAATCTGACGTTCTGCACTTCACTCAAAAATGGTGCCAAGCTGTTGCAAAATATCCCCTGAAAGGTTTTTCGGTGGAAACAGATGGGTTTTTATCATCGGAAACAGAATTAGCCCTAACCCTAACCCTAACCCTAACCCTAACCCTAACCCTAACCCTAACCCTAACCCTAACCCTAACCCTAACCCTAAAAATCTGACGTTCAGCAATTCACTCAAAAATGGTGCCAAGCTGTTGCATATGATCCCCTGAAAGGTTTTTCGGAGGAAACAGATGGGTTTTTATCATCGGAAACAGAATTAGCCCTAACCCTAACCCTAACCCTAACCCTAACCCTAACCCTAACCCTAACCCTAACCCTCACCCTCACCCTAACCCCAACCCTAACCCTCACCCTAACCCTAACCCTAACCCTAACCCTAAAAATCTGACGTTCTGCAATTCACTCAAAAATGGTGCCAAGCTGCTGCAAACGATCCGCTGAAAGGTTTTTCGGTGGAAACAGATGGGTTTTTATCATCGGAAACAGAATTAGCCCTCGACGTCTGAACAACTTTTTTTGAAAAAATCCCTAAGCCGCGCGGTCACAATTTCAGCAAAAATCTGACGTTCTGCAATTCACTCAAAAATGGTGCCAAGCTGTTGCAAAATATCCCCTGAAAGGTTTTTCGGTGGAAACAGATGGGTTTTTATCATCGGAAACAGAATTAGCCCTCGACGTCTGAACAACTTTTTTTGAAAAAATCCCTAAGCCGCGCGGTCACAATTTCAGCAAAAATCTGACGTTCTGCAATTCACTCAAAAATGGTGCCAAGCTGTTGCAAAATATCCCCTGAAAGGTTTTTCGGTGGAAACAAATGGGTTTTTATCATCGGAAACAGAATTAGCCCTCGACGTCTGAACAACTTTTTTTGAAAAAATCCCTAAGCCGAGCGGTCACAATTTCAGCAAAACTCTGACGTTTTGCAATTCACTCAAAAATGGTGCCAAGCTGTTGCAAACGATCCGCTGAAAGGTTTTTTGGTGGAAACAAATGGGTTTTTATCATCGGAAACAGAATTAGCCCTCGACGTCTGAACAACTTTTTTTGAAAAAATCCCTAAGGTGCGCGGTCACAATTTCAGCAAAAATCTGACGTTCTGCAATTCACTCAAAAATGGTGCCAAGCTGCTGCAAACGATCCGCTGAAAGGTTTTTCGGTGGAAACAGATGGGTTTTTATCATCGGAAACAGAATTAGCCCTCGACGTCTGAACAACTTTCTTTGAAAAAATCCCTAAGCCGCGCGGACACAATTTCAGCAAAAATCTGACGTTCTGCAATTCACTCAAAAATGGTGCCAAGCTGCTGCAAACGATCCGCTGAAAGGTTTTTCGGTGGAAACAGATGGGTTTTTATCATCGGAAACAGAATTAGCCCTCGACGTCTGAACAACTTTTTTTGAAAAAATCCCTAAGGTGCGCGGTCACAATTTCAGCAAAAATCTGACGTTCTGCAATTCACTCAAAAATGGTGCCAAGCTGCTGCAAACGATCCCCTGAAAGGTTTTTCGGTGGAAACAGATAGGTTTTTATCATCGGGAACAGAATTAGCCCTCGACGTCTGAACACCTTTTTTTAAAAAAATCCCTAAGCCGCGAGGTCACAATTTCAGCAAAAATCTGACGTTCTGCAATTCACTCAAAAATGGTGCCAAGCTGCTGCAAACGATCCGCTGAAAGGTTTTTCGGTGGAAACAGATGGGTTTTTATCATCGGAAACAGAATTAGCCCTCGACGTCTGAACAACTTTCTTTGAAAAAATCCCTAAGCCGCGCGGTCACAATTTCAGCAAAAATCTGACGTTCTGCCATTCACTCAAAAATGGTGCCAAGCTGTTGCAAAATATCCCCTGAAAGGTTTTTCGGTGGAAACAGATGGGTTTTTATCATCGGAAACAGAATTAGCCCTCGACGTCTGAACACCTTTTTTTGAAAAAATCCCTAAGCCGCGAGGTCACAATTTCAGCAAAAATCTGACTGTCAGGGGTTCAGGAGCAGAGGGAACGGATGGCGAGGAATCGGAAGGAGAGGTTAGCGATGATAGCCGTCCGAGATCTCTAAGTCTGTCCAGCGAATCGGAGGATTCACAGAAAGGGGCTCCCTTGGGCAGAGCTGGGGGGTTACCAAGAGGGGCACCCCAGGAAGAAGGGACCAGAGGGGATTCAGAGAGCAGCAGCTGGAAATCCGGACCAGCTACTCCACCAGAGAGCAGCAGGGGGGAGGAGTTCCAGGCACCAGCGACAGGCAGCTCTCCGGCAGCAGCCACGCCTGCGTCAGAGAGCGAGGAAACGGTAGAGAGGAGGGTCGGAGACAGCGCGCGCGCGCCAAGTTCAAATGTACCAGAGGGAGGCGCAATGAGCAGCCCGGAAAGGGAGCCAGGTCCTAAAGCCCGCCGAAGGGAGGGGGAGGAATCCGAAGGGTCCGCATCCGAGGCATCCAGGAAGGAAGGAACCCCGGGGGGTGGTAGGACCCAGAGGCGAAAGGAGAGACGCAAAAGGTGGAGCAAGGCTAGGGTCTTGAACTGGGGTACAGGAGGCGGAGATTCAGATGGGACTTCGCCGATCTAGGGAATAGACGTAGAGACGCACGCTAAGATGTGGAAATGGAAATTATACTTCAATAAAGACTTTATTCCGTTCTACCGGCTAGCGTTGGTCCTTTGTGAGCCGGGACCTAGAGGCAGTCTCTGACAGTAAGTCCCATCTCCCAGAAGTTTTCATCAGTTCTCTTTGACTCAAGCGGCGTGTGGGGAGCGAAGCAGGGAGGAAAGAGGACTGGTGCCTTTGGAGCTCACAAAAGTCAAGCGACATGTCTACTGAAGAGCAAATTGCTTCCCTGCGAGAAGCGGTAACGCAGCTCAGCGCAGAGATAATCGCCTCCAGGAAAAGAGAGGATGAAGCGGCTGCTGCATGCCGAGATCTCCAAGCCAGGTTGGAAGTGCTTGCTAAGCAGGCACAAACGGGTTCCAGATCCGAGGGAATCGGGTTGGGAAGGACTGGAGGCAGCATTGTATCTCACTTTGATGGGAATTTGCAGCAGTACCCCAATTTCCGAGCAGACGTGCAGTTTGCGCTGAAACTGCTGGAGAAAGAGTTTAGAGATGAGCAAGAAAAAGTGGGGTTTATCTTGTCTCATTTGCATGGAGACGCGAAAGCATGTCTGCGCAATCTGTGGAGAGATATGGACCCAGCGCTCCAGAGTTCAGCTGCATTCATTAAAGCGATGGATTCTTGCTTTCTATCGAAAATAGACATTGACATTGCCCGTAAGGACATATTTGAGCTGAGACAAGGGAAAGCCAGCGTGAGGCAGTATCACTCCCGCTTTTTTGCATTGGTCAATGCCTTGGGGTGGGACAAGGATTCCCCCCCCGTTAGAGATCTTTATTGGGAAGGATTGAACCCCCAAATCAAGGATGAGATAGCGCGGGGGGAGAGACCCAAAAGCACCCAGGAGGTGGTGGACAGATCGCTTGCAGTGGGGGTGAGGCTGGAGGACCGCCCTTGGGACAGAGGAGAAGGGCGTTGGGGACGCACACCAGCCAGAGTGCCCTCCCTCTTGCCCAGGGATGTCGCGCGTGCGCAATCAACGCCTCCGCAAGCAGGGGGGGAGGAGCCAATGGAGATCGGCGGTGCTAGAGCTCAATCAGCCACCAGAGCCTTAACACCGGGAGCAGTCAAAACAAAGCAGCCTAGAGGGAACAGGAAGTGTTACATCTGTGACAGTTCGAAGCACATGGCGAAAGAGTGTCCCCAGAGGCTCCACAAGCACACTGCAGCTTCAATAACAGTAATGGGAGCAACTCAGCAGAGTGAACCACGGCAGGGAGACGGAAGCACTGGGGGCCAGCCAGGCGAGTCAGTGAAGAAGTCCCCAGAGATTTTGAAGCCCACGGATCCCCTCCCGCCCAAACCAGTGGTGCAGCTCACCGCATCGCTCCAGCTGCCCAGTGGTCTCACTTTAGAAGTGCCGATTACGATTGACTCTGGCAGTAATGCGGACTTTATCGCACTGGAATTCCTTCAACAACACAACATAGCGCTACTGCCAGCCACACTGCCCCTGAACGTGGTCACAGTGGATGGCAGGGAACTGCTAGGGGGGCAGGTGGTGCAGCAGACACCACCTATGGTGATGCAAATTGGGAATCACCGAGAAGTCATCAGCTTCAACGTCACCCAATTGTCGGACACGCCCATAGTGTTGGGCATGAGTTGGCTGGATAGGCACAGCCCGGCAGTAGCGTGGTACCAGCGGCAATTGACCTTCTGCTCTTCCTACTGCGCAGCGCACTGCATCCAGACCTGCCAGGAAGGAGAGGGGCGAGAGGATGCACCGCAGCTACACCTAGGCATGGTGCAAGCGGTGCCCAACAAGTACAAGGAGTTTTTGGAGGTCTTCTGCGAGAAGGAGGCGGACAAACTGCCCCCCCACAGACCCTATGACTGCAAGATTGATCTCCTGCCGGGGGCAACGCTGCCAACAGGGAAACTGTATTCCATGTCTGAGGACGAACTGCAGGAACTTAGGGAGTTCATAGACCACAATTTGAAGCGCGGGTTCATTCGGGAGTCGAAAGCTGTAGGGGGCAGCCCAGTATTCTTTGTGAAGAAGCGAGACACGCCCCAGAAGAGGCTTGTAGTTGACTTTCGAATTTTGAACTCGAAAACCAAGCCCTCGTCCTTCCCCATGCCCAAAATAGACGACCTGCTCGCGACGGTAAGGAAAGGACGCGTTTTCACCAAGTTGGATCTGCGAGGCGCGTACAACCTGATTCGTGTGCGGGAGGGCGACGAGTGGAAGACGGCCATGTTCACACCACTGGGCACCTACGAATACAGAGTTATGCCCTTCGGATTACAAAATGGCTCTCACTGTTTTCAAGCCTTTATGCATCACGTGTTGGCGGGACTCCTTTACAAGAAATGCGTATGCTTCCTGGACGACATCCTGATATTTTCTGAGTCGCGAGAAGCGCACGAGAGGGATGTCAGGGAAGTTCTGCGGAGACTAAAGGAGCACAGGCTGTACGCCAAGCTGGAGAAGTGCCAGTTCGACGTGACGGAGGTGGATTTCCTGGGCTATAAACTGTCGGACAAGGGGCTCGCCATGGACAGCGCCAAGGTTCGCTCAGTATTGGACTGGAAAAGCCCGCGCAATAGGAAGGAAGTCCAGCGGTTTGTCGGCTTTGCCAACTTTTATCGCAAGTTCATCAAGGGGTTCGCTATGCAAACGGCGGCCATCACCGACACGCTCAGCTCCAAGAAGAAGAAGTTTATCTGGACGGAGGAGGCGGAGCAGTCCTTTCAGAAACTCAAGCGTCTCTTCGCTTCCGAGGAGCAGCTGCTGCATGTAAATCCCAGCAGACCGATGAGGGTGGAGACGGACGCCTCAGACAGAGCCGTGGGAGCGGTACTGTTGCAACAAGACCAGCAGGGGGACTGGAGGCCGTGCGCCTTCTACTCAAGGAAGCTCAGCAAGTCGGAGCAGAATTACACCATCTGGGACAGGGAGTTGCTAGCCATCCATGCAGCGTTCAAAGCGTGGCGGCACTTCCTTATCGGAGCCAGGCACACAGTGCAGGTCCGCACGGACCACAAGAATCTAGAGTACTGGCGCACGGCGAGGTTCCTGAATCAGAGGCACATTAGATGGGCAGAGTTCTTCGCGGACTTCGACTTCAAGATAGAGTACATCCCGGGTGACAACAACATCATGGCGGATGCCTTGTCCAGAAAGCCGCAATACCTCGAGGAGGAGGCACCGTCGGCAGCCAAGCACATTTTCGCACCGGAAGCGTGGGCTTGCGCCTCGGCGACCGTGGATCTGGACGCCGTACGTCGAGCGTTGCGGGAGGACCCCTTCGCGCTAGCCAAGATGGAGGAGGTGCACAAGGGCACGGTGAGGGACGACGAGTTCCAGATCAGAGACGGTTTGCTCATCCGCAAGGGAGCACTCTACGTGCCGGGGAATGACCTCCGCGCGAGGGTGCTGCAGCAGCTACACGACGCCCCCACTGCCGGGCACTTTGGCAGAGAAAAGACTGTAGAACTAGTGACCAGAGACTTTTGGTGGCCCAAGATGCGGGGGGAAGTAGCGGATTACGTCTCGAGATGCGACACCTGCCAAAGGGCCAAGTCAGTGCACAAACCGCCGGCGGGATTGCTGGAACCGTTGCAGACGCCGTCTGAGCCGTGGGAACGGGTGGCCCTGGACTTTGTCACGGATCTGCCCGGTTCGAGGGGAAAGACGGCAGTGCTTGTGGTGGTGGACATGTTTACCAAGATGGCACACTTCATTCCGTGTGCGAAGGTGGCCACGGCAGAACAGACCGCCAAACTGTTCATAGACCACGTGTTTAAGGTCCACGGTCTGCCACGATCTATTCTATCCGACCGGGGGCGGCAGTTCATCTCGAACTTCTGGCAAAAGTTGATGGGCATCCTGAACGTCAAGATCAATCTAGCGTCGGCGAGACACCCGCAGACCAACGGACAAGCGGAGAGGGTCAACGCCATCATGCAGCAGTACCTGAGATGCTACGCCAATCAGCAGCCTAACACGTGGGTGGACTACCTGCCCCTCGCAGAGTTCGCTTACAACAATACGAAGCACGTGTCGACGGGGGTGACGCCGTTCTTCGCCAACAACGGGAGGCATCCCAGAACCTTCCCAGGTTTAGAGAGAGTGGGGGAGGGGGAGCCGCAGGCAGCGGAAGAATTAGCGTCAGAGTTGCAGGAAGTCCACGAACAGCTTAGGAGGCAGTTGGAACTGGCAAAGCACGCATACAAACTGCAGGCTGACAGACACAGGAGAGTAGGGGAAGACATACAGGTGGGAGACTGGGTTTGGTTAGCAGCGCAAGCAGTGCCGACCAGATCGTTGGCCAAGAAGAAGCTAGGGCATAAGCAGCTAGGGCCTTACCAAGTCCAGGCACAGGTCAATCCAGTGGCTTTCCGGTTAGCGCTTCCGGAGGGTTCCAGAATGCATCCGGTCTTCCATAGATCGGTGCTCACGCCCTACAAAGCACCGCATAGATTTCACGAGCCAGGCACAGCACTAGATCCGCCCAGAGAAGGACCCAGGGAAAGGGGGTCGCCAAGAGGGGAGCGCATCAACGAAGTCACAGAGATTTTAGACTCGAGATGGGGGGAAGAGGGAGTAGAATACCTTCTTGCCAGAGAGGATACCCCGGCCAGCGCCAACAGTTGGGTGCCGGGCTATGCCTTGGACGAGCCTCTTCTCAAGGAAGAGTTCCATGCCATTTTCCCACACAGGCCCATGCCAGCCGAGTATTTCGATGACTGGCTCTTCACACCCACACTTTCAGGCAGCACGTTCCAGGGGTTCGACTCGGACGAGGAGACGGCACCACACATACGCTCTCCGGAAGGTTCACCCTCGGGTTCTGCCTCAGACCGCTCCTATTGGTGGGATAATCAACCAGAGGAGCAGTGGCGCAGGAAGTGGTTGGGGGGTCCCTGGCAGGCATCACCCTCAGAGGGGGACGGGGGAGAGATGGACATGGACGTGTTGGGGGAGGACGTGGGATTTGAACACGAAGGCAGGGAGATGGAAGCAGAGGAGATCGACGTCGACGAGCGCACGGAGGACGAGCCAGACCTGCCCGATGTGATGTACGACACGAGGGAAGAACTGTATCCGGCACTCACCCTTGCCACGACGGAGCACCCAGAACCCACACCGGAAGGAGGGGAGGGGGGAAGGGGGGGCTTCGAGGGGGGGATGGATGTCAGGGGTTCAGGAGCAGAGGGAACGGATGGCGAGGAATCGGAAGGAGAGGTTAGCGATGATAGCCGTCCGAGATCTCTAAGTCTGTCCAGCGAATCGGAGGATTCACAGAAAGGGGCTCCCGTGGGCAGAGCTGGGGGGTTACCAAGAGGGGCACCCCAGGAAGAAGGGACCAGAGGGGATTCAGAGAGCAGCAGCTGGAAATCCGGACCAGCTACTCCACCAGAGAGCAGCAGGGGGGAGGAGTTCCAGGCACCAGCGACAGGCAGCTCTCCGGCAGCAGCCACGCCTGCGTCAGAGAGCGAGGAAACGGTAGAGAGGAGGGTCGGAGACAGCGCGCGCGCGCCAAGTTCAAATGTACCAGAGGGAGGCGCAATGAGCAGCCCGGAAAGGGAGCCAGGTCCTAAAGCCCGCCGAAGGGAGGGGGAGGAATCCGAAGGGTCCGCATCCGAGGCATCCAGGAAGGAAGGAACCCCGGGGGGTGGTAGGACCCAGAGGCGAAAGGAGAGACGCAAAAGGTGGAGCAAGGCTAGGGTCTTGAACTGGGGTACAGGAGGCGGAGATTCAGATGGGACTTCGCCGATCTAGGGAATAGACGTAGAGACGCACGCTAAGATGTGGAAATGGAAATTATACTTCAATAAAGACTTTATTCCGTTCTACCGGCTAGCGTTGGTCCTTTGTGAGCCGGGACCTAGAGGCAGTCTCTGACACTGACGTTCTGCAATTCACTCAAAAATGGTGCCAAGCTGTTGCAAACGATCCCCTGAAAGGTTTTTCGGTGGAAACAGATAGGTTTTTATCATCGGGAACAGAATTAGCCCTCGACGTCTGAACACCTTTTTTTGAAAAAATCCCTAAGCCGCGCGGTCACAATTTCAGCAATAATCTGACGTTCTGCAATTCACTCAAAAATGGTGCCAAGCTGCTGCAAACGATCCGCTGAAAGGTTTTTCGGTGGAAACAGATGGGTTTTATCATCGGAAACAGAATTAGCCCTCGACGTCTGAACAACATTTTTAGAAAAAATCCCTAAGCCGCGCGGTCACAATTTCAGCAAAAATCTGACGTTCTGCAATTCACTCAAAAATGGTGCCAAGCTGCTGCAAACGATCCGCTGAAAGGTTTTTCGCTGGAAACAGATGGGTTTTTATCATCGGAAACAGAATTAGCCCTCGAGGTCTGAACAACTTTTTTTTGAAAAACTCCCTAAGCCGCGCGGTCACAATTTCAGCAAAAATCTGACGTTCTGCAATTCACTCAAAAATGGTGCCAAGCTGTTGCAAAATATCCCCTGAAAGGTTTTTCGGTGGAAACAGATGGGTTTTTATCATCGGAAACAGAATTAGCCCTCGACGTCTGAACAACTTTTTTTGAAAAACTCCCTAAGCCGCGCGGTCACAATTTCAGCAAAAATCTGACGTTCTGCAATTCACTAAAAAATGGTGCCAAGCTGTTGCAAAATATCCCCTGGAAGGTTTTTCGGTGGAAACAGATGGGTTTTTATCATCGGAAACAGAATTAGCCCTCGACGTCTGAACAACTTTTTTTGAAAAACTCCCTAAGCCGTGCGGTCACAATTTCAGCAAAAATCTGACGTTCTGCAATTCACTCAAAAATGGTGCCAAGCTGTTGCAAAATATCCCCTGAAAGGTTTTTCGGTGGAAACAGATGGGTTTTTATCATCGGAAACAGAATTAGCCCTCGACGTCTGAACAACTTTTTTTGAAAAACTCCCTAAGGTGCGCGGTCAAAATTTCAGCAAAAATCTGACGTTCTGCACTTCACTCAAAAATGGTGCCAAGCTGTTGCAAAATATCCCCTGAAAGGTTTTTCGGTGGAAACAGATGGGTTTTTATCATCGGAAACAGAATTAGCCCTAACCCTAACCCTAACCCTAACCCTAACCCTAACCCTAACCCTAACCCTAACCCTAAAAATCTGACGCCCTGCAATGCACTCAAAAATGGTGCCAAGCTGTTGCATATGATCCCCTGAAAGGTTTTTCGGAGGAAACAGATGGGTTTTTATCATCGGAAACAGAATTAGCCCTCGACGTCTGAACAACTTTTTTTGAAAAACTCCCTAAGCCGCGCGGTCACAATTTCAGCAAAAATCTGACGTTCTGCAATTGACTCAAAAATGGTGCCAAGCTGTTGCAAAATATCCCCTGAAAGGTTTTTCGGTGGAAACAGATGGGTTTTTATCATCGGAAACAGAATTATCCCTCGACGTCTGAACAACTTTTTTTGAAAAAATCCCTAAGCCGCGCGGTCACAATTTCAGCAAAAATCTGACGTTCTGCAATTCACTCAAAAATGGTGCCAAGCTGTTGCAAAATATCCCCTGAAAGGTTTTTCGGTGGAAACAGATGGGTTTTTATCATCGGAAACAGAATTAGCCCTCGACGTCTGAACAACTTTTTTTGAAAAAATCGCTAAGCCGCGAGGTCACAATTTCAGCAAAAATCTGACGTTCTGCAATTCACTCAAAAATGGTGCCAAGCTGCTGCAAACGATCCGCTGAAAGGTTTTTCGGTGGAAACAGATGGGTTTTTATCATCGGGAACAGAATTAGCCCTCGACGTCTGAACAACTTTCTTTGAAAAAATCCCTAAGCCGCGCGGTCACAATTTCAGCAAAAATCTGACGTTCTGCCATTCACTCAAAAATGGTGCCAAGCTGTTGCAAAATATCCCCTGAAAGGTTTTTCGGTGGAAACAGATGGGTTTTTATCATCGGAAACAGAATTAGCCCTCGACGTCTGAACACCTTTTTTTGAAAAAATCCCTAAGCCGCGAGGTCACAATTTCAGCAAAAATCTGACGTTCTGCAATTCACTCAAAAATGGTGCCAAGCTGTTGCAAACGATCCCCTGAAAGGTTTTTCGGTGGAAACAGATAGGTTTTTATCATCGGGAACAGAATTAGCCCTCGACGTCTGAACACCTTTTTTTGAAAAAATCCCTAAGCCGCGCGGTCACAATTTCAGCAATAATCTGACGTTCTGCAATTCACTCAAAAATGGTGCCAAGCTGCTGCAAACGATCCGCTGAAAGGTTTTTCGGTGGAAACAGATGGGTTTTATCATCGGAAACAGAATTAGCCCTCGACGTCTGAACAACATTTTTAGAAAAAATCCCTAAGCCGCGCGGTCACAATTTCAGCAAAAATCTGACGTTCTGCAATTCACTCAAAAATGGTGCCAAGCTGCTGCAAACGATCCGCTGAAAGGTTTTTCGCTGGAAACAGATGGGTTTTTATCATCGGAAACAGAATTAGCCCTCGAGGTCTGAACAACTTTTTTTTGAAAAACTCCCTAAGCCGCGCGGTCACAATTTCAGCAAAAATCTGACGTTCTGCAATTCACTCAAAAATGGTGCCAAGCTGTTGCAAAATATCCCCTGAAAGGTTTTTCGGTGGAAACAGATGGGTTTTTATCATCGGAAACAGAATTAGCCCTCGACGTCTGAACAACTTTTTTTGAAAAACTCCCTAAGCCGCGCGGTCACAATTTCAGCAAAAATCTGACGTTCTGCAATTCACTAAAAAATGGTGCCAAGCTGTTGCAAAATATCCCCTGGAAGGTTTTTCGGTGGAAACAGATGGGTTTTTATCATCGGAAACAGAATTAGCCCTCGACGTCTGAACAACTTTTTTTGAAAAACTCCCTAAGCCGCGCGGTCACAATTTCAGCAAAAATCTGACGTTCTGCAATTCACTCAAAAATGGTGCCAAGCTGTTGCAAAATATCCCCTGAAAGGTTTTTCGGTGGAAACAGATGGGTTTTTATCATCGGAAACAGAATTAGCCCTCGACGTCTGAACAACTTTTTTTGAAAAACTCCCTAAGGTGCGCGGTCAAAATTTCAGCAAAAATCTGACGTTCTGCACTTCACTCAAAAATGGTGCCAAGCTGTTGCAAAATATCCCCTGAAAGGTTTTTCGGTGGAAACAGATGGGTTTTTATCATCGGAAACAGAATTAGCCCTAACCCTAACCCTAACCCTAACCCTAACCCTAACCCTAACCCTAACCCTAACCCTAACCCTAAAAATCTGACGCCCTGCAATGCACTCAAAAATGGTGCCAAGCTGTTGCATATGATCCCCTGAAAGGTTTTTCGGAGGAAACAGATGGGTTTTTATCATCGGAAACAGAATTAGCCCTCGACGTCTGAACAACTTTTTTTGAAAAACTCCCTAAGCCGCGCGGTCACAATTTCAGCAAAAATCTGACGTTCTGCAATTGACTCAAAAATGGTGCCAAGCTGTTGCAAAATATCCCCTGAAAGGTTTTTCGGTGGAAACAGATGGGTTTTTATCATCGGAAACAGAATTATCCCTCGACGTCTGAACAACTTTTTTTGAAAAAATCCCTAAGCCGCGCGGTCACAATTTCAGCAAAAATCTGACGTTCTGCAATTCACTCAAAAATGGTGCCAAGCTGTTGCAAAATATCCCCTGAAAGGTTTTTCGGTGGAAACAGATGGGTTTTTATCATCGGAAACAGAATTAGCCCTCGACGTCTGAACAACTTTTTTTGAAAAAATCCCTAAGCCGCACGGACACAATTTCAGCAAAAATCTGACGTTCTGCAATTCACTCAAAAATGGTGCCAAGCTGCTGCAAACGATCCGCTGAAAGGTTTTTCGGTGGAAACAGATGGGTTTTTATCATCGGAAACAGAATTAGCCCTCGACGTCTGAACAACTTTTTTTGAAAAAATCCCTAAGCCGCGCGGTCACAATTTCAGCAAAAATCTGACGTTCTGCAATTCACTCAAAAATGGTGCCAAGCTGTTGCAAAATATCCCCTGAAAGGTTTTTCGGTGGAAACAGATGGGTTTTTATCATCGGAAACAGAATTAGCCCTCGTCGTCTGAACAACTTTTTTTGAAAAAATCCCTAAGCCGCGCGGTCACAATTTCAGCAAAAATCTGACGTTCTGCAATTCACTCAAAAATGGTGCCAAGCTGTTGCAAAATATCCCCTGAAAGGTTTTTCGGTGGAAACAGATGGGTTTTTATCATCGGAAACAGAATTAGCCCTCGACGTCTGAACAACTTTTTTGTAAAAATCCCTAAGGTGCGCGGTCAAAATTTCAGCAAAAATCTGACGTTCTGCACTTCACTCAAAAATGGTGCCAAGCTGTTGCAAAATATCCCCTGAAAGGTTTTTCGGTGGGAACAGATGGGTTTTTATCATCGGAAACAGAATTAGCCCTAACCATAACCCTAACCCTAACCCTAACCCTAACCCTAACCCTAACCCTAACCCTAAAAATCTGACGTTCAGCAATTCACTCAAAAATGGTGCCAAGCTGTTGCATATGATCCCCTGAAAGGTTTTTCGGAGGAAACAGATGGGTTTTTATCATCGGAAACAGAATTAGCCCTAACCCTAACCCTAACCCTAACCCTAACCCTAACCCTAACCCTAACCCTAACCCTAACCCTAACCCTCACCCTAACCCTAACCCTAACCCTAACCCTAACCCTCACCCTAACCCTAACCCTAACCCTAAAAATCTGACGTTTTGCAATTCACTCAAAAATGGTGCCAAGCTGCTGCAAACGATCCGCTGAAAGGTTTTTCGGTGGAAACAGATGGGTTTTTATCATCGGAAACAGAATTAGCCCTCGACGTCTGAACAACTTTTTTTGAAAAAATCCCTAAGCCGCGCGGACACAATTTCAGTAAAAATCTGACGTTCTGCAATTCACTCAAAAATGGTGCCAAGCTGCTGCAAACGATCCGCTGAAAGGTTTTTCGGTGGAAACAGATGGGTTTTTATCATCGGAAACAGAATTAGCCCTCGACGTCTGAACAACTTTTTTTGAAAAAATCCCTAAGCCGCGCGGTCACAATTTCAGCAAAAATCTGACGTTCTGCAATTCACTCAAAAATGGTGCCAAGCTGTTGCAAAATATCCCCTGAAAGGTTTTTCGGTGGAAACAAATGGGTTTTTATCATCGGAAACAGAATTAGCCCTCGACGTCTGAACAACTTTTTTTGAAAAAATCCCTAAGGTGCGCGGTCACAATTTCAGCAAAAATCTGACGTTCTGCAATTCACTCAAAAATGGTGCCAAGCTGCTGGAAACGATCCGCTGAAAGGTTTTTCGGTGGAAACAGATGGGTTTTTATCATCGGAAACAGAATTAGCCCTCGACGTCTGAACAACTTTCTTTGAAAAAATCCCTAAGCCGCGCGGTCACAATTTCAGCAAAAATCTGACTGTCAGGGCTACCCTAGGTCCCAGCTCACAAAGGACCAACGCTGCTTCGTTGTTAAGTATAAAAGCCTTTATTGAAGTTCAGTTTCACTTCCAGAGCCGCAGCGCGCAGCCCCACGTCTAAAGTGTCAGACCACTGATGCTCCGTCTGAGTCTCCTCCCCCTTGACACCAATTTAAGAGTCTAGCCTTGCTCCACCTTCTCCGCTGCTCCTTCCTCCTCTGGGTCCGCCTGCCCGCCGGGGTTCCGCCCTTTCTAGCCTCTTCTCCCGCTGATTCCCCTGAGCCTTCTCCCTCCCTCCGGCGGGCTTTAGGAGCTGGTTCCCCATCCGGGTCTCCTGCTGTTCCGCGCGCCTGCACATTTGAACTTGGCGCGCGCGCCCAGCCAGCAACTTTCCTCCTGACCGTTCCACTGCTGCTGTCACTGCTTCCCCCATCGGGGGGGCTAGCTGCAAATGACCTCCCCTCCGTTGGAGGCGTGGTCAGCCCTGACTCCCTCTCTGGAGGAGACACTGCTCCTGACACATGTGACTCCTCCCCCCCACTACGCTCTGGTGGGGAAACTGGTCCTGATCCTCCACTGCTGCTTTGGGGTTCCCCTCTGGCTCCTTGTTTCTGGTGCGTCCCCCCTGGGACCCCCCTTGCCCTGACCATCGGCGCCCCCTTCTGGGAATCTTCTGATTCGCTGGAGAAGCTCATGGAATCTCTCGGGCCACTGTCATACTCCCCTACGCTGCCCTCGGATTCTTCCCCTTCGCTCTCCCAATCCTCTCTCCCCAGTGCTCCTGCTCCTGATTCCCTGACATCCATCCCCCCCTCGAAGCCCCCCCTTCCCCCCTCCCCCTCTTCGGGTGTGGGTTCCGGGTGCTCCAGTCCAGTGGGTGTGAGTGCGGGATACCATTCTTCCCCCCTGGTGTGTAGCCGGTCCACTGGATCCGGCCCAACCGCAACGGGCTCGTCGACGTCGATTTCCTCTGCTTCCATCTCTCTGCTGATGTGCTCGAATCCAGGATCCTCCCCCAACACGTCCATGTCCTCCCCTCCCCCGGGTACCTCTGGTGAGACAGCTTGCAAAGGTCCCCGCAGCAGCTCCCTGCGCCACCCCACCTCCGGTTGAGTGTCCCACCAATAGGAGCGGTCTGTGGCAAACCCCGAGAGAGACCCCTCCGAGGAGCTAGTGTCTGGCGTCGTCTCTTCAGCTGATGAAAAACCCTGGAACGTACTGGCTGACAGTGTGGGCGTGAAGAGCCAGTCGTCGAAATACTCTGCCGGCATAGGTCTGTGTGGGAAGAGTGCATGGAACTCGTCTTTAAGATAGTGCTCCTCCACGGCATAGCACGGTACCCACCTGTTGGCACTGGCTGGGGTACCTTCCCTGGCGAGGAGGTATTCCACCCCCTCTTCCCCCCACCTCGAGTCCAAAATCTCCGTGACCTCGTTGAGTGGCGTCGCCCTCCGTGACCCCTCCCTCTTCGGAGATTCACTAAGTGTGTCTGGCGCGTTCCCTGTCGCCTGAAACCTGTGGGGTTCCCTGTAGGGTGTGAGCACTGACCTATGAAAGACTGGGTGCATTCTGGAGCCCTCCGGGAGTGTCAACCGGAAGGCCACTGGATTGATTTGCGCCGCGACCTGGTAAGGTCCCAGCTGCTTGTGCTTGAGCTTCCTCTTAGCTAGCGTCCTGGCCGGCACTGCCTGGGCTGCTAACCAGACCCAGTCCCCCACCTGGATGTCCTCCCCGACCCTCCTGTGCTTGTCTGCCTGCATCTTGTAGGCGTGTTTCGCCAGTTCCAATTGCCTTCGGAGTTGCTCGTGGACCTCCTGTAACTCTGCTGCTAAGTGCTCTGCTCCCCTTGGCTCCCCCTCCCCCGTCGTCTCTAACCCCGGGAAAGTTCTGGGATGCCGCCCATTATTGGCGAAGAACGGTGTCACTCCCGTAGACCCGTGCTTCGTGTTGTTGTAGGCAAACTCGGCCAGCGGTAGGTAGTCCACCCAGGTCGAGGGTTGTTGATTGGCGTAGCATCGCAGGTACTGCTGCATGATGGCGTTGACCCTCTCCGCTTGTCCGTTGGTCTGCGGGTGTCGTGCCGACGCTAAGTTGATCTTGACGTTCAGGATGCCCAGCAGCTTCTGCCAGAAGCTCGAGACAAATTGGCGACCCCGGTCGGACAGGATGGACCGCGGCAAGCCGTGAGCTTTGAACACGTGGTCTATGAACAGCTTGGCGGTCTGTTCCGCTGTGGCCACCTTCGCGCACGGAATAAAGTGTGCCATCTTGGTGAACATGTCTACGACCACGAGCACCGCTGTTTTGCCTCGCGAGCTGGGCAGATCTGTGACAAAGTCCAGGGCCACTCTCTCCCACGGTTCGAGCGGCGTCTGTAGGGGTTCTAGTAGACCCGCCGGCTTCCTGTGTACTGGCTTGGCCCTTTGGCAGGTGTCACACCTGGAGACGTAATCCGCGACTTCTCCCCTCACCTTGGGCCACCAAAAGTCTCTGGTTACTAATTCCGCCGTTTTGTCCTTGCCGAAGTGCCCAGCGCTGGGCGCGTCGTGTAGCTGCTGCAAGACTTTCGCGCGGAGGTCGTCTCCGGGCACGTAGAGAGCCCCTTTGCGGATGAGCAGTCCGTCTCGTATCTGGAACTCGTCGTCCTTCGCTGTGCCTCTTCGCACCTCCTCCATCTTGGATTGTGCGAACGAATCCGTCTGCAGCGCTCGACGCACCGCGTCCAGGTCCACGGCAGCTGAAGCGCACGCCCACGCTTTCGGTGCGAAAATGTGCTTGGCCGCCACCGGCGCCGCTTCCTCGAGATACTGCGGCTTCCTGGATAGTGCATCCGCCATGACGTTGTTGTCTCCCGGGATGTATTCTATCCGGAAATCGAAATCCGCAAAGAACTCCGCCCAGCGGATGTGTCTCTGGTTCAGGAACCGCGCCGTGCGCCAGTACTCCAGGTTCTTATGGTCCGTGCGGACTTGCACTGTGTGTCTGGCTCCAACGAGGAAGTGCCGCCACGCCCTGAAAGCTGCATGAATGGCCAGCAACTCCCTGTCCCAGATGGTGTAGTTCTGTTCCGCCTTGCTGAGTTTCCTGGAGTAGAATGCGCACGGCCTCCATTCCCCTTGCGGATCTTGCTGCAACAGGACGGCCCCCACTGCTCTGTCTGAGGCGTCCGTCTCAACCCTCATTGGTCTGCTGGGGTTTACATGTAGCAGCTGTTCTTCGGACGCGAAGAGACGCTTGAGTCTCCGAAAGGACTGCTCCGCCTGGTCCGTCCAGGTGAACTTCTTCTTCTTGGAGCTGAGGGTGTCCGTGATGGCCGCCGTCTCCTTCGCGAACCCTTTGATGAACTTGCGATAAAAGTTGGCGAAGCCGACGAACCTCTGGACCTCCTTCCGATTGCGCGGGCTCTTCCAGTCCAACACCGCGCGGACCTTGGCGCTGTCCATGGCGAGTCCCTTGTCGGACAGCTTGTAGCCCAGAAAATCCACCTCCGTCATGTCGAACTGGCACTTCTCTAATTTGGCGTAAAGTCTGTGCTCCCGTAGCCTCTGCAGGACCTCCTTGACGTCCCTCTCGTGAGCCTCCTGCGATTCCGAGAAGATCAGGATATCGTCCAGGAAGCAGACGCACTTCTTGTAGAGGAGTCCCGCTAACACGTGATGCATGAAAGCTTGGAAGGTATGGGAGCCATTTTGCAGACCAAAAGGCATTACGCGATATTCATAGGTGCCTAAAGGTGTAAACATGGCTGTCTTCCACTCATCGCCCTCCCGCATGCGTATAAGGTTGTACGCACCTCGTAGATCCAACTTGGTGAAGATCCGTCCCTTCCTCACCGTCGCGAGCAGGTCGTCGATCTTGGGCATGGGGAATGCTGCGGGCTTTGTTTTGGAATTTATGGTCCTAAAATCAACTATGAGTCTCCGTTGGGGCGTGTCCTTCTTCTTCACGAAAAACACGGGACTGCCCCCCACTGCTTTAGATTCTTGGATGAACCCCCGCTTCAAGTTGTGATCTATGAACTCCCTGAGTTCTTGCAGTTCATCTTCAGACATGGAATACAGTTTCCCAGTCGGCAGCGTCGCTCCCGGCAGGAGGTCAATCTTGCAGTCGTAAGGCCTGTGGGGAGGCAGCTTATCCGCTTCCCTCTCGCAGAAGACCTCCAAAAACTCCTTGTACTTGTTGGGTACCGCTTGCACCATGCCTAGGTGTAGCTGCGGTTCATCCTCTTGCCCCTCCTCCTCCTGGCGGGTCTGGATGCAGTGTTCTGCGCAGTAGGAGGAACAGAAGGTCAACTGCCGCTGGTACCATGCCAATGCCGGGCTGTGCCTATCCAGCCAACTCATACCCAACACTATGGGCGTGTCCGACAGGTGGGTGACGTTGAAGCTGATGACTTCGCGGTGGTTTCCAATTTGCATCACCATCGGTGGTGTTTGCTGTACCACCTCTCCTCCCAGTAGCTTCCTGCCATCGACCGTGACGACGTTTAGGGGCATCGTGGCTGGCATGAGTGCTATGCGATGTTGCTTGATAAAGTCCACTCCAATAAAGTCTGCGTTGCTCCCAGAGTCAATGGTTATTGGTACTTGCATGGTGTGCCCATTGGGCAACTGGAGCGATGCGGTGAGTTGCACCACTGGTTTGGGTGGGAGGGGGTCTGTGGGCTGTAAAATCTCTGGGGACTGCTTCACTGACTTGCCTGGTTGGGCCCCAGTGGCTCTGTTTCCAACCAGGCTTCTTCTTCCCCCTGCAGCTGTTTCAGCTGCTCACCTGTTCCCTTTACTGTTGCTGAGGCTGCAGTGTGCTTCTGGAGCCTCTGGGGACACTCTTTGGCCATGTGCTGTGCACTGTCGCAGATGTAACACTTCCTGGTCCCTCTAGGAGCCTTCCCCTTGACTGCTCCCGGTGTTTGGGCTCTGCTGGCAGTCTGAGCCCTTGCACCACCAATCTCCATCGGCTCTTCTCCCCTTCCCAAAGGAGGCATGGACAGCGCCCGCCCCGCCTCTCTGGGAAAGAAAGGGGTTGTCCTGGCTGGGGTGCTTCCCTTACGTCCTTCCAGGCGCACACCAATTGCCAACGCTCTTTGGGCAACTTCTTGGGTATTTTGGGGTCTTTCTCCTCTTGCCAGTTCATCTTTCACCTCTCCACTTAGCCCCTCCCAGAACAGGTCTCTGACAGCAATGGAGTCCTTCTCCCAGCCCAGCACGTTCAGTAAGGCAAAAAAGCGCGAGTGATACTGCCTCACCGTCGCTTTCCCTTGCTGTAGTCCATGCATTTCCCTCCGAGCAATATCTACATCTACCGTAGATTTAAAGCAAGCGTCCATAGCTTTGATAAATGCATCGGAATCTTTGAGGGCAGGGTCTTTTTCGCGCCACAAATTCCGCAGCCACGCTTTTGCTTCCCCATGCAAATGAGTGATTATGAAGCCCACCTTCTCTTCCTCATCTCTAAAGTCTTTCCGAAGCAAATTGAGCGCGTAAACCACGTCAGCTCTGAAGTTAGGGTATTGCTGCAGGTTCCCATCAAAGTGCGCCAC
>NC_139605.1:108363437-108385937 GCF_964270895.1 Podarcis filfolensis | reverse complement strand
CCACCGAAAAACCTTTCAGGGGATATTTTGCAACAGCTTGGCACCATTTTTGAGTGAATTGCAGAACGTCAGATTTTTGCTGAAATTGTGACCGCGCGGCTTAGGGATTTTTTCAAAAAAAGTTGTTCAGACGTCGAGGGCTAATTCTGTTTCCGATGATAAAAACCCATCTGTTTCCACCGAAAAACCTTTCAGCGGATCGTTTGCAGCAGCTTGGCACCATTTTTGAGTGAATTGCAGAACGTCAGATTTTTGCTGAAATTGTGTCCGTGCGGCTTAGGGATTTTTTCAAAAAAAGTTGTTCAGACGTCGAGGGCTAATTCTGTTTCCGATGATAAAAACCCATCTGTTTCCACCGAAAAACCTTTCAGGGGATATTTTGCAACAGCTTGGCACCATTTTTGAGTGAATTGCAGAACGTCAGATTTTTGCTGAAATTGTGACCGCGCGGCTTAGGGATTTTTTCAAAAAAAGTTGTTCAGACGTCGAGGGATAATTCTGTTTCCGATGATAAAAACCCATCTGTTTCCACCGAAAAACCTTTCAGGGGATATTTTGCAACAGCTTGGCACCATTTTTGAGTCAATTGCAGAACGTCAGATTTTTGCTGAAATTGTGACCGCGCGGCTTAGGGAGTTTTTCAAAAAAAGTTGTTCAGACGTCGAGGGCTAATTCTGTTTCCGATGATAAAAACCCATCTGTTTCCACCGAAAAACCTTTCAGGGGATTGTTTGCAACAGCTTGGCACCATTTTTGAGTGCATTGCAGGGCGTCAGATTTTTGCTGAAATTGTGACCGTGCGGCTTAGGGATTTTTTCAAAAAAAGTTGTTCAGACGTCGAGGGCTAATTCTGTTTCCGATGATAAAAACCCATCTGTTTCCACCGAAAAACCTTTCAGGGGATATTTTGCAACAGCTTGGCACCATTTTTGAGTGAATTGCAGAACGTCAGATTTTTGCTGAAATTGTGACCGCGCGGCTTAGGGATTTTTTCAAAAAAAGTTGTTCAGACGTCGAGGGCTAATTCTGTTTCCGATGATAAAAACCCATCTGTTTCCACCGAAAAACCTTTCTGGGGATCGTTTGCAACAGCTTGGCACCATTTTTGAGTGAATTGCAAAACGTCAGATTTTTAGGGTTAGGGTTAGGGTTAGGGTGAGGGTTAGGGTTAGGGTTAGGGTGAGGGTTAGGGTTAGGGTTAGGGTTAGGGTTAGGGTTAGGGTTAGGGTTAGGGTTAGGGTTAGGGTTTGGGTTAGGGCTAATTCTGTTTCCGATGATAAAAACCCATCTGTTTCCTCCGAAAAACCTTTCAGGGGATCATATGCAACAGCTTGGCACCATTTTTGAGTGAATTGCTGAACGTCAGATTTTTAGGGTTAGGGTTAGGGTTAGGGTTAGGGTTAGGGTTAGGGTTAGTGTTAGGGTTAGGGTTAGGGTTAGGGCTAATTCTGTTTCCAATGATAAAAACCCATCTGTTTCCACCGAAAAACCTTTCAGGGGATATTTTGCAACAGCTTGGCACCATTTTTGAGTGAAGTGCAGAACGTCAGATTTTTGCTGAAATTTTGACCGCGCACCTTAGGGAGTTTTTCAAAAAAAGTTGTTCAGACGTCGAGGGCTAATTCTGTTTCCGATGATAAAAACCCATCTGTTTCCACCGAAAAACCTTTCAGGGGATATTTTGCAGCAGCTTGGCACCATTTTTGAGTGAATTGCAGAACGTCAGATTTTTGCTGAAATTGTGACCGCGCGGCTTAGGGATTTTTTCAAAAAAAGTTGTTCAGATGTCGAGGGCTAATTCTGTTTCCGATGATAAAAACCCATCTGTTTCCACCGAAAAACCTTTCTGGGGATCGTTTGCAACAGCTTGGCACCATTTTTGAGTGAATTGCAGAACGTCAGATTTTTGCTGAAATTGTGTCCGCGCGGCTTAGGGATTTTTTCAAAGAAAGTTGTTCAGACGTCGAGGGCTAATTCTGTTTCCGATGATAAAAACCCATCTGTTTCCACCGAAAAACCTTTCAGCGGATCGTTTCCAGCAGCTTGGCACCATTTTTGAGTGAATTGCAGAACGTCAGATTTTTGCTGAAATTGTGACCGCGCACCTTAGGGATTTTTTCAAAAAAAGTTGTTCAGACGTCGAGGGCTAATTCTGTTTCCGATGATAAAAACCCATTTGTTTCCACCGAAAAACCTTTCAGGGGATATTTTGCAACAGCTTGGCACCATTTTTGAGTGAATTGCAGAACGTCAGATTTTTGCTGAAATTGTGACCGCGCGGCTTAGGGATTTTTTCAAAAAAAGTTGTTCAGACGTCGAGGGCTAATTCTGTTTCCGATGATAAAAACCCATCTGTTTCCACCGAAAAACCTTTCAGCGGATCGTTTGCAGCAGCTTGGCACCATTTTTGAGTGAATTGCAGAACGTCAGATTTTTACTGAAATTGTGTCCGCGCGGCTTAGGGATTTTTTCAAAAAAAGTTGTTCAGACGTCGAGGGATAATTCTGTTTCCGATGATAAAAACCCATCTGTTTCCACCGAAAAACCTTTCAGGGGATATTTTGCAACAGCTTGGCACCATTTTTGAGTCAATTGCAGAACGTCAGATTTTTGCTGAAATTGTGACCGCGCGGCTTAGGGATTTTTTCAAAGAAAGTTGTTCAGACGTTGAGGGCTAATTCTGTTTCCGATGATAAAAACCCATCTGTTTCCACCGAAAAACCTTTCAGCGGATCGTTTCCAGCAGCTTGGCACCATTTTTGAGTGAATTGCAGAACGTCAGATTTTTGCTGAAATTGTGACCGCGCACCTTAGGGATTTTTTCAAAAAAAGTTGTTCAGACGTCGAGGGCTAATTCTGTTTCCGATGATAAAAACCCATTTGTTTCCACCGAAAAACCTTTCAGGGGATATTTTGCAACAGCTTGGCACCATTTTTGAGTGAATTGCAGAACGTCAGATTTTTGCTGAAATTGTGACCGCGCGGCTTAGGGATTTTTTCAAAAAAAGTTGTTCAGACGTCGAGGGCTAATTCTGTTTCCGATGATAAAAACCCATCTGTTTCCACCGAAAAACCTTTCAGCGGATCGTTTGCAGCAGCTTGGCACCATTTTTGAGTGAATTGCAGAACGTCAGATTTTTACTGAAATTGTGTCCGCGCGGCTTAGGGATTTTTTCAAAAAAAGTTGTTCAGACGTCGAGGGATAATTCTGTTTCCGATGATAAAAACCCATCTGTTTCCACCGAAAAACCTTTCAGGGGATATTTTGCAACAGCTTGGCACCATTTTTGAGTCAATTGCAGAACGTCAGATTTTTGCTGAAATTGTGACCGCGCGGCTTAGGGAGTTTTTCAAAAAAAGTTGTTCAGACGTCGACGGCTAATTCTGTTTCCGATGATAAAAACCCATCTGTTTCCACCGAAAAACCTTTCAGGGGATTGTTTGCAACAGCTTGGCACCATTTTTGAGTGCATTGCAGGGCGTCAGATTTTTGCTGAAATTGTGACCGTGCGGCTTAGGGATTTTTTCAAAAAAAGTTGTTCAGACGTCGAGGGCTAATTCTGTTTCCGATGATAAAAACCCATCTGTTTCCACCGAAAAACCTTTCAGGGGATATTTTGCAACAGCTTGGCACCATTTTTGAGTGAATTGCAGAACGTCAGATTTTTGCTGAAATTGTGACCGCGCGGCTTAGGGATTTTTTCAAAAAAAGTTGTTCAGACGTCGAGGGCTAATTCTGTTTCCGATGATAAAAACCCATCTGTTTCCACCGAAAAACCTTTCTGGGGATCGTTTGCAACAGCTTGGCACCATTTTTGAGTGAATTGCAAAACGTCAGATTTTTAGGGTTAGGGTTAGGGTTAGGGTGAGGGTTAGGGTTAGGGTTAGGGTTAGGGTTAGGGTGAGGGTTAGGGTTAGGGTTAGGGTTAGGGTTAGGGTTAGGGTTAGGGTTAGGGTTAGGGCTAATTCTGTTTCCGATGATAAAAACCCATCTGTTTCCTCCGAAAAACCTTTCAGGGGATCATATGCAACAGCTTGGCACCATTTTTGAGTGAATTGCTGAACGTCAGATTTTTAGGGTTAGGGTTAGGGTTAGGGTTAGGGTTAGGGTTAGGGTTAGGGTTATGGTTAGGGCTAATTCTGTTTCCGATGATAAAAACCCATCTGTTCCCACCGAAAAACCTTTCAGGGGATATTTTGCAACAGCTTGGCACCATTTTTGAGTGAAGTGCAGAACGTCAGATTTTTGCTGAAATTTTGACCGCGCACCTTAGGGATTTTTACAAAAAAAGTTGTTCAGACGTCGAGGGCTAATTCTGTTTCCGATGATAAAAACCCATCTGTTTCCACCGAAAAACCTTTCAGGGGATATTTTGCAACAGCTTGGCACCATTTTTGAGTGAATTGCAGAACGTCAGATTTTTGCTGAAATTGTGACCGCGCGGCTTAGGGATTTTTTCAAAAAAAGTTGTTCAGACGACGAGGGCTAATTCTGTTTCCGATGATAAAAACCCATCTGTTTCCACCGAAAAACCTTTCAGGGGATATTTTGCAACAGCTTGGCACCATTTTTGAGTGAATTGCAGAACGTCAGATTTTTGCTGAAATTGTGACCGCGCGGCTTAGGGATTTTTTCAAAAAAAGTTGTTCAGACGTCGAGGGCTAATTCTGTTTCCGATGATAAAAACCCATCTGTTTCCACCGAAAAACCTTTCAGCGGATCGTTTGCAGCAGCTTGGCACCATTTTTGAGTGAATTGCAGAACGTCAGATTTTTGCTGAAATTGTGTCCGTGCGGCTTAGGGATTTTTTCAAAAAAAGTTGTTCAGACGTCGAGGGCTAATTCTGTTTCCGATGATAAAAACCCATCTGTTTCCACCGAAAAACCTTTCAGGGGATATTTTGCAACAGCTCGGCACCATTTTTGAGTGAATTGCAGAACGTCAGATTTTTGCTGAAATTGTGACCGCGCGGCTTAGGGATTTTTTCAAAAAAAGTTGTTCAGACGTCGAGGGATAATTCTGTTTCCGATGATAAAAACCCATCTGTTTCCACCGAAAAACCTTTCAGGGGATATTTTGCAACAGCTTGGCACCATTTTTGAGTCAATTGCAGAACGTCAGATTTTTGCTGAAATTGTGACCGCGCGGCTTAGGGAGTTTTTCAAAAAAAGTTGTTCAGACGTCGAGGGCTAATTCTGTTTCCGATGATAAAAACCCATCTGTTTCCACCGAAAAACCTTTCAGGGGATTGTTTGCAACAGCTTGGCACCATTTTTGAGTGCATTGCAGGGCGTCAGATTTTTGCTGAAATTGTGACCGTGCGGCTTAGGGATTTTTTCAAAAAAAGTTGTTCAGACGTCGAGGGCTAATTCTGTTTCCGATGATAAAAACCCATCTGTTTCCACCGAAAAACCTTTCAGGGGATATTTTGCAACAGCTTGGCACCATTTTTGAGTGAATTGCAGAACGTCAGATTTTTGCTGAAATTGTGACCGCGCGGCTTAGGGATTTTTTCAAAAAAAGTTGTTCAGACGTCGAGGGCTAATTCTGTTTCCGATGATAAAAACCCATCTGTTTCCACCGAAAAACCTTTCTGGGGATCGTTTGCAACAGCTTGGCACCATTTTTGAGTGAATTGCAAAACGTCAGATTTTTAGGGTTAGGGTTAGGGTTAGGGTGAGGGTTAGGGTTAGGGTTAGGGTGAGGGTTAGGGTTAGGGTTAGGGTTAGGGTTAGGGTTAGGGTTAGGGTTAGGGTTAGGGTTTGGGTTAGGGCTAATTCTGTTTCCGATGATAAAAACCCATCTGTTTCCTCCGAAAAACCTTTCAGGGGATCATATGCAACAGCTTGGCACCATTTTTGAGTGAATTGCTGAACGTCAGATTTTTAGGGTTAGGGTTAGGGTTAGGGTTAGGGTTAGGGTTAGGGTTAGGGTTTGGGTTAGGGCTAATTCTGTTTCTGATGATAAAAACCCATCTGTTTCCTCCGAAAAACCTTTCAGGGGATCATATGCAACAGCTTGGCACCATTTTTGAGTGAATTGCTGAACGTCAGATTTTTAGGGTTAGGGTTAGGGTTAGGGTTAGGGTTAGGGTTAGGGTTAGGGTTAGGGTTAGGGCTAATTCTGTTTCCGATGATAAAAACCCATCTGTTTCCACCGAAAAACCTTTCAGGGGATATTTTGCAACAGCTTGGCACCATTTTTGAGTGAAGTGCAGTACGTCAGATTTTTGCTGAAATTTTGACCGCGCACCTTAGGGAGTTTTTTAAAAAAAGTTGTTCAGACGTCGAGGGATAATTCTGTTTCCGATGATAAAAACCCATCTGTTTCCACCGAAAAACCTTTCAGGGGATATTTTGCAACAGCTTGGCACCATTTTTGAGTGAATTGCAGAACGTCAGATTTTTGCTGAAATTGTGACCGCGCGGCTTAGGGAGTTTTTCAAAAAAAGTTGTTCAGACGTCGAGGGCTAATTCTGTTTCCGATGATAAAAACCCATCTGTTTCCACCGAAAAACCTTTCAGCGGATCGTTTGCAGCAGCTTGGCACCATTTTTGAGTGAATTGCAGAACGTCAAATTTTTACTGAAATTGTGTCCGCGCGGCTTAGGGATTTTTTCAAAAAAAGTTGTTCAGACGTCGAGGGATAATTCTGTTTCCGATGATAAAAACCCATCTGTTTCCACCGAAAAACCTTTCAGGGGATATTTTGCAACAGCTTGGCACCATTTTTGAGTCAATTGCAGAACGTCAGATTTTTGCTGAAATTGTGACCGCGCGGCTTAGGGATTTTTTCAAAGAAAGTTGTTCAGACGTCAGGGAATCAGGAGCAGGAGCACTGGGGAGAGAGGATTGGGAGAGCGAAGGGGAAGAATCCGAGGGCAGCGTAGGGGAGTATGACAGTGGCCCGAGAGATTCCATGAGCTTCTCCAGCGAGTCAGAAGATTCCCAGAAGGGGGCGCCGATGGTCAGGGCAAGGGGGGTCCCAGGGGGGACGCACCAGAAACAAGGAGCCAGAGGGGAACCCCAAAGCAGCAGTGGAGGATCAGGACCAGTTTCCCCACCAGAGCGTAGTGGGGGGGAGGAGTCACATGTGTCAGGAGCAGTGTCTCCTCCAGAGAGGGAGTCAGGGCTGACCACGCCTCCAACGGAGGGGAGGTCATTTGCAGCTAGCCCCCCCGATGGGGGAAGCAGTGACAGCAGCAGTGGAACGGTCAGGAGGAAAGTTGCTGGCTGGGCGCGCGCGCCAAGTTCAAATGTGCAGGCGCGCGGAACAGCAGGAGACCCGGATGGGGAACCAGCTCCTAAAGCCCGCCGGAGGGAGGGAGAAGGCTCAGGGGAATCAGCGGGAGAAGAGGCTAGAAAGGGCGGAACCCCGGCGGGCAGGCGGACCCAGAGGAGGAAGGAGCAGCGGAGAAGGTGGAGCAAGGCTAGACTCTTAAATTGGTGTCAAGGGGGAGGAGACTCAGACGGAGCATCAGTGGTCTGACACTTTAGACGTGGGGCTGCGCGCTGCGGCTCTGGAAGTGAAACTGAACTTCAATAAAGGCTTTTATACTTAACAACGAAGCAGCGTTGGTCCTTTGTGAGCTGGGACCTAGGGTAGCCCTGACAGTATGCTCCGTCCCTCATAAAAACCTCGCAGCGTGAGTTGGTGCAGCGAGGGGCAAGACTTGGTGTTTTGCGAGCTCACGAAGATAGGCAAAGATGACTACAGAGAGCCAGGTGAAAGAACTGCAAGAAGCAGTCACGACGCTTTACGCGGAAGTAGCAGCATCCAGGAAAAGAGAAGAAGAAGCAGTAGCGCTCTGCCGGGATCTGCAAGCCAGGTGGGACCGTTGGGGGAAAGAGGGGCTGCCAGGACCCAAACCGGAGGGAGTTGGCCTCGGGAAGAGGGGGGGCAGCCTGGTGGCGCACTTTGATGGGAACCTGCAGCAATACCCTAACTTCAGAGCTGACGTGGTTTACGCGCTCAATTTGCTTCGGAAAGACTTTAGAGATGAGGAAGAGAAGGTGGGCTTCATAATCACTCATTTGCATGGGGAAGCAAAAGCGTGGCTGCGGAATTTGTGGCGCGAAAAAGACCCTGCCCTCAAAGATTCCGATGCATTTATCAAAGCTATGGACGCTTGCTTTAAATCTACGGTAGATGTAGATATTGCTCGGAGGGAAATGCATGGACTACAGCAAGGGAAAGCGACGGTGAGGCAGTATCACTCGCGCTTTTTTGCCTTACTGAACGTGCTGGGCTGGGAGAAGGACTCCATTGCTGTCAGAGACCTGTTCTGGGAGGGGCTAAGTGGAGAGGTGAAAGATGAACTGGCAAGAGGAGAAAGACCCCAAAATACCCAAGAAGTTGCCCAAAGAGCGTTGGCAATTGGTGTGCGCCTGGAAGGACGTAAGGGAAGCACCCCAGCCAGGACAACCCCTTTCTTTCCCAGAGAGGCGGGGCGGGCGCTGTCCATGCCTCCTTTGGGAAGGGGAGAAGAGCCGATGGAGATTGGTGGTGCAAGGGCTCAGACTGCCAGCAGAGCCCAAACACCGGGAGCAGTCAAGGGGAAGGCTCCTAGAGGGACCAGGAAGTGTTACATCTGCGACAGTGCACAGCACATGGCCAAAGAGTGTCCCCAGAGGCTCCAGAAGCACACTGCAGCCTCAGCAACAGTAAAGGGAACAGGTGAGCAGCTGAAACAGCTGCAGGGGGAAGAAGAAGCCTGGTTGGAAACAGAGCCACTGGGGCCCAACCAGGCAAGTCAGTGAAGCAGTCCCCAGAGATTTTACAGCCCACAGACCCCCTCCCACCCAAACCAGTGGTGCAACTCACCGCATCGCTCCAGTTGCCCAATGGGCACACCATGCAAGTACCAATAACCATTGACTCTGGGAGCAACGCAGACTTTATTGGAGTGGACTTTATCAAGCAACATCGCATAGCACTCATGCCAGCCACGATGCCCCTAAACGTCGTCACGGTCGATGGCAGGAAGCTACTGGGAGGAGAGGTGGTACAGCAAACACCACCGATGGTGATGCAAATTGGAAACCACCGCGAAGTCATCAGCTTCAACGTCACCCACCTGTCGGACACGCCCATAGTGTTGGGTATGAGTTGGCTGGATAGGCACAGCCCGGCATTGGCATGGTACCAGCGGCAGTTGACCTTCTGTTCCTCCTACTGCGCAGAACACTGCATCCAGACCCGCCAGGAGGAGGAGGGGCAAGAGGATGAACCGCAGCTACACCTAGGCATGGTGCAAGCGGTACCCAACAAGTACAAGGAGTTTTTGGAGGTCTTCTGCGAGAGGGAAGCGGATAAGCTGCCTCCCCACAGGCCTTACGACTGCAAGATTGACCTCCTGCCGGGAGCGACGCTGCCGACTGGGAAACTGTATTCCATGTCTGAAGATGAACTGCAAGAACTCAGGGAGTTCATAGATCACAACTTGAAGCGGGGGTTCATCCAAGAATCTAAAGCAGTGGGGGGCAGTCCCGTGTTTTTCGTGAAGAAGAAGGACACGCCCCAACGGAGACTCATAGTTGATTTTAGGACCATAAATTCCAAAACAAAGCCCGCAGCATTCCCCATGCCCAAGATCGACGACCTGCTCGCGACGGTGAGGAAGGGACGGATCTTCACCAAGTTGGATCTACGAGGTGCGTACAACCTTATACGCATGCGGGAGGGCGATGAGTGGAAGACAGCCATGTTTACACCTTTAGGCACCTATGAATATCGCGTAATGCCTTTTGGTCTGCAAAATGGCTCCCATACCTTCCAAGCTTTCATGCATCACGTGTTAGCGGGACTCCTCTACAAGAAGTGCGTCTGCTTCCTGGACGATATCCTGATCTTCTCGGAATCGCAGGAGGCTCACGAGAGGGACGTCAAGGAGGTCCTGCAGAGGCTACGGGAGCACAGACTTTACGCCAAATTAGAGAAGTGCCAGTTCGACATGACGGAGGTGGATTTTCTGGGCTACAAGCTGTCCGACAAGGGACTCGCCATGGACAGCGCCAAGGTCCGCGCGGTGTTGGACTGGAAGAGCCCGCGCAATCGGAAGGAGGTCCAGAGGTTCGTCGGCTTCGCCAACTTTTATCGCAAGTTCATCAAAGGGTTCGCGAAGGAGACGGCGGCCATCACGGACACCCTCAGCTCCAAGAAGAAGAAGTTCACCTGGACGGACCAGGCGGAGCAGTCCTTTCGGAGACTCAAGCGTCTCTTCGCGTCCGAAGAACAGCTGCTACATGTAAACCCCAGCAGACCAATGAGGGTTGAGACGGACGCCTCAGACAGAGCAGTGGGGGCCGTCCTGTTGCAGCAAGATCCGCAAGGGGAATGGAGGCCGTGCGCATTCTACTCCAGGAAACTCAGCAAGGCGGAACAGAACTACACCATCTGGGACAGGGAGTTGCTGGCCATTCATGCAGCTTTCAGGGCGTGGCGGCACTTCCTCGTTGGAGCCAGACACACAGTGCAAGTCCGCACGGACCATAAGAACCTGGAGTACTGGCGCACGGCGCGGTTCCTGAACCAGAGACACATCCGCTGGGCGGAGTTCTTTGCGGATTTCGATTTCCGGATAGAATACATCCCGGGAGACAACAACGTCATGGCGGATGCACTATCCAGGAAGCCGCAGTATCTCGAGGAAGCGGCGCCGGTGGCGGCCAAGCACATTTTCGCACCGAAAGCGTGGGCGTGCGCTTCAGCTGCCGTGGACCTGGACGCGGTGCGTCGAGCGCTGCAGACGGATTCGTTCGCACAATCCAAGATGGAGGAGGTGCGAAGAGGCACAGCGAAGGACGACGAGTTCCAGATACGAGACGGACTGCTCATCCGCAAAGGGGCTCTCTACGTGCCCGGAGACGACCTCCGCGCGAAAGTCTTGCAGCAGCTACACGACGCGCCCAGCGCTGGGCACTTCGGCAAGGACAAAACGGCGGAATTAGTAACCAGAGACTTTTGGTGGCCCAAGGTGAGGGGAGAAGTCGCGGATTACGTCTCCAGGTGTGACACCTGCCAAAGGGCCAAGCCAGTACACAGGAAGCCGGCGGGTCTACTAGAACCCCTACAGACGCCGCTCGAACCGTGGGAGAGAGTGGCCCTGGACTTTGTCACAGATCTGCCCAGCTCGCGAGGCAAAACAGCGGTGCTCGTGGTCGTAGACATGTTCACCAAGATGGCACACTTTATTCCGTGCGCGAAGGTGGCCACAGCGGAACAGACCGCCAAGCTGTTCATAGACCACGTGTTCAAAGCTCACGGCTTGCCGCGGTCCATCCTGTCCGACCGGGGTCGCCAATTTGTCTCGAGCTTCTGGCAGAAGCTGCTGGGCATCCTGAACGTCAAGATCAACTTAGCGTCGGCACGACACCCGCAGACCAACGGACAAGCGGAGAGGGTCAACGCCATCATGCAGCAGTACCTGCGATGCTACGCCAATCAACAACCCTCGACCTGGGTGGACTACCTACCGCTGGCCGAGTTTGCCTACAACAACACGAAGCACGGGTCTACGGGAGTGACACCGTTCTTCGCCAATAATGGGCGGCATCCCAGAACTTTCCCGGGGTTAGAGACGACGGGGGAGGGGGAGCCAAGGGGAGCAGAGCACTTAGCAGCAGAGTTACAGGAGGTCCACGAGCAACTCCGAAGGCAATTGGAACTGGCGAAACACGCCTACAAGATGCAGGCAGACAAGCACAGGAGGGTCGGGGAGGACATCCAGGTGGGGGACTGGGTCTGGTTAGCAGCCCAGGCAGTGCCGGCCAGGACGCTAGCTAAGAGGAAGCTCAAGCACAAGCAGCTGGGACCTTACCAGGTCGCGGCGCAAATCAATCCAGTGGCCTTCCGGTTGACACTCCCGGAGGGCTCCAGAATGCACCCAGTCTTTCATAGGTCAGTGCTCACACCCTACAGGGAACCCCACAGGTTTCAGGCGACAGGGAACGCGCCAGACACACTTAGTGAATCTCCGAAGAGGGAGGGGTCACGGAGGGCGACGCCACTCAACGAGGTCACGGAGATTTTGGACTCGAGGTGGGGGGAAGAGGGGGTGGAATACCTCCTCGCCAGGGAAGGTACCCCAGCCAGTGCCAACAGGTGGGTACCGTGCTATGCCGTGGAGGAGCACTATCTTAAAGACGAGTTCCATGCACTCTTCCCACACAGACCTATGCCGGCAGAGTATTTCGACGACTGGCTCTTCACGCCCACACTGTCAGCCAGTACGTTCCAGGGTTTTTCATCAGCTGAAGAGACGACGCCAGACACTAGCTCCTCGGAGGGGTCTCTCTCGGGGTTTGCCACAGACCGCTCCTATTGGTGGGACACTCAACCGGAGGTGGGGTGGCGCAGGGAGCTGCTGCGGGGACCTTTGCAAGCTGTCTCACCAGAGGTACCCGGGGGAGGGGAGGACATGGACGTGTTGGGGGAGGATCCTGGATTCGAGCACATCAGCAGAGAGATGGAAGCAGAGGAAATCGACGTCGACGAGCCCGTTGCGGTTGGGCCGGATCCAGTGGACCGGCTACACACCAGGGGGGAAGAATGGTATCCCGCACTCACACCCACTGGACTGGAGCACCCGGAACCCACACCCGAAGAGGGGGAGGGGGGAAGGGGGGGCTTCGAGGGGGGGATGGATGTCAGGGAATCAGGAGCAGGAGCACTGGGGAGAGAGGATTGGGAGAGCGAAGGGGAAGAATCCGAGGGCAGCGTAGGGGAGTATGACAGTGGCCCGAGAGATTCCATGAGCTTCTCCAGCGAATCAGAAGATTCCCAGAAGGGGGCGCCGATGGTCAGGGCAAGGGGGGTCCCAGGGGGGACGCACCAGAAACAAGGAGCCAGAGGGGAACCCCAAAGCAGCAGTGGAGGATCAGGACCAGTTTCCCCACCAGAGCGTAGTGGGGGGGAGGAGTCACATGTGTCAGGAGCAGTGTCTCCTCCAGAGAGGGAGTCAGGGCTGACCACGCCTCCAACGGAGGGGAGGTCAGTTGCAGCTAGCCCCCCCGATGGGGGAAGCAGTGACAGCAGCAGTGGAACGGTCAGGAGGAAAGTTGCTGGCTGGGCGCGCGCGCCAAGTTCAAATGTGCAGGCGCGCGGAACAGCAGGAGACCCGGATGGGGAACCAGCTCCTAAAGCCCGCCGGAGGGAGGGAGAAGGCTCAGGGGAATCAGCGGGAGAAGAGGCTAGAAAGGGCGGAACCCCGGCGGGCAGGCGGACCCAGAGGAGGAAGGAGCAGCGGAGAAGGTGGAGCAAGGCTAGACTCTTAAATTGGTGTCAAGGGGGAGGAGACTCAGACGGAGCATCAGTGGTCTGACACTTTAGACGTGGGGCTGCGCGCTGCGGCTCTGGAAGTGAAACTGAACTTCAATAAAGGCTTTTATACTTAACAACGAAGCAGCGTTGGTCCTTTGTGAGCTGGGACCTAGGGTAGCCCTGACACTGACGTTCTGCAATTGACTCAAAAATGGTGCCAAGCTGTTGCAAAATATCCCCTGAAAGGTTTTTCGGTGGAAACAGATGGGTTTTTATCATCGGAAACAGAATTATCCCTCGACGTCTGAACAACTTTTTTTGAAAAAATCCCTAAGCCGCGCGGTCACAATTTCAGCAAAAATCTGACGTTCTGCAATTCACTCAAAAATGGTGCCAAGCTGTTGCAAAATATCCCCTGAAAGGTTTTTCGGTGGAAACAGATGGGTTTTTATCATCGGAAACAGAATTAGCCCTCGACGTCTGAACAACTTTTTTTGAAAAAATCCCTAAGCCGCACGGACACAATTTCAGCAAAAATCTGACGTTCTGCAATTCACTCAAAAATGGTGCCAAGCTGCTGCAAACGATCCGCTGAAAGGTTTTTCGGTGGAAACAGATGGGTTTTTATCATCGGAAACAGAATTAGCCCTCGACGTCTGAACAACTTTTTTTGAAAAAATCCCTAAGCCGCGCGGTCACAATTTCAGCAAAAATCTGACGTTCTGCAATTCACTCAAAAATGGTGCCAAGCTGTTGCAAAATATCCCCTGAAAGGTTTTTCGGTGGAAACAGATGGGTTTTTATCATCGGAAACAGAATTAGCCCTCGTCGTCTGAACAACTTTTTTTGAAAAAATCCCTAAGCCGCGCGGTCACAATTTCAGCAAAAATCTGACGTTCTGCAATTCACTCAAAAATGGTGCCAAGCTGTTGCAAAATATCCCCTGAAAGGTTTTTCGGTGGAAACAGATGGGTTTTTATCATCGGAAACAGAATTAGCCCTCGACGTCTGAACAACTTTTTTTGTAAAAATCCCTAAGGTGCGCGGTCAAAATTTCAGCAAAAATCTGACGTTCTGCACTTCACTCAAAAATGGTGCCAAGCTGTTGCAAAATATCCCCTGAAAGGTTTTTCGGTGGGAACAGATGGGTTTTTATCATCGGAAACAGAATTAGCCCTAACCATAACCCTAACCCTAACCCTAACCCTAACCCTAACCCTAACCCTAACCCTAACCCTAACCCTAAAAATCTGACGTTTTGCAATTCACTCAAAAATGGTGCCAAGCTGTTGCAAACGATCCCCAGAAAGGTTTTTCGGTGGAAACAGATGGGTTTTTATCATCGGAAACAGAATTAGCCCTCGACGTCTGAACAACTTTTTTTGAAAAAATCCCTAAGCCGCGCGGTCACAATTTCAGCAAAAATCTGACGTTCTGCAATTCACTCAAAAATGGTGCCAAGCTGTTGCAAAATATCCCCTGAAAGGTTTTTCGGTGGAAACAGATGGGTTTTTATCATCGGAAACAGAATTAGCCCTCGACGTCTGAACAACTTTTTTTGAAAAAATCCCTAAGCCGCACGGTCACAATTTCAGCAAAAATCTGACGCCCTGCAATGCACTCAAAAATGGTGCCAAGCTGTTGCAAACAATCCCCTGAAAGGTTTTTCGGTGGAAACAGATGCGTTTTTATCATCGGAAACAGAATTAGCCGTCGACGTCTGAACAACTTTTTTTGAAAAACTCCCTAAGCCGCGCGGTCACAATTTCAGCAAAAATCTGACGTTCTGCAATTGACTCAAAAATGGTGCCAAGCTGCTGGAAACGATCCGCTGAAAGGTTTTTCGGTGGAAACAGATGGGTTTTTATCATCGGAAACAGAATTAGCCCTCGACGTCTGAACAACTTTCTTTGAAAAAATCCCTAAGCCGCGCGGTCACAATTTCAGCAAAAATCTGACGTTCTGCAATTGACTCAAAAATGGTGCCAAGCTGTTGCAAAATATCCCCTGAAAGGTTTTTCGGTGGAAACAGATGGGTTTTTATCATCGGAAACAGAATTATCCCTCGACGTCTGAACAACTTTTTTTGAAAAAATCCCTAAGCCGCGCGGACACAATTTCAGTAAAAATCTGACGTTCTGCAATTCACTCAAAAATGGTGCCAAGCTGCTGCAAACGATCCGCTGAAAGGTTTTTCGGTGGAAACAGATGGGTTTTTATCATCGGAAACAGAATTAGCCCTCGACGTCTGAACAACTTTTTTTGAAAAAATCCCTAAGCCGCACGGTCACAATTTCAGCAAAAATCTGACGTTCTGCAATTCACTCAAAAATGGTGCCAAGCTGTTGCAAACGATCCGCTGAAAGGTTTTTCGGTGGAAACAAATGGGTTTTTATCATCGGAAACAGAATTATCCCTCGACGTCTGAACAACTTTTTTTGAAAAAATCCCTAAGCCGCGCGGACACAATTTCAGCAAAAATCTGACGTTCTGCAATTCACTCAAAAATGGTGCCAAGCTGCTGGAAACGATCCGCTGAAAGGTTTTTCGGTGGAAACAGATGGGTTTTGATCATCGGAAACAGAATTAGCCCTCGACGTCTGAACAACTTTTTTTGAAAAAATCCCTAAGCCGAGCGGTCACAATTTCAGCAAAACTCTGACATTTTGCAATTCACTCAAAAATGGTGCCAAGCTGTTGCAAACGATCCGCTGAAAGGTTTTTCGGTGGAAACAAATGGGTTTTTATCATCGGAAACAGAATTAGCCCTCGACGTCTGAACAACTTTTTTTGAAAAAATCCCTAAGGTGCGCGGTCACAATTTCAGCAAAAATCTGACGTTCTGCAATTCACTCAAAAATGGTGCCAAGCTGCTGGAAACGATCCGCTGAAAGGTTTTTCGGTGGAAACAGATGGGTTTTTATCATCGGAAACAGAATTAGCCCTCGACGTCTGAACAACTTTTTTTGAAAAAATCCCTAAGCCGCGCGGACACAATTTCAGCAAAAATCTGACGTTCTGCAATTCACTCAAAAATGGTGCCAAGCTGCTGCAAACGATCCGCTGAAAGGTTTTTCGGTGGAAACAGATGGGTTTTTATCATCGGAAACAGAATTAGCCCTCGACGTCTGAACAACTTTTTTTGAAAAAATCCCTAAGCCGCGCGGTCACAATTTCAGCAAAAATCTGACGTTCTGCAATTCACTCAAAAATGGTGCCAAGCTGCTGCAAACGATCCGCTGAAAGGTTTTTCGGTGGAAACAGATGGGTTTTTATCATCGGAAACAGAATTAGCCCTCGACGTCTGAACAACTTTTTTTGAAAAAATCCCTAAGCCGCGCGGTCACAATTTCAGCAAAAATCTGACGTTCTGCAATTCACTCAAAAATGGTGCCAAGCTGTTGCAAAATATCCCCTGAAAGGTTTTTCGGTGGAAACAGATGGGTTTTTATCATCGGAAACAGAATTAGCCCTCGACGTCTGAACAACTTTTTTTGAAAAAATCCCTAAGCCGCGCGGTCACAATTTCAGCAAAAATCTGACGTTCTGCAATTCACTAAAAAATGGTGCCAAGCTGTTGCAAAATATCCCCTGAAAGGTTTTTCGGTGGAAACAAATGGGTTTTTATCATCGGAAACAGAATTAGCCCTCGACGTCCGAACAACTTTTTTTGAAAAAATCCCTAAGCCGAGCGGTCACAATTTCAGCAAAACTCTGACGTTTTGCAATTCACTCAAAAATGGTGCCAAGCTGTTGCAAACGATCCGCTGAAAGGTTTTTCGGTGGAAACAAATGGGTTTTTATCATCGGAAACAGAATTAGCCCTCGACGTCTGAACAACTTTTTTTGAAAAAATCCCTAAGGTGCGCGGTCACAATTTCAGCAAAAATCTGACGTTCTGCAATTCACTCAAAAATGGTGCCAAGCTGCTGGAAACGATCCGCTGAAAGGTTTTTCGGTGGAAACAGATGGGTTTTTATCATCGGAAACAGAATTATCCCTCGACGTCTGAACAACTTTTTTTGAAAAAATCCCTAAGCCGCACGGTCACAATTTCAGCAAAAATCTGACGCCCTGCAATGCACTCAAAAATGGTGCCAAGCTGTTGCAAAGAATCCCCTGAAAGGTTTTTCGGTGGAAACAGATGGGTTTTTATCATCGGAAACAGAATTAGCCCTCGACGTCTGAACAACTTTTTTTGAAAAACTCCCTAAGCCGCGCGGTCACAATTTCAGCAAAAATCTGACGTTCTGCAATTGACTCAAAAATGGTGCCAAGCTGTTGCAAAATATCCCCTGAAAGGTTTTTCGGTGGAAACAGATGGGTTTTTATCATCGGAAACAGAATTATCCCTCGACGTCTGAACAACTTTTTTTGAAAAAATCCCTAAGCCGCGCGGTCACAATTTCAGCAAAAATCTGACGTTCTGCAATTCACTCAAAAATGGTGCCAAGCTGTTGCAAAATATCCCCTGAAAGGTTTTTCGGTGGAAACAGATGGGTTTTTATCATCGGAAACAGAATTAGCCCTCGACGTCTGAACAACTTTTTTTGAAAAAATCCCTAAGCCGCGCGGACACAATTTCAGCAAAAATCTGACGTTCTGCAATTCACTCAAAAATGGTGTCAAGCTGCTGCAAACGATCCGCTGAAAGGTTTTTCGGTGGAAACAGATGGGTTTTTATCATCGGAAACAGAATTAGCCCTCGATGTCTGAACAACTTTTTCTGAAAAAATCCCTAAGCCGCGCGGTCACAATTTCAGCAAAAATCTGACGTTCTGCACTTCACTCAAAAATGGTGCCAAGCTGTTGCAAAATATCCCCTGAAAGGTTTTTCGGTGGAAACAGATGGGTTTTTATCATCGGAAACAGAATTAGCCCTCGACGTCTGCACAACTTTTTTTGAAAAAATACCTAAGCCGCGCGGTCACAATTTCAGCAAAAATCTGACGTTCTGCAATTCACTCAAAAATGGTGCCAAGCTGTTGCAAAATATCCCCTGAAAGGTTTTTCGGTGGAAACAAATGGGTTTTTATCATCGGAAACAGAATTAGCCCTCGACGTCTGAACAACTTTTTTTGAAAAAATCCCTAAGCCGAGCGGTCACAATTTCAGCAAAACTCTGACGTTTTGCAATTCACTCAAAAATGGTGCCAAGCTGTTGCAAACGATCCGCTGAAAGGTTTTTCGGTGGAAACAAATGGGTTTTTATCATCGGAAACAGAATTAGCCCTCGACGTCTGAACAACTTTTTTTGAAAAAATCCCTAAGGTGCGCGGTCACAATTTCAGCAAAAATCTGACGTTCTGCAATTCACTCAAAAATGGTGCCAAGCTGCTGCAAACAATCCGCTGAAAGGTTTTTCGGTGGAAACAGATGGGTTTTTATCATCGGAAACAGAATTAGCCCTCGACGTCTGAACAACTTTTTTTGAAAAAATCCCTAAGCCGCGCGGTCACAATTTCAGCAAAAATCTGACGTTCTGCAATTCACTCAAAAATGGTGCCAAGCTGCTGCAAACGATCCGCTGAAAGGTTTTTCGGTGGAAGCAGATGGGTTTTTATCATCGGAAACAGAATTAGCCCTCGACGTCTGAACAACTTTTTTTGAAAAAATCCCTAAGCCGCGCGGTCACAATTTCAGCAAAAATCTGACGTTCTGCAATTCACTCAAAAATGGTGCCAAGCTGTTGCAAACGATCCGCTGAAAGGTTTTTCGGTGGAAACAGATGGGTTTTTATCATCGGAAACAGAATTAGCCCTCGACGTCTGAACAACTTTTTTTGAAAAAATCCCTAAGCCGCGCGGTCACAGTTTCAGCTAAAATCTGACGTTCTGCAATTCATTCAAAAATGGTGCCAAGCTGTTGCAAACGATCCCCTGAAAGGTTTTTCGGTGGAAACAGATGGGTTTTTATCATCGGAAACAGAATTAGCCCTCGACGTCTGAACAACTTTTTTTGAAAAAATCCCTAAGCCGTGCGGTCACAATTTCAGCAAAAATCTGACGTTCTGCAATTCACTCAAAAATGGTGCCAAGCTGTTGCAAACGATCCCCTGAAAGGTTTTTCGGTGGAAACAGGTAGGTTTTTATCATCGGGAACAGAATTAGCCCTCGACGCCTGAACACCTTTTTTTGAAAAAATCCCTAAGCCGCGCGGTCACAATTTCAGCAAAAATCTGACGTTCTGCAATTCACTCAAAAATGGTGCCAAGCTGCTGCAAACGATCCGCTGAAAGGTTTTTCGGTGGAAACAGATGGGTTTTTATCATCGGAAACAGAATTAGCCCTCGACGTCTGAACAACTTTTTTTGAAAAAATCCCTAAGCCGCGCGGTCACAATTTCAGCAAAAATCTGACGTTCTGCAATTCACTCAAAAATGGTGCCAAGCTGTTGCAAAATATCCCCTGGAAGGTTTTTCGGTGGAAACAGATGGGTTTTTATCATCGGAAACAGAATTAGCCCTCGACGTCTGAACAACTTTTTTTGAAAAAATCCCTAAGCCGCGCGGTCACAATTTCAGCAAAAATCTGACGTTCTGCAATTCAATCAAAAATGGTGCCAAGCTGCAAACAGATGGGTTTTTATCATCGGAAACAGAATTAGCCCTCGACGTCTGAACAACTTTTTTTGAAAAAATCCCTAAGCCGCGCGGTCACAATTTCAGCAAAAAACTGACGTTCTGCAATTCAATCAAAAATGGTGCCAAGCTGTTGCAAAATATCCCCTGAAAGGTTTTTCGGTGGAAACAAATGGGTTTTTATCATCGGAAACAGAATTAGCCCTCGACGTCTGAACAACTTTTTTTGAAAAAATCCCTAAGCCGAGCGGTCACAATTTCAGCAAAACTCTGACGTTTTGCAATTCACTCAAAAATGGTGCCAATCTGTTGCAAACGATCCGCTGAAAGGTTTTTCGCTGGAAACAAATGGGTTTTTATCATCGGAAACAGAATTAGCCCTCGACGTCTGAACAACTTTTTTTGAAAAAATCCCTAAGGTGCGCGGTCACAATTTCAGCAAAAATCTGACGTTCTGCAATTCACTCAAAAATGGTGCCAAGCTGTTGCAAAATATCCCCTGAAAGGTTTTTCGGTGGAAACAAATGGGTTTTTATCATCGGAAACAGAATTAGCCCTCGACATCTGAACAACTTTTTTTGAAAAAATCCCTAAGCCGCGCGGTCACAATTTCAGCAAAAATCTGACGTTCTGCAATTCACTCAAAAATGGTGCCAAGCTGTTGCAAAATATCCCCTGAAAGGTTTTTCGGTGGAAACAAATGGGTTTTTATCATCGGAAACAGAATTAGCCCTCGACATCTGAAGAACTTTTTTTGAAAAAATCCCTAAGCCGCGCGGTCACAATTTCAGCAAAAATCTGACGTTCTGCAATTCACTCAAAAATGGTGCCAAGCTGTTGCAAAATATCCCCTGAAAGGTTTTTCGGTGGAAACAAATGGGTTTTTATCATCGGAAACAGAATTAGCCCTCGACATCTGAACAACTTTTTTTGAAAAAATCCCTAAGCCGCGCGGTCACAATTTCAGCAAAAATCTGACGTTCTGCAATTCACTCAAAAATGGTGCCAAGCTGTTGCAAACGATCCCCTGAAAGGTTTTTCGGTGGAAACAGATAGGTTTTTATCATCGGGAACAGAATTAGCCCTCGACGCCTGAACACCTTTTTTTGAAAAAATCCCTAAGCCGCGCGGTCACAATTTCAGCAAAAATCTGACGTTCTGCAATTCACTCAAAAATGGTGCCAAGCTGCTGCAAACGATCCGCTGAAAGGTTTTTCGGTGGAAACAGATGGGTTTTTATCATCGGAAACAGAATTAGCCCTCGACGTCTGAACAACTTTTTTTGAAAAAATCCCTAAGCCGCGCGGTCACAATTTCAGCAAAAATCTGACGTTCTGCAATTCACTCAAAAATGGTGCCAAGCTGTTGCAAAATATCCCCTGGAAGGTTTTTCGGTGGAAACAGATGGGTTTTTATCATCGGAAACAGAATTAGCCCTCGACGTCTGAACAACTTTTTTTGAAAAAATCCCTAAGCCGCGAGGTCACAATTTCAGCAAAAATCTGACGTTCTGCAATTCAATCAAAAATGGTGCCAAGCTGGAAACAGATGGGTTTTTATCATCGGAAACAGAATTAGCCCTCGACGTCTGAACAACTTTTTTTGAAAAAATCCCTAAGCCGCGCGGTCACAATTTCAGCAAAAATCTGACGTTCTGCAATTCAATCAAAAATGGTGCCAAGCTGTTGCAAAATATCCCCTGAAAGGTTTTTCGGTGGAAACAAATGGGTTTTTATCATCGGAAACAGAATTAGCCCTCGACGTCTGAACAACTTTTTTTGAAAAAATCCCTAAGCCGAGCGGTCACAATTTCAGCAAAACTCTGACGTTTTGCAATTCACTCAAAAATGGTGCCAATCTGTTGCAAACGATCCGCTGAAAGGTTTTTCGCTGGAAACAAATGGGTTTTTATCATCGGAAACAGAATTAGCCCTCGACGTCTGAACAACTTTTTTTGAAAAAATCCCTAAGGTGCGCGGTCACAATTTCAGCAAAAATCTGACGTTCTGCAATTCACTCAAAAATGGTGCCAAGCTGTTGCAAACGATCCCCTGAAAGGTTTTTCGGTGGAAACAGATGGGTTTTTATCATCGGAAACAGAATTAGCCCTCGACGTCTGAACAACTTTTTTTGAAAAAATCCCTAAGCCGCGCGGTCACAATTTCAGCAAAAATCTGACGTTCTGCAATTCACTCAAAAATGGTGCCAAGCTGTTGCAAACGATCCCCTGAAAGGTTTTTCGGTGGAAACAGATAGGTTTTTATCATCGGGAACAGAATTAGCCCTCGACGTCTGAACAACTTTTTTTGAAAAAATCCCTAAGCCGCACGGTCACAATTTCAGCAAAAATCTGACGTTCTGCAATTCACTCAAAAATGGTGCCAAGCTGTTGCAAAATATCCCCTGAAAGGTTTTTCGATGGAAACAAATGGGTTTTTATCATCGGAAACAGAATTAGCCCTCGACATCTGAACAACTTTTTTTGAAAAAATCCCTAAGCCGCGCGGTCACAATTTCAGCAAAAATCTGACGTTCTGCAATTCACTCAAAAATGGTGCCAAGCTGCTGCAAACGATCCCCTGAAAGGTTTTTCGGTGGAAACAGATAGGTTTTTATCATCGGGAACAGAATTAGCCCTCGACGTCTGAACACCTTTTTT
>NC_139605.1:108100937-108350937 GCF_964270895.1 Podarcis filfolensis | reverse complement strand
TTTTTATCATGGAAAACAGAATTAGCCCTCGACGTCTGAACAACTTTTTTTTGAAAAAATCCCTAAGCCGCGCGGTCACAATTTCAGCAAAAATCTGACGTTCTGCACTTCACTCAAAAATGGTGCCAAGCTGTTGCAGACGATCCACTGAAAGGTTTTTCGTTGGAAACAGATGGGTTTTTATCATCGGAAACAGAATTAGCCCTCGACGTCTGAACAACTTTTTTTGAAAAAATCCCTAAGCCGCGCGGTCAAAATTTCAGCAAAAATCTGACGTTCTGCACTTCACTCAAAAATGGTGCCAAGCTGTTGGAAACGATCCCCTGAAAGGTTTTTCGGTGGAAACAGATGGGTTTTTATCATCGGAAACAGAATTAGCCCTAACTCTAACCCTAACCCTAACCCTAACCCTAACCCTAACCCTAACCCTAACCCTTAAAATCTGACGTTCAGCAATTCACTCAAAAATGGTGCCAAGCTGTTGCAAACGATCCCCTGAAAGGTTTTTCGGAGGAAACAGATGGGTTTTTATCATTGGAAACAGAATTAGCCCTAACCCTAACCCTAACCCTAACCCTAACCCTAACCCTAACGCTAACCCTAAAAATCTGACGTTCTGCAATTCACTAAAAATGGTGCCAAGCTGTTGCAAACGATCCCCTGAAAGGTTTTTTGGTGGAAACAGATGGGTTTTTATCATCGGAAACAGAATTAGCCCTCGAGGTCTGAATAACTTTTTTTGAAAAAATCCCTAAGCCGCGCGGTCACAATTTCAGCAAAAATCTGACGTTCTGCAATTCACTCAAAAATGGTGCCAAGCTGTTGCAAACGATCCGCTGAAAGGTTTTTCGGTGGAAACAGATGGGTTTTTATCATCGGAAACAGAATTAGCCCTCGACGTCTGAATAACTTTTTTTGAAAAAATCCCTAAGCCACAATTTCAGCAAAAATCTGACGTTCTGCACTTCACTCAAAAATGGTGCCAAGCTGTTGCAAACGATCCGCTGAAAGGTTTTTCGGTGGAAACAGATGGGTTTTTATCATCGGAAACAGAATTAGCCCTCGACGTCTGAACAACTTTTTTTGAAAAAATCCCTAAGCCACAATTTCAGCAAAAATCTGACGTTCTGCACTTCACTCAAAAATGGTGCCAAGCTGTAGCAAACGATCCCAGAAAGGTTTTTCGGTGGAAACAGATGGGTTTTTATCATCAGAAAGAGAATTCGCCCTCGACGTCTGAACAACTTTTTTTGAAAAAATCCCTAAGCCGCGCGGTCACAATTTCTGCAAAAATCTGACGTTCTGCACTTCACTCAAAAATGGTGCCAAGCTGTTGCAAACGATCCCCTGAAAGGTTTTTCGGTGGAAACAGATGGGTTTTTATCATCGGAAACAGAATTAGCCCTAACCCTAACCCTAACCCTAACCCTAACCCTAACCCTAACCCTAAAAATCTGACGTTTTGCAATTCACTCAAAAATGGTGCCAAGCGGTTGCAAACGATCCCCTGAAAGGTTTTTCGGTGGAAACAGATGGGTTTTTATCATCGGAAACAGAATTAGCCCTCGACGTCTGAACAACTTTTTTTGAAAAACTCCCTAAGCCGCGCGGTCACAATTTCAGCAAAAATCTGACGTTCTGCAATTCACTCAAAAATGGTGCCAAGCTGTTGCAAAATATCCCCTGAAAGGTTTTTTCGTTGGAAACAGATGAGTTTTTATCATCGGAAACAGAATTAGCCCTCGACGTCTGAACAACTTTTTTTGAAAAAATCCCTAAGCCGCGCGGTCACAATTTCAGCGAAAATCTGAAGTTCTGCAATTCTCTCAAAAATGGTGCCAAGCTGCTGCAAACGATCCCCTGAAAGGTTTTTCGGTGGAAACAGATGGGTTTATATCATCAGAAAGAGAATTATCCCTCGACGTCTGAACAACTTTTTCTGAAAAAATCCCTAAGCCGCGCGGTCACAATTTCAGCAAAAATCTGACGTTCTGCAATTCACTCAAAAATGGTGCCAAGCTGTTGCAAAATATCCCCTGAAAGGTTTTTCGGTGGAAACAGATGGGTTTTTATCATCGGAAACAGAATTAGCCCTCGACGTCTGAACAACTTTTTTTGAAAAAATCCCTAAGCCGCGCGGTCACAATTTCAGCAAAAATCTGACGTTCTGCACTTCACTCAAAACTGGTGCCAAGCTGTTGCAAACGATCCCCTGAAAGGTTTTTCGGTGGAAACAGATGGGTTTTTATCATCGGAAACAGAATTAGCCCTCGACGTCTGAACAACTTTTTTTGAAAAAATCCCTAAGCCACAATTTCAGCAAAAATCTGACGTTCTGCACTTCACTCAAAAATGGTGCCAAGCTGTTGCAAACGATCCGCTGAAAGGTTTTTCGGTGGAAACAGATGGGTTTTTATCATCGGAAACAGAATTAGCCCTCGACGTCTGAACAACTTTTTTTGAAAAAATCCCTAAGCCGCGCGGTCACAATTTCAGCAAAAATCTGACGTTCTGCAATTCACTCAAAAATGGTGCCAAGCTGTTGCAAAATATCCCCTGAAAGGTTTTTTCGTTGGAAACAGATGAGTTTTTATCATCGGAAACAGAATTAGCCCTCGACGTCTGAACAACTTTTTTTGAAAAAATCCCTAAGCCGCGCGGTCACAATTTCAGCGAAAATCTGAAGTTCTGCAATTCTCTCAAAAATGGTGCCAAGCTGCTGCAAACGATCCCCTGAAAGGTTTTTCGGTGGAAACAGATGGGTTTATATCATCAGAAAGAGAATTATCCCTCGACGTCTGAACAACTTTTTCTGAAAAAATCCCTAAGCCGCGCGGTCACAATTTCAGCAAAAATCTGACGTTCTGCAATTCACTCAAAAATGGTGCCAAGCTGTTGCAAAATATCCCCTGAAAGGTTTTTCGGTGGAAACAGATGGGTTTTTATCATCGGAAACAGAATTAGCCCTCGACGTCTGAACAACTTTTTTTGAAAAAATCCCTAAGCCGCGCGGTCACAATTTCAGCAAAAATCTGACGTTCTGCACTTCACTCAAAACTGGTGCCAAGCTGTTGCAAACGATCCCCTGAAAGGTTTTTCGGTGGAAACAGATGGGTTTTTATCATCGGAAACAGAATTAGCCCTCGACGTCTGAACAACTTTTTTTGAAAAAATCCCTAAGCCACAATTTCAGCAAAAATCTGACGTTCTGCACTTCACTCAAAAATGGTGCCAAGCTGTTGCAATCGATCCGCTGAAAGGTTTTTCGGTGGAAACAGATGGGTTTTTATCATCGGAAACAGAATTAGCCCTCGACGTCTGAACAACTTTTTTTGAAAAAATCCCTAAGCCACAATTTCAGCAAAAATCTGACGTTCTGCACTTCACTCAAAAATGGTGCCAAGCTGTTGCAAACGATCCCCTGAAAGGTTTTTCGGTGGAAACAGATGGGTTTTTATCATCAGAAAGAGAATTAGCCCTCGACGTCTGAAAAACTTTTTTTGAAAAAATCCCTAAGCCGCGCGGTCACAATTTCAGCAAAAATCTGACGTTCTGCACTTCACTCTAAAATGGTGCCAAGCTGTTGCAAACGATCCCCTGAAAGGTTTTTCGGTGGAAACAGATGGGTTTTTATCATCGGAAACAGAATTAGCCCTAACCCTAACCCTAACCCTAACCCTAACCCTAAAAATCTGACGTTCTGCAATTCACTCGAAAATGGTGCCAAGCTGTTGCAAACGATCCCCTGAAAGGTTTTTCGGTGGAAACAGATGGGTTTTTATCATCGGAAACAGCATTAGCCCTCGACGTCTGAACAACTTTTTTTGAAAAAATCCCTAAGCCGCGCGGTCACAATTTCAGCAAAAATCTGACGTTCTGCACTTCACTCAAAACTGGTGCCAAGCGGTTGCAAACGATCCCCTGAAAGGTTTTTCGGTGGAAACAGATGGGTTTTTATCATCGGAAACAGAATTAGCCCTCGACGTCTGAACAACTTTTTTTGAAAAAATCCCTAAGCCGCGCGGTCACAATTTCAGCGAAAATCTGAAGTTCTGCAATTCACTCAAAAATGGTGCCAAGCTGCTGCAAACGATCCCCTGAAAGGTTTTTCGGTGGAAACAGATGGGTTTATATCATCAGAAAGAGAATTATCCCTCGACGTCTGAACAACTTTTTCTGAAAAAATCCCTAAGCCGCGCGGTCACAATTTCAGCAAAAATCTGACGTTCTGCAATTCACTCAAAAATGGTGCCAAGCTGTTGCAAAATATCCCCTGAAAGGTTTTTCGGTGGAAACAGATGGGTTTTTATCATCGGAAACAGAATTAGCCCTCGACGTCTGAACAACTTTTTTTGAAAAAATCCCTAAGCCGCGCGGTCACAATTTCAGCAAAAATCTGACGTTCTGCACTTCACTCAAAACTGGTGCCAAGCTGTTGCAAACGATCCCCTGAAAGGTTTTTCGGTGGAAACAGATGGGTTTTTATCATCGGAAACAGAATTAGCCCTCGACGTCTGAACAACTTTTTTTGAAAAAATCCCTAAGCCACAATTTCAGCAAAAATCTGACGTTCTGCACTTCACTCAAAAATGGTGCCAAGCTGTTGCAAACGATCCGCTGAAAGGTTTTTCGGTGGAAACAGATGGGTTTTTATCATCGGAAACAGAATTAGCCCTCGACGTCTGAACAACTTTTTTTGAAAAAATCCCTAAGCCACAATTTCAGCAAAAATCTGACGTTCTGCACTTCACTCAAAAATGGTGCCAAGCTGTTGCAAACGATCCCCTGAAAGGTTTTTCGGTGGAAACAGATGGGTTTTTATCATCAGAAAGAGAATTAGCCCTCGACGTCTGAACAACTTTTTTTGAAAAAATCCCTAAGCCGCGCGGTCACAATTTCAGCAAAAATCTGACGTTCTGCACTTCACTCAAAAATGGTGCCAAGCTGTTGCAAACGATCCCCTGAAAGGTTTTTCGGTGGAAACAGATGGGTTTTTATCATCGGAAACAGAATTAGCCCTAACCCTAACCCTAACCCTAACCCTAACCCTAACCCTAACTCTAACCCTAACCCTAAAAATCTGATGTTCTGCAATTCACTCGAAAATGGTGCCAAGCTGTTGCAAACGATCCCCTGAAAGGTTTTTCGGTGGAAACAGATGGGTTTTTATCATCGGAAACAGAATTAGCCCTCGACGTCTGAACAACTTTTTTTGAAAAAATCCCTAAGCCGCGCGGTCACAATTTCAGCAAAAATCTGACGTTCTGCACTTCACTCAAAACTGGTGCCAAGCGGTTGCAAACGATCCCCTGAAAGGTTTTTCGGTGGAAACAGATGGGTTTTTATCATCGGAAACAGAATTAGCCCTCGACGTCTGAACAACTTTTTTTGAAAAAATCCCTAAGCCGCGCGGTCACAATTTCAGCAAAAATCTGACGTTCTGCAATTCACTCAAAACTGGTGCCAAGGTGTTGCAAACGATCCGCTGAAAGGTTTTTCGGTGGAAACAGATGGGTTTTTATCATCGGAAACAGAATTAGCCCTCGACGTCTGAACAACTTTTTTTGAAAAAATCCCTAAGCCGCGCGGTCACAATTTCAGCGAAAATCTGACGTTCTGCAATTCACTCAAAAATGGTGCCAAGCTGTTGCAAAATATCCCCTGAAAGGTTTTTCGGTGGAAACAGATGGGTTTTTATCATCGGAAACAGAATTAGCCCTCGACGTCTGAACAACTTTTTTTTGAAAACATCCCTAAGCCACGCGGTCACAATTTCAGCAAAAATCTGAAGTTCTGCAATTCACTCAAAAATGGTGCCAAACTGTTTCAAACGATCCCCTGAAATGTTTTTCGGTGGAAACAGATTGCTTTTTATCATCGGAAACAGAATTAGCCCTCAACGTTTCAACAACTTTTTTTTGAAAAAATCCCTAAGCCGCGCGGTCACAATTTCGGCAAAAATCTGACGTTCTGCAATTCACTCAAAAATGGTGCCAAACTGTTTCAAACGATCCCCTGAAATGTTTTTCGGTGGAAACAGATTTCTTTTTATCATCGGAAACAGAATTAGCCCTCGACGTCTGAACAACTTTTTTTTTAAAAAAATCCCTAAGCCGCGCGGTCACAATTTCAGCAAAAATCTGACGTTCTGCAATTCACTCAGAAATGGTGCCAAACTGTTGCAAACAATTCCCTGAAAGGTTTTTCGGTGGAAACAGATGGGTTTTTATCAAAGGAAACAGAATTAGCCCTCAACGTCTTAACTTGCGGGACAAGTTTTTTTAAAAAAAATCCCTAAGCCGCGCGGTCACAATTTCAGCAAAAATCTGACGTTCTGCAATTCACTCAGAAATGGTGACAAACTGTTGTAAATGTGCCCCTGAAACGTTTTTCGGTGGAAACAGACGGGTTTTTATCATCGGAAATAGAATTAGCCCTCGACGTCTGAACAACTTTTTTTTGAAAAAATCCCTAAGCCGCGCTGTCACAATTTCAGCAAAAATCTCACGTTCTGCAATTCACTCAGAAATGGTGCGAAACTGTTGCAAACGATTCCCTGAAAGGTTTTTCGGTGGAAACAGATGGGTTTTTATCATCGGAAACAGAATTAACCCTCGACGTCTGAACAATTTTTTTTGAAAAAATCCCTAAGCCGCGCGGTCACAATTTCAGCAAAAATCTGACGTTCTGCAGTTCACTCAAAAATGGTGCCAAACTGTTGGAAACGATTCCCTTAAAGGTTTTTCGGTGGAAACAGATGGGTTTTTATCAAAGGAAACAGAATTAGCCCTCAACGTCTGAACTTGCGGGATAAGTTTTTTTTTGAAAAAATCCCTAAGCCGCGTAGTCACAATTTCAACAAAAATCTGACGTTCTGCAATTCACTCAAAAATGGTGCCGAAATGATCTTCTGAAAGTTTTTTCGGTGGAAACGGAAGCGTTTCTATCATTGGAAAAAGAATTAGCCCTTGACATCTGAACTTCGGAGTTTTTCAAAGAACTATTTTCCGCAGCTATGGCGTCGAGGCCTGATTTCTTAGCCTAGCATAAAAACCCTTCAGTTTTCACTACCAAATCTTTCAGTGGAGCATTTGCAACTGTTTGGCACCATTTATTAGTGAATTGGATGATGTCAGAATTTTAGTGAAATTCTGACCCCCCGTTCCGCGGTTTAAAGCGTCGAGGCCTGATTTCTTATTCTAGGATAAAAACCCTTCTGTTTTCACGGCCAAACCTTTCATGGGAGCATTTGCCATAGTTTGGCACCATTTATGAGTGAATTGCATAACGTCAGATTTTTGCTGAAATTGTGACCCCGCATGTTAAGGATTTTTTTAAAAAATAGATTTTTCGCAACTTAAAGCGTCGAGGCCTGATTTCTTAGCCTAGGATAAAAACCCTTCTGTTTTCACGGCCAAACCTTTCATGGGAACATTTGCCACAGCTTGGCACCATTTATGAGTGAATTGGATGATGTCAGAATTTTAGTGAAATTCTGACCCCGGCAGTTAACGATGTTTTTTTTTAAAAAAAAATCTGCAGCTTAAAGCGTTGAGGCCTGATTTCTTAGCATAGGATAAAAACCCTTCTGTTGAGATGAGAATACAGTGGTGCCTCGCAAGACGAAAAGAATCCGTTCTGCAAGTCTCTTCGTCTAGCGGTTTTTTCGTCTTGCGAAGCAAGCCTATTGACGGATTAGCGGCTTTTAGTGGCTTTTAGTGGCTTATCGGCTTATCGGATAAGCGGATAAGCGGCTTAGCGGCTTAGAAAAAGGGAGGGAAAAGGGAAAAAAACCCGCAGGAACTCGCAAGACATTTTCGTCTTGCGAAGCAAGCCCATAGGAGATTCCTTTTGCGAAGCACCTCCAAAACGGAAAACTCTTTCGTCTAGCGAGTTTTCCGTCTTGCGAGGCATTCTTCTTGCGGGGCACCACTGTATAGGCATACAGCGATCCCTTCAGAACAACTGGGCCCTGTAGCAGGATCAGTGCTGGATTTACATAATGTATAAGCTAAACAAGCTATAGTTTAGGGCCCCACTCTCTTGGGGCCCCAAAAAAATTAAAGGAAAAAAACTTAGAGGTACATTTCCAAAATGTAAGATAAAAAAATAAAATAAAACCTACATACAGCAACAGTGTTTTGTGTTGTGTAGGCTCCTGTGAAGTAAGTACTGTACCATAATGGGCCACACCTGCTAGCGTGCCCCCTAAAATATCACTGGTTTGCTCATTTCTAGATATAGGGTGCCTACAATCTGCAATGTATAATTATTAGTAGTTTGCATCATATATTTGCACCTATTATTATTTCATGTTATAGCAAGTTTTTAGAGACTAGATTATGAGTCTTTGTAAACTGTGTTTCTAAAGGAACTTTTGTTATTGCCAAGTGCCAATGTGTTTGCATTATTAAGTTTGTTATGAATAAAAAATCCTATTAAGGTATTCACTATTAATATACTTCTTCTTAATTGTATTTAACTATTAATGTACTTGTTAATTGCATTTCAGTTCAACCATTACTTTGATAAAATACATATTTTGTTATGTGCAGATGGCTTTGGATACCTGTTAGGTCTATAAATTACCATATAGCATATATTCAACACACAAAAACAGTGACAATTTGTTGTTGGCAAAGGACAGGTGTGGACATATAAAGGGCCCCATTACCTTTAATAGTTTAGGGCCTCATCAAACCTAAATCCGGCCCTGAGCAGGATGTGTGGGGATTTTCTGTATGAAGGGGCCATCAGTGCCAGAGCAGTTAGGTTTTTTTGTGGGGGTCAATGTGGGGTGTATGGGGTTGCAGTGTGTGGCATGGCACTTAGGGGCTTGCAGTGCAGGATACATGCATAGTTGCCCCAATCTGAACTTTTTAGTTTACTACTCTAGATATCACATCTGTGCAGTTGACATGGTTCACTGAGGGGCATATTTTATATTAAAAGCAATCTCAAACAGCAGAGGAATATTTGAGGTCACTGGGAGAGTCAAAATGGCTTCAGGATTGCTCTCCTGTACTACTTCAGACTGGTGGTTTATATATTTAGATATGCGAGCATTTATGAATATTTATTCTGTATTTAAGACCTTAGAATTCTTATAACACTATCCCTAACTTTGCACTCTGCTTGCTTCTAGATCAGTTCTACCAACCACCACCTTACCTTTGGTACTGTAGCAAATTCTCACATTTCATAGTAACTGCCTGAACCTTCATCCCCAGTCCCACACCTCCGTTTTTGCAGCCCCACTTTGGCACTCCCTCCTTTTCACTTTCACCCCTCTTTCCTCCTCTATTTTTTCAAACTCCCCTTGCACCATCCTCATTCCCATGGCTCCTCAACCCTCCTGTTCTGCAGATATGTTACTGTACTCTTAAGAGGAATGGAACCTTAACAGCAAATCTGCCAGTTTGTTCAGTTAGAGAAGGCTGTGTGGAGAATGGAGAGCATCTCATGCCCCCTTACTTTCCCGGCTGCTGCACAACAGCCCTGCAGTGCTGACAGTTGAGTCTTAAGTCTCCACCAGTTGCTGCCACCGCTGTCAGGGCGCCCTCAGAACTCTCTGAGTTCCCTGACATAAATTACACCAGCGAGCCTGAACTGTATGAGAGACAGGAAGATGAGAGGGAAGAGGGCTTCAGAAGGAGGAGAGACTGAAGAGAACAGGGATTCCCAGACCACTGTGGGGGAGGAGAGACAGGGCTGGGAAGAAACTCAAGAAGGGGAGACACAGGAAAGGGAGCAGACAGATTCACAGGTGTTGCAAGGGTTAAGCTCCGGCTCAGAGGTGGAGCAAAGACCGGAATCTCTGTGCACACAGATATCAGAAGACTGTGGGAACGTAAGAGAAGTGCCGTAAAGGCAACTGGCAGCAGTGATGATGATTGAAATTAGGCCGGCTCTTGCCCGTTGTGTAAATAGCAATAAACAAGGACTACAAAAAGTGTCTGAGGGCACATTAGCAAACCAGATAAGCTGTTGTGGGCACACTCCACAATCTGTTATACCGGCTGCAATAAAACGTTGCTTTAAGTGCAGGGAAGGGACTCCGTGGGTTTCAGGAAAGGCCTCTGTTAGCACGCGTGTGCCTGCAAGCACCACACTGGCAGCACCTGCGATAGGAACCTCTCAGTCATCTTCCAAATTAAAAAGAAATTCTGTTTAAGGTAATGGACAATGGTGTGGTGTAGTGGTTAAGAGCGGTGGACTCGTAATCTGGTGAACTGGGTTCACTTCCCCGCTCTTCCACATGCAGCTGATGGGTGACCTTGGACTAGTCATACTTCTCTGAAGTCTCTCAGCCTCACTCACCTCACAGTGTTTGTTGTGGGGAAGGAAGGGAAAGGAGATTGTTAGCCGCTTGGAGACTCCTTAAGGGGAGTGAAAGGTGGGATATCAAGCCCAAACTCTTCTTTTTCTGATATCTAAATCTCCATGGGGATCAGATGCTTCCAGGGAGAATAGTAATGGTAGTTCATGAATCCTCACGTGGAAGTGAATGAGGCAAGCCCAAACTATGTGTTATCGCAACGTTCACATCTGCATGGGAGCAGCTAGATTGTGGAAAGTGAAGATAGCTGGACAGTCTGTCAAGTGGAAATAAAAATGGATTGGCAATAACATACATGTGTGTGCATCCAATTACAGATTGCACAAGAGGTTCACAGGCCATAGGTGACATAGTGACGGGCTGTGCTATAATTCTTATGATTAGGTTCTACACCCCAATCCAGAGACACCTGCATGGAGATTTTGTTCTGTAATTTATTTCCAAGCTACTTTACAGCATAACCTATGATATGCGGCCTAATAGGGGGCCATTTTAAAGGAGCATGTATGTGCCGTAGCTTCAGCTCTGAGAAGCCAGCTTTTTCCAGGACGTTCCAGGTTTCTCTGGTCATGTGGCACCCGTCAAACAGACATATCCAAGTTGGATCAGAGATCTGCTGCCAGAAGAGAATCCAGCTGGAAGGAGCACCTGCAACGTGTTCTAGGAAGTAGAAAGCGCCACCCTGGAGAAACAGAAATGAATGCATATAAGTTACTTTCTATTCTCCTTTGGATTTCCTCAGATATTCCTTTGCATAATCAGCGCTAATGGTATCAGAGTGCTGTTAACTTTTCATGGCAACAGCCACTGTTCCCCTGAATTTTGTCCTGAATCTTCCCACATTCAGCTGCATTGGATGGCTTTGGGGTTCTAGTCTTATAAGAGGAACACAGACTGCTCAGTTGGTTAGAGCATGGTGCTGAGAACGCCAAGGTTGCAGGTTCGATCCCTGTATGGGACAGCTGCATATTCCTGCCTTGTAGGGGGTTGGACTAGATGATCTCCAGGCTCCCTTCTAATTCTACAATTCTATGATTTCTCTGTCCGCTTTCTCCATTCCGAGCATAATATTACACATCTCCATCATTTGCCTTTTCTCACAGCTGCTACAAGCTGGGTCAACATCTTCACCAAGCTATCTGCTATGGCTGCAAAGTCTCATCCCTGGTCACTTACCACCAATTCAGATTCCTGAGGTTATACGTGATTTTATTTTTATTTATCACCCCCAAATCACTTTACACTTGATTACTTTGAACTTCATTGGCCATTTTAATGCCCATTTGCTCAGTCTGGAGCAGGAGTGCCAACTTGAATAAAATATTGGGGAAGGCCAGGTATGCCCCTCCCCATATAATGAACCACAAGAAGTAGTACACAGACACACTCCATTTTAATTGTATTGCCCATCACCTATGGGGGTTCCCGGCCCCCTCAAATATTTTATTAGTTGGGTCAATGGGACCTTGGCCCCTAGATGTTGGTTCTATGGTTTGGAGAAATCCTTTTGGAGCTTTTCACAACCACTTTTTGCCAACGTGAAAAATTGGGTATCATTGTCAAACTTGACCCCACTTCAGTCCTTGGACATGTTAATGATTAACAGGTTGAGTTTAAAGGCTCGTTTCTCAAATAATTGATTGTGCAAACTGCAAATTCAAGTATACTGTGAACTGGTATGTAAACTGTTCAAAATTCCAAAGTTTATTTATGTTGGGTGCTTTTAGGATTATGAGCCGGGGTAACTAACCTTTTTGGCCGCAGGTTGCAGTCATGCTTAGCAAACCCTTTGAGAGCTGCATGCCAATGCTGAGAAGGTCCAAAACTCAGTATGGATCCATACAGATGTAAGAGTTGAAAAGGGGAGCTATCCCTTTTCCTGGTTCATCAAATAAATTAACTGATGACCGAGGAGAGGGCAATTTACATCCCCATCAGGCCACTGGGCTTGAAGGAGAGGTTTAAATAACTTCATCCACCCTAGTACCCTGGCAGGTATTTAACTAAGTAGACCTATTGAAATTACGGTAATCACGGTGACTAAGAGAGGTTCATTCATTTTACTAGGTCTACTCTGCACTGAATGCTACCTTATTTTATTTTTTGTGGCAGCTGTCCAAATTGGTGGTGTTGCAGGGAGAAAGATAATAACTGTTTGGGCTGGATCATGTCCCTATGCTAAGAGTCCTAGATTTACGTCCCGGTTTCTGATTTGATCCTGGAATATCCTACTTTTCCTCAGTCCCTATTTTCATCAGAGAAATGTTGGAGGATATGGAGTTATGTGACTCCCAAGCCAAGGAGATAAGTAACTATACAACCTTTAGAAGACAACTGAAGGCAGCCCTGTATAGGGATTTAAAAAAAAATAATGTTTTATGTTTTATTATGTTTTTATGTATGTTGAAAGCAGCCCAGAGTGGTTGGGGCAACCAATAATACAATTGCTGCTGTTGTTGTTTAATAGGATGTCCCTATTTTCATCAAATAAATGTTGGAGGGTATGGGATCTGTCACTAGAGTCAGTTAACAGCTTAGCCAAGGGTGATTTTGAGTTTGACCCCGACTTTGCCAGTTTCATTGGTAAGCAGAGATGGAAGATGTCAAGGAAATCTCAGTGGGTGAAACAGATACATTTTACTCACTATACTTCAAAAGGAAAGAGAGGCTATAATGTGTTTAAAAAGCCATTCCCAAATGCAAATCATTCTATTTTTTTTTTTTTTTTAAAGGCAGGTGGGGATAGACACAAAACAAATGCAGAGAGGCTGAAATGTGACGAGGAGGAATAATAATAATTATTATTTATTTATTTATTCATTCATACATACAGGTTTCCCCAGCCACACTGGATGGCTCCCTACAGAATATTAAAAACACGATAAAAGATCAAACATTAAAAACTAAAGCCCTAAACAGGGCTGCCTTCAGATGTCTTCTAAAAGTTTATTTCCTTGACATCTGATGGCAGGGCATTCCACAGGGTGGGCGCCACTACCGAGAAGGCCCTCTGTCTGGTTCCCTTCACTGCTCACAGTGAGGGAACCACCAGAAGGCCCTCGGAGCTGGATCTAAGTGTCTGGGCTGAATGATGGGAGTGGAGAGGCTGCTTCAGGTATACTGGGCCTTCCTGCCCAACCCTCTTATCAGTTTCAACATCAGAGACAAGCATGTTTAAAAATTTGCTTTGGTCTCTCACAAGTGCGCAACAACAACGGACAAAATAATAAGAGGCATGTCTAGATCTGTCTAAGGTGCCCTCAGTAACACAGAGTGTGGGATTGTTTCTTCCTAACTGTAGTTAAGAGAGAAAAGCAAGGGAGTGATTCCAACGTTTGCAACTTATGAGAATGTAAATAGCTCAGAAGCAAATTGGTTTACGCAGAAACAACAAGGGATCTGAATCCATCTACCTGCATTTGTGATTCCCCAACGGATACAGAATTGACTAACACCCGAGAATACAGCATGCCCCTGCAGTTACTGAATTGTCCTTGTTCTTCCCATGGCGTGAGCTACTTACCGGTCTCAGCACCCGTAGGACTTCTTTCATAACTTGCTCTGGGCTCTTCACAGAGCATAGCACCAGCGTTGAAACCACCACATCCACCGATGCAGCTGGTACCTGGTGCAGGTCCTCAGCCGGAGCCACCAAACAGCGTTCCACCTGCACGTGGGGATTTTCAGCCAGGCTCTTGTTGAGAAACTTCTGGAAGTTGGGGTTCGGATCAGTGCATATGATTTTGCATCCCACGGGGTAGAACTGAAAGTTGGAGCCAGTTCCTGTGCCAATCTCCAGCAGTGTGAGGGCCCCCGTAGGACTGGCAAAGTCTTTCAGGTTGCTGAACATTTCCCTTTTCTTGTCGGACATGTGCTTATTATAACTGATTGTCATCACAGACATGAAGTAGGGGAATAACTTCTTGCAAAGGGGTTCCCAGATACCCAGATACCACAGCAAGTAAGCAGGGAAGGCTAATATCTGGACGCATAACCTGAGCAGGACAACTAGGCATGTTGCTTCCATGTTAGCAGGAGGGCAGAAAACAGCAAAGCCAGAGGAGAAGAGAAAGTCAGTCGCAGAGTCTCGATGGTGGGGCTTGTTATTATCTGTTGCTTCCAGTCCTCAAAGATCTCAAAGGGTGGAAAGAAATATTGTTAATAAACTCCACACACACACAAACTCACCAATAACATTGTTTGTGCATTCACTTGTAATCTTGCCCGTCAGAGGAACTTAAAAACTGTATTTGCTGTCTTGAAGAGGGAAATAATCTCATTTAGGGGGTATTCTTACACTTTATTGCAGCTGTGTACTCTGCGGTCCTGTAGTAACCCAAAGTGAATGTTGGTTAAATTTGTTACAAGCTTTTCCTAAATATAAGGGGAAACCTTTTTCCCATGGCAGAACTCTTTCACACCAAAACTGCGCTGAAAAATGTTGGGGTGGAAGGATTGGCTCCCTCTGAGTTAAAACTACGGTACTCTTCAGTGATATGTTTGCTTCCCTTGTGGGTTTGGTTTTTTGTCTCAAGCAGCTGCAGACTTGAGCAGCACAGTCCTGCCCTGCAAATGCTTTACTTTTATTCGCTCTAGCTGTTCTTTTGGTCTCTCTGTGGCAGGAGAGACATGGGCACCTGATGGTTTTTATTACCTACTTTAGGTTAATTATAAATCTCCCTAGCCAGTGCAGAAGATGAGAATATAGGCATATGGCAATCTTTTCAGAACAACTGGGCCCTGTAGCAGGATCAGTGCTGGATTTAAGGTAGGGGGACCCCTGACCATTAGGTCCAGTCATGACCGACTCTGGGGTTGCGGCGCTCATCTCGCTTTATTGGCCAAGGGAGCCGGCGTACAGCTTCTGGGTCATGTGGCCAGCATGACTAAGCCGCTTCTGGCGAACCAGAGCAGCGCACGGAAATGCTGTTCACCTTCCCGCCGGAGCGGTACCTATTTATCTACTTGCACTTTGACGTGCTTTCGAACTGCTAGGTTGGCAGGAGCAGGGACCGAGCAACGGGAGCTCACCCCGTGGCAGGGATTCGAACCACGACCTTCTGATCAGCAAGTCCTAGGCTCTGTGGTTTAACCCACAGCGCCACCTGCGTCCCTGTGCTGGAATTATGTGTAAGCCAAACAAGCTATAGCTTAGGACCCTACTCTCTTGGGGGCCCCCAAAAATTTTAAAGGGAAAAAACCTGGATGCACATTTCCAAAACGTAAGATAAAAAAACAAATAAAATAAAACCTACATAAAGCAACAGTGTTTTGTGTTGTGTAGGCACCTGTGATGAAAATAATGGCACCTGTTACCTAAAATATCACTGGTTTGCTCGTTTCTATATATAGGGTGCCTACAATCTGCTATTTATAATTAGGAGTTTGCATCATATATTTGCACCTATTATTATTTCTTGTTATAGCAAGTTTCTAGAGACTAGATTATGAGTCTTTGTAAATTTTGCTTCTAAAGGAACTTTTGTTATTGCCAAATGCCAATGTGTTTGCATTATTAAGTTTGTTATGAATAAAAAATAATTTAAATTTAGAGGTTAATAATTATTTCACTATTAATGTACTTGTTAATTGCATTTCAGTTCAACCATTACTTTGATAAAATACATATTTTGTTATGTGCAAATGGCTTTGGATACCTATTAGGTCTATAAATTTCCATGTAGCATATATTCAAAACACAAAAACAGTGACAATTTGTTGTTGGCAAAGGACAGGTGTGGACATATAAAGGGCCCCATTACCTTTAATAGTTTAGGGCCTCATCAAACCTAAATCCGGCCCTGAGCAGGATGTGTGGGGATTTTCTGTGTGAAGGGGCCATCAGTGCCAGAGCAGTTAGGTTTTTTTGTGGGGGTCAATGTGGGGTGTATGGGGTTGCAGTGTGTGGCATGGCACTTAGGGGCTTGCAGTGCAGGATACATGCATAGTTGCCCCAATCTGAACTTTTTAGTTTACTACCTTTTAGTTTACTACTACATCTACGCAGTTGACATGATTCACCGAGGGGCATATTTTATATTAAAAGCAATCTCAAACAGCAGAGGAATATTTGAGGTCACTGGGAGAGTCAAAATGGCTTCAGGATTGCTCTCCTGTACTACTTCAGACACATGGCTTATATATTTAGATATATGAGCATTTATGAATATTTATTCTGTATTTGAGACCTTAGAATTCTTATACAGTAACACTATCCCTGACTTTGCACTCTGCTTGCTTCTAGATCAGTTCTACCAACCACCACCTTACCTTTGGTACTGTGGCAAATTCTCACAGCTGCTTGCACATCTGTAATGTTGCTGCCTGAATCAGCCCCTTTATACTCTTCCTCTTTTATTTCATGCAATAAACCAATGGTTCTTTATTCATCCTAGTATGTTCATCTTGTGGCACAGGCATCTCGCAAGGATACATTATTTAGACTAGCGTCGGATAAAAAAAGATATTTGGTATTAAGTTCTGTATCTCTCTTTATAAACTCTAATAAAATTTATTTTAAAAAATATAAACTGTGTGGAGATTTTTGTTGTTGTTACTGTGCTATGTATTTTTGTGTGATATTGTAAAACCAATGATATTGTAAATCAAACCAGTGATATTGTAAACTGCCCAGTGATCCTTGGATGAAGGGTGGCATAGAAATTTAATTTTTTAAATAAATAAAATAAGGAAGCCAGTGGAACCAATTCAAAACCCCTTTCAAAGCTGTTATTATTAAGTCTGTGAAACCCTCTACTGCCAACACAGCTGTTAGAAGCAAAGATCACCAGTGTTGAAACGATGATTCTTCAAAATCAACTTCGTTGGACTGGTCATGAGGGAGCTCATAATAGCAGGGCTGCATTAGTTGTTTATATATATATATATAATCAAAATGAAGACATCCTGACATCCCTCTGTGGCTACTTTATGAACAAGGATGGGAGATCCGATCACAATTCCTTGCATTGCATCTGCACTGGCTCTGCTATTAGGAGCTTTTTCTACGGAAGGAAGTGTTTGTTTAGGTTTACATCCCCGCTTCTCGGGGCAGTTTTAGAATCTGCTCGAACTTACATTGACCCTTAATTAAAAAAAAAAAAGGTAAATGGAATGCAAGGTGTCAACACGTCGGTAACTTGACGCGCATATCCGGATTATGAATTCGTACATTTGACGTCCAAACCTCACCGTTTCCAGGAGGCGTTGGAAACGACCAACCTTTCCCTTGCCCAGCAGCGAAGGAAATGAGGGGAAGCTGGAGGCACCGCTTGGAGGCGTCACTGCGATGTACGAAGCGGCTCCCACGACTGCTGTGTCACCTCAGGAAGGCGGAGGCGGCGAAGGCCGCCCTCGCCTCTACCCTTTTGCCTTCGAGCCGAGGAAGAGCCGGGAAGAACCCGACGGGCGAGAGACGTTGAGCACGACCTCTCCGACCATCTCGGAGGAAGGGGCCGGAGCCAGGCCCTCAGCCGCCGACCAAGGGCCTCGAGCAACGCGGCGCCTCAGCCGCCCTCTCCACGGCCAACCGTCGCCTCACGTTCAAATCAAGCGCCCGCGCGAGAGAGTAACGGCCGCTCCTGGAAGGGGCAGGGCTGGATGTCATCTGAAAACAGCTCCCGCCTGAAAGCTCCCTTAGCTTCTGCATGAGCTTCCTCCCTTCCTCCTCATCGCTATACGCACACACCGTTTGAATGGCAATGCCCATCAACTTGGGGGGTGGGGCTCAAATATGCCTCCCTGTGCTCCTGTGCCTCCCACTCCCTGGTCTGAGCACTCCTTGGACTTCGCTGAGGACATAGCTGTCAACTTTCAGATTTGAAAATAAGGGATCAGCAGCCGCGAAAATAAGGGATCAACAGCCTCACCTGTCCCGGGGAGCCTCAAAAATAAGGGATCAGCAGCGTCACCTGTCCCGGGGAGCCTCAAAAATAAGGCAACAGCAGCGTCACCTGTCCCGGGGAGCCTCAAAAATAAGGGATCAGCAGCCTCACCTGTCCCGGGGAGCCTCAAAAATAAGGCAACAGCAGCGTCACCTGTCCCGGGGAGCCTCAAAAATAAGGGATCAACAGCCTCACCTGTCCCGGGGAGCCTCAAAAATAAGGGATCAGCAGCCTCACCTGTCCCGGGGAGCCTCAAAAATAAGGCAACAGCAGCGTCACCTGTCCCGGGGAGCCTCAAAAATAAGGGATCAGCAGCCTCACCTGTCCCAGGGACAGTCTACGGGATATCTAAGAAGCGGGAAGCAGTGGGAAACGGCGCTGGAATAAGGGAATTTCCCGCAAAAAAAAGGGAAGGTTGACAGCTATGGCTGAGGATGGCCGCGACGTTGGTCACTGAGCACAGGACCACCGTGCGCATGACCAAGTCCATGGAGCCTTTGGGAACGGCACACATCCTCTCCGGGGGTGACAATGAAGCCCTCAAAGCACAGGTGCTGGTTCTTGGGGACGCTGTTCAGGAGATACCTCCCAAAGTTGGGTTTGGGGGCGCTGCAGGTAATAGTCCGGCGGCCTGGTGTGTAGAACAATGGTTTTAGACAGTGGTTTTCAACCAGAGTGCCGTGGCACCCTGAGGTGCCTTGAATGATAGGGGTACTGTGCGCAATACTTGCCTCTGTCCCTCTTTCCTTCCTTCTTTCCCTCCTCTGATGCCCTCTGCACCTCCCAAAGGCTTGTGTGACACACACACTACCCTATACGTGGAGGTCTCAGGGTGGTTCACAGAACAAAATCAAAATATAAAACCACAATATATGTAATCAAAATAAAAACAACAAACCAATAACACCCCCCCCCACAAGAACCATGTTTTAAAAGGGCATAGGATGTCAGTCAAATCAATGAAAGGCCTGGTTAAAAAGGAATGTTTTTGCCTGGCCCCTAGGCAAATGTCCCTGGGGGGAGCATTCCACAGATGGGGCACGACTGCAGAGAAGGCCCGTTCTCAGGTCGCCACCCTCTGCACCTCTTGAGGAGCAGGCACATAAAGGAGGGCCTCAGAAGATGATGACAGGGTCCTGGTAGGTTCATGTGGAAAGAGACGGTCCCTGAGGTATTGGGGTTCTGAGCCATTTAAGGCTTTACAGTACAGTGGCACCATTGGTTAAGAACTTAATTCGTTCCGGAGATCCGTTCTTAACCTGAAACTGTTCTTAACCTGAAGCACCACTTTAGCTAATGGGACCTCCTGCTGCCGCTGCACGATTTCTGTTCTCATCCTGAAGCAAAGTTCTTAACCCGAGGTACTATTTCTGGGCTAGTGGAGTCTGTAACCTGAAGCGTCTTTAACCTGAAGTACCACTGTATACGGGACGCGGGTGGCGCTGTGGGTTAAACCTCAGCGCCTAGGACTTGCCGATCGCATGGTCGGCGGTTCGAATCCCCACGGCGGGGTGCACTCCTGTCGTTTGGTCCCAGCGCCTGCCAACCTAGCAGTTCGAAAGCACCTCTGGGTGCAAGTAGATAAATAGGGACTGCTTACCAGCAGGAAGGTAAACGGCGTTCCGTGTGCTGCGCTGGCTCACCAGATGCAGCTTGTCACCCTGGCCACGTGACCCGGAAGTGTCTGCGGACAGTGCTGGCTCCCGGCCTATAGAGTGAGATGAGCGCACAACCCTAGAGTCTGGCAAGACTGGCCTGAACGGGCAGGGATACCTTTACTTTTTTTACCACTGTATAGGTTAAAACCAGCACTTTGAATTGAGCCCAGAAACTACCATATTTTTTGCTCTATAAGACTCACTTTTTCCCTCCTAAAAAGTAAGGGGAAATGTGTGTGCGTCTTATGGAGCGAATGCAGGCTGCGCAGCTATCCCAGAAGCCAGAACAGCAAGAGGGATCGCTGCTTTCGCTGCACAGCGATCCCTCTTGTTGTTCTGGCTTCTGAGATTCAGAATATTTTTTTTCTTGTTTCCCTCCTCCAAAAACTAGGTGCGTCTTATGGTCTGGTGCGTCTTATAGAGCGAAAAATACGGTAATTGGTAGCCAGTGCAGTCGGACCAGGATTGGTGTAATATGCTCAAACAGTCTTGTTTGCAATCTGCCCGCCGAATTCTGCACTGGCTGAAGTTCCCAAACTGTCTTCAGAGACAGCCCTACATATAACGCATTGCAGTAATCTAACCTTAAGGTTACGAGAGCCTAGACAACAGTAGTTAGGCTATCCCTGTCCAGATAGGGATGTAGCTGGGCCACCAGCCAAAGCTGATGGAAGGCACTTTGGGCCACTGAGGCTATCTGAGCCTCGAGCGACAGCAAGGATCCAGGAGTACCCCCCAAGCTACAAACCTGCTCCTTCAGAGGAAGTGTAACCCCATCAAGAGCAGGTGACCTCCCACCCATCTGATCTAGGGAACCGCCCACTCACAGTGCCTCAGTCTTATCTGGATTGAGCTTCAGTCTGTTCTTACTGTCACTAGGCTAATCTGTTAGGTTCTTTTCCTACCGTCACTTGATTGGTTTATTGGGTTTCTTGGAACATTGCAGCAGACTATAATGGGTGCAACCATTGCTGTGCTTTTTATTCTATTTTTTACCTTCCAGCTGTTGCAAAACTACAGTTCCCATCAGTCCCAGCAAGCATAGCCAGGTGACAAGGGGTGATGTCGAGTTGAAGCTCAGCAATGGGAAGGGCCTATAGCATGTTTTTGTCTAAAGACCCTTTTCTAAATAACTTTTATGCTTGGAGCAATTTCTGTAGAATCCTTGGAGCAATTTCTGTAGATGTGCCCATGCTATGGATGGAAATAATGCACAAGCAAAGAAAGAGAAAAGCAGGAAGGAGCCATTTCTGAGCAGCATGCGCTAATGTTGTGTGCAGCTTCCATGCAAAGCAACAGGGGGCAGTGTCGGCATCCGAGTTTTTCCCAATCAAACCGTCTGAGCTCTGCCCGGTACTGTTTTACCAATTACCAGCAATTAGATCAATCCATGTTAACAGACTGGTGTGTCCGGTGATGTTGCTGGGCCTCTCCTTTTTTGCTCAGTGCGCCGTATGTGGGCAGCATCATCAGAAGAAAATGTGCCCCTAACTGATGTGGCAATCCTCCGAGAGGCTGAAGAATTGCGTCATCGTTGCGCAGTGGAGAAGGGACCAAGGCTCGGGCTGACTTGCATGTGCCCATTAGCAGCATTTCCGCTGCAGTGCTGTGCTGCCCGCAAATGTTGAAGCTCTCCTGAATGTAAAAGGCAGCATGCAATGCATGTGGAAGCAGGTTCTATAGGAGAAATTGGACGGGATGCTCTTAAAAGCAAAAAGCTTTGCTGGACACCGTGAATTTGCAGCTCTCTGGCATTTCAAACTATTACTCTAATTGAGGGCCAGCATGATGTTGGGGTTAGAATCCTGGAGACTAAGGCTGGGGAAACCTTGATTCAACACCCCCCCCCCACCAGAAACTCAGAAGAGTAAAGAAACCACTTTCTCTAGTCACCCAGTCCCATCTTGTAGTCATCAGGCTGCTTTGTTTGAGACTAGTGAATTTATTGGAATCTGCTGATTTTTTTTGGATGGTGGGAGGGGTCGGTTTTTGGATCCAGGCTCAACTAAATGCAGTCAAGTCCCATTGAAGCCACTGTGAAAACTTGGTCCCGATTTCAGGCTTCCATTGCAAGTGTGGCACTGAAGTTGAACTAATGGAGCCCAGAGCCAACCCTTCAGAATTGCTTGCAGCCTTGGGGATTACCGTGAACACGGATGGGAAGGAAAGCTAGGATGACAGCAAGGAATGGCGCTGACCACTAAGTAAGAGGGACAGATGACATTTCATCCAAGAGAAGAGGTTAAAACAAGATGGACATACCTTTTTATTGCAAATTCCAAAGTAAAAAGATGTACAGTACAAAGGAAATCAAATAAGTCAGACGGTATTCATCTTTCATCCCAGCTATTTTGTTGAAGTAGGTATTTTTTTATATTAAAAAAACCACACACATGCTCTTTCTCCCCTCCCCAAAACTCCTCCTTTTCCTCATTTGCTTTGTTTTGTTTGTTTGTTTGTTTGTGTGTGTCTTAAAGCAGAATAAAATCTACTGGGTTAGGGTCTAAAGAGGCTGAAAATAAAGACATTATTGAGGGGTAGGGTGGGGAACAAGCAAAGTGCAGCAAGAAAATAGTTGCCCTGATATCTGCTGGGGGGGGGGAGGGAGGGAAGAAGCGATAGCAGTGACTTTCTTAATTAGCAGCATTAATGGCACCATCTCACTATGCTTTCCCCTTAGTCCATGCTCTGCCCTATACACACTGAAACAGCACTTGCAGTTGTGAATCTCAGAAAAGCATTTGAACAGACGTGAATTAAATTAAGCCTCACAACACCCCTGTGAGGTAGGTAATTACCCGTTTTACAGATGGGTAAAACTGAGGCACATAGAGAGGTTAGGTGACTCTCCCAAGTTTGGGGACACACACGCACGCACACCGGATCAGCCGTGGAGCTGAAAACAGTAATCACAATAGTTCTGTTTTTCAATATTCAGCTCTTAACACCTGAAAAGCAGCAGTTTCTATCCCCTCCTCTACAAAATGCACTTTCTAGAGACATTCACACCCTCACACCCCTCTATATACAAATGCAACATGCATCAACCTACGGCAAAATTTGGATATATATGTATCTGCGACAACACATAATTCCAAGCCAATTTCAGCCACTTTGGATATTTGGTGAAATTTTCCTTGTTGAATTACTCTATATGTGCTTCCAGATAGGGACTTACTATTGCAGATGGGATGTTGGCAACAGATTTGTTTTTTAACATCACATTTTCCTTGGAAAGGATACACCAGAATGAAAAGGGGGTGGAGAGACCATGGGCTAGTATTGCACTGTGAAAAAATTGTCAGCATGAGGAGCACTCATCCCATAATAAGAACCTGTCTGGAAGTGTCCTACATCACAAAAGTCCAAACTTGTTTAATAGTAGAGTCTCTCTCTCTTTCACTACTAAAGGGAGACTCACAATTTTTGGATTAATGTTTTGTCTTTTTTTTTTAATTAGGGTGTGGGATCTCTTCTAATGAATCCATTCACCTTCTAGAGCTTCTTCACTCAGGGTAGCCCCCATCACCCTCACATGGAGGTGATCACTGTAACTTTTGAAACACAAAATGTTTATTTTGCTATTCATTAGTGCAGTGAATTCCTCTGCCTGCAAGTGTGCCTGATCCCATATATTCTGAACTGTGGGAGGAAAACGGGGGTAAACATGTAACCCAAACCACAAAACTATGACAGGAGAAACGAACCTGCAGCATGCACAACTATCCATAACCACAGCAAACGAGCCACTTTCTGAGCAAATTTCAATGCCCCAGTTCCACCTCACTTTTTTAAAAATAAAAACAAAACAAAACAAAGCCTCATACAACAGACAAGGAGACTGGTGCATGGGTGTGATTCCCCAAATAATCTGTGAGCTTGTAGAAACACAATAATAATACAACATTGTTTTCCTCTTAACCACCTGGCAACCGGGGAGTCATAGCTAGCGGATGAAGGAAAGGTGTCGCATCTCAGCCCTTTAAATGGAAAGATTTAAAAGTGGGGACGGGGAGAGAGAAATGTACAAGCAGCTGATTGGAACAAATTATTTAAAGTGCAAAGCGTAGGCATATTACTTTTGTCCGGTGGATGGATTCAGAACTGCTATAAGCCAAGGAGTGGCTTTCCACTGACCTATGTGCCACTAAAGCCCTAGCACATACTGTTTATGGAGAGACTGTTATCGATATGCAAGAGACGGCAAAAGGAGGAGAGGACATGGAACACACAGGACCACAGAGCTACCCATTTCCTGTACCAAGGCAAGTGCAGTATCAACCTGAGAACCTTCTGGCTTGGAAGGAGTAATAACATACGTAGCAGAAGAAGGCCAAGGTTGCGGACGGGACATGATTGTGAGTGCTTACCTGCAATCCCCAGGTAAGGGCCTTTTCATGCTGGTGCATAGTCTTGAAACTGAAGTCCTCAACATGGTGATGGAGACCAGAGGGTTTCAAACTACCATCTATCTACGGTCTTCATCACCATGATATCTGAGCCCTTCACTTTCATGTCATTCTCCAGTTCATAAGAGCCAGTTCAGGCTATTTTCTCCATTCATCCCCCCAGAGGTGCATGTGAACTTTCATATGTTTAGACAGGCTTTTTGAACCAGCTGGTGCTTAGGAGACTGAGCAATGCTTCGGAGCCACATTGGCACCGCAACCTTGCATGTGTGCCGGCAAACATGTAAGAGGTCACATATGCCTCGTTTTCAAACATGGCTACGTTCATACTGAAAATACTTTACAACATGAAATATGAAGCGGCCCCTTGGTCCTGTACAGGAAGTCACCTTTCAGTTCATCGATGACGAATATCAGATCACGCTGTTGCCCTGTACTGGTTGCCATGAGGCAACCAATTTCAAGCATCAGACTCTCGGCCCAAGAAAACATTCTCACTGGGCCACATTTAGGCCTGTTCATTGTACCTGAATGTACCCTGTACGACAGGGGATTTTGTATCAGAGTAAAAAATAAAATAAAAATAAAACCGAATCTCTATTTTTCAATGCTCAAGCTGGCGTCTTAACTAAAAAATATTGGCAAGATCGCACCCAGATGCCCAAGCTATCAAGATTTTGCCTTTGCTTCCTGAAGTTTGAATTACAAAGTTTTGGAGGATAGCACTAGGTCAACAGCATTTTGCTTCAGAGAATCGCCAAAGGTTTTTGCGCAGTCTATCAGTGCAAGAAACAAATGTCAACCATAATTGACGATTTCTGGATGGGCAGACCCTGCTTCTTTGATAATTGCCACAACTATCTATTTGAGAATAACTGCATGCTAATTCTCAACCTAGCAGGCCCAGTTCCCTTACATTCTTAGGAGTTAATATGATTGCTACAGAAACTTTTTAACCGCTGAACACACACATCAAACCAACTTTCCCATGTGCAGTTGAACTGGGAATGTTCATTTCATGTTCTTTGGCTAGCAGCGGCAGCAACATAGTTCATTAAAGTGTGTTTTCTTATAATGACTACAATGAGCCACCAAGCTATCTAATAAGGAGCAGCCAATTTATATGGGGTCAGACTATTTGCTCATTTAGCCCAGTGTTTTCTAGTTGGGCTGGCAGTAGCTCTCCAAGACTTTAGGCAGAGGGTCTTTTACATCACATCTTACCTGATCCTTTTATGTGGAGATGTCTAGGATAAGGTTACCAGATTTTTTTCAGTGAATCCGGGGACACTTTTCAACTTCAATGGATTTTGTATTGGGACTGATTTGTACATCTGGGGACTGTCCCCGGGAAATGGGGACGTCTAGTAACCTTAGTCTAGGACTGAACTTGTAACCTTCTGTAGGAAAATAAAGTACTTTACCACTGAATAATGGCTTCTCCCCAAGGATAATTCACTACTGGCAATCTGCACTTGCAAGACGGATTACGGCAGATATGCAAATCCTAATGGGTCTATGAATCTTGAGTTTAGGATTCCTCAGCATTTTCCCTTTATCTTAAAAGTTTAAATGGGAGGATTGGGTGTAGGGTGAAACTGGGGCAATATCATTTTTGCCCCATGTCTTTACAAAATAGAGAGAGAAAAAACAGGGATATACATATGTATCTTGATGCAACTTCCCACCTGAAGAGCAATACATTTTCTGCTTTCTATCTAAAGCTCCTGATTCCTCCTAGTGAAACAATAATATAGAGATTGGATTGCACATTTTTGCACTGTTAGAAATAATTTGAAGTTAGGAGTAATATTTATTCTAAACCCTCAATAATAAAATGTGTCGAGAGTAAAAGAAGCAGGATTTCCTTACATAATACCCTCCAGAAAAATTCCACAGATAAAAGTGACAACAGTGATCAGAACAATACTTCCTGTAACACTGGTATTTTGAATTCTAGATTTCCCCCTTCATGCACAAGTCAGTTTTGATTATCTTCTCAATTACATAGTTTTACTAAGCATTTCTGCATCATAAAGCTGTCTGTTGGTTAAGGAAAACTTGAATTCTTGGAGTCTTCGTAAAAACAATCCAAGTAGTTGAAGAAGGAAAACAAAGGAAGTCGGTCATATTATTTTAAAATATCCAGCATTTTTGATATAGGAACTTGTCACAACCTGACCACTGTTCTAAAGAATATTGTCAGAATTATACATGTCCAAAAAAATAAATAAATGCAGTCTTGAAATTATGTTTTCTTCCAAGGCCTATTGCCATTTATACCATTCAATTGTATTAACAATAATACCCTCAAGTTCTGGTTTTGTTTTTTTGTGAGGGAGAGGATGGTTGGAGTGGCATGAGTTTGTGAGAAGTTGCAAGCCCAGCCATAGTATTTATGCCAAATGACTTGATGTATGAGTTTTCCCCCCTGGTTGCGACTTGATTGAAGATCTTCCATGTCAGTTTCACAAAGCACCTGCCATTCATTGTTGGCTGATTAGAAATCTCCACTGCCCATTTAATCAGACAGCCCAGAAAACCAGATTGCTTTTTCTTACTAATTCTACCACTCCAAAAAATATAAATGAACATAAAAGCAAAAACTAATTTAAATATTCTCAGAAAAACAACATTTCAACAAAATTCTATACAGCACCTTTTCTGGTGGTGGTGGGGAGTACAAAACGTTGAGCTTAAAAACCAGCACTATCAAAATTAAATGTACGTTTTCTAACTGTTCTCAACGATTTTGAGATTTCTCTGATTTCTAATTTTCTAATGCTTTCTCGAAAAAGCATTGGCCATGCCTGTTAAACTAATAGGATTCCTTCTTTATTGCCAAATTCTTTGATTCTATATATCTTTATATGCTGTCTGTATGTCTCAAACTACCTTTTTGTGATTGTTAATTTTTGAGTAAGATTTCCCCAATATTCTACGCTTTGCTTAAATTACGATGTGTATAAAAATACAGAGCATGTTCCACAATATCCATGAAGTTTGGCCGATTGTTTGTTTAAACAACTGTCCCCAAAAAAAGAAATGGAAAAAAAGAAATGTAGTGTAGCAACTAGAAAAAGCAAAAGTATTCACTTTAGTAGGACATAGCCCTCAGCTCTGAAGCTGTTTGTTAATAACTTTTATTTGTTAGTAAAGCTAGTGTAACGTAAGAAAGTTCAAGTATCGCTAAATAATGACCCGATGTAAATATAGATTGCAGGGCATTTTTACTAAAAATTGCTTAGTAAAATTTGACAGCACAAACACTACATGTACCGAGCTTTCCATATGGAACAATAGTCCAGCTAAAGAACAATTATGACATTTAGCCAAATCTTGCATAGAAGTGGTCAAAATATATTGCACCTCAGAACCAAAATATAGTCTAAATATTTCCGTTTGTTGTAAAGGTAACTTTGCAATAAAGCTTTGCTCTGTGTCTGTTTGGGAGGCTTTATCTCCTCCCCCTGTGGGGATGTACATAAGTTGACATTGTCTCAAAAGTGGAAAAAAGAAAGAGAAAAAAATGTATTATATATAGATATAAAATTAAACATGGACAGTGGCATACGCCAGAAGCCATTCTATTTAATTTTTTGTAGTCCTTTGTTATTTACAAAAAGGCATGCCAATAAAATAAAATGATATATTACAGTATTTATAATATTCTTTTAAAAAGTTCAACCACATTTTTCAGCTTTTGTTGTTGTTGTGCTGTTTACAATGTTGCCTGTACATATGCATGTATTTTTTTATTTTTATTTTTATTATACACATTGTAGGAGTAAGTGGGGTAAGTCTAACAGGATAGAAATGTTTTGTTCCTTGTTGTATCTGGTACAGCAGAATTCTTCCACTGATTTCATGATAGCTAGACTATGCATTTAAAAAGTCCAACTTGGCACAGATGTCTATCGAATGGCTTGCTTTCTACATGACCCTTGTTGCGGGCATCTAGGCTGCGAGATTCTATAGGTCAAGCCTCTGCCAGCTATCTAAAAGGCATTGCTATTTGTTTGTTTTGCTTTTGGAATATTTTGAGTGATTATTTTGTGTGTGTGTGTTTGCCCTTTTATAGATACAATTTATTTGGTCCACATTCAAACAGCTTGTTTTCTTTCATCGCGCCCTAAAAAAAGTTCAGTACACCTCCCTTTTTGCAACCAGGCATTCTAAACGATTCATAGCAGCCTATGCCTTCTCTTTTAAGCTGGATGATGGAACAGAGTCTTGGTTATAGTGCAATTCAACCTTTGGCCCATAGGCGAGAACTACTCCACAAGCTTGTGCCCTTAAAAAACAAAGAAAAACCCACACAACTGAATTCTCAGTATGATCGACTCGTTGAAGGTGACACAATGAAACAGTTCAAAATATTGAGATGCCCAGGTACTAACTAGGAACACAAAAATTATGTTCCCACCCACCCCCAAACCCCCCCAGGGTGAGACTCCCGTCAATTTAGAGTTAAGACTAGTTGAGAGGTAGCTCTTTCATCCCTACCTGAATTTTGCAGGACTGGTTAAAATTATGACAACAATGTGGGATGAAATGCAAAGTTGGTGAAGGCACACGACATATAGGACACTTTCTCTCTCAGCGCTGCACCCATGTCACACGGCTACTTTGCTCATCAAACATGTGATGTTCTACTAAACGTTGGTTTTTAACATTATGGTTATTGTTGCTAGCGTTTTGGTTTGCTTTTCCTGTAAGAAAAATAAACAAACAAATGCAAAAAGCAAAGAAAATCGTGCAACGTCAAGACTGCAAGCTGCAGGAAATCTGTCAATGGAAGAACGCTAAGTAGAGGCCACTTTTCTGGGAATCAGCTTGTGCCCCATTGTTGAGTTCCTTGCATCAGAACGATCCCAAAGGACGCAACCGTCAGCATGTAAATATGGCACACAGTGCTGTAAACTTCCCTATCGTAACTCTACCCTCCTCGATAAAATTGCTTTATAGAGCTGCTGAAAATTGCACCTTTGAAAGATAACGTGCTGTTTCCGATAGCACTTTTTCATCTCTAACAGGGGAGGGAGGGGAAGTTACCTACACTGCGGAATGGAGGCTAAAGAGTAATTGCGAGTATTGCAGGAAACAAAACTACCGGGTGGGTTTTCTTGAAGCCCTAAAGCACTCTTTGACAGCGACATTGTATTAAGAAACCATTGCTGCATGGTCTTTTTCCATCAGAAGGCTTTTAAGAGCAGCAATTCCCGTTTTTGCTGTTTCTTTTAAAAAGTGCAAAAAATATATGGCTGCATGGTTAATAAACATACACATAAACGGGTCTCCGTCGGTTGGTTTCACATTTTTGTTCTTCCTAGAGGAGGTGCATGGAAAGATCTAAGGATTGGTAACTTGGCGGAAGGGCATAGATATAGCTAAGAGTAACTCTCCCAATACAGTGTGCTGTAGTCAGTGGAGTGCCTCAAACATATGGCTTAACACAAGGCCTGGACAGCATATTGAGTGTCTTGTGATTTTATGATTCCTCATGCATGATTCCTGATCACAGCATGCCATCATGCAAATCATTTCTATGCATTGAAACGAGCACAATTTTATTTTATTTTATTTTTGGAATCAGCCTGAGCGAGTTTTGGCAGGCTGAAAACACCTGATTATACCCATCTCCCAAACCATGGTGAAGCCCATATAATAAAGAAGTATGCAGATAATAAATACCAAAGGAACTATGATGATTAAATGACATGGGCTAAATATGTGTCGTTTCGTTTCAGCTTTTTCTCGTTGCTCAATTTGTTTTCCCCCTTGTTCTAATTTTTTTGTTTTTTTGTTTGTTTTTTTGGTGCTTAAACTAAATGTCAAGTATGAAAATCTAGTTTTGCATGAGCAACCCAACCCTTCAAAGTGATTGTTTTTTTTGTTTTGTTTTTGTTCTGGGTTTCCTTTCAATAAAATGAGAAAAATAAAATCCATTTTGGCTGCTTCGGAAAAAATATATACGAATCCTAAAGCAGCAGGTTTGTTTGTTTTTCCTTAAGTGTGTGTGTGTGTGTGTTTTATTTTGCTTGTTTGTCCTAAGTTGCATTGACTGATGTGGAACATGCAGTATCCACCTGCCCAAACAGTATAAAATCCTTTTTTTTTTTACCCCGCCTTTGCATTGTTTCCTGTTTTTTTTAATATATTTGCCTAGATGGGTCCGTTAAACAGGTGGTAGATCACTGCTTTGAGATGCAACATGGTCACACAGTAAGCAGACTATGTTTGGTATAGGATCTTCAGGTAAAGTGTCTCCACAGCTGTTCACTATTGATATATATTTTATCGGGAAGTTTGTAAACAATCTTTTCCGCTCATACTTTTTTCCTAGAGTTATTAATGTTACGGATCATCTCAATATTTGGGTTCCCTGGTGTCTCTTTGCCTTTTCGCTCTTTCCCGTCTCCCATCCTCGGCTCGCTGTTTCTCCTTTTCGGGCTTAGTCACACTGTCATAGGATGGGAGGGACGCTGTGGACGGGGTACCTTCTTTTTTCTCCCTGTTTGTCCCTCCGTTTTCCATCTTATTGGAGACGTTCTTTCGGTAAATAAAGCCCCTCCTTATTAAGCGAGCCCGGTACGCCCTCTGGATGACCAGTGCAGAGACCTCTTCCTGCTTGCGCCGCAGTGTGGTTGTAATAGGCTCGTAAGACACTTTGGATGGATTCGAAGCCACAAACCTCTCCTCCATCTGCTGCCTCAGGATGTCCAGCTCGCCGCTATCGCCCAGCACCCGCTTGGTAAAGGCAAAGAGGATGTCCAAGCAGTGGATTCTATCCCCGCTCACCATCGGCAAGTCCATGGCAATGAGTTCAATAGTGTTGGGCTTAGGGACGCGGAGAGGGTGCTCCAAAGCGTCGGCAAAGTCTGCCAGCTTGCAGTACTCAATGAATTGCGTGGCGTCGGGGTCAAACTTCTCCCAGATCTCGTAGAAGGTCTCAAAGTCGTCTTCGCTCAGCGGGTCGGCGCTCTCCTCTGTAGCTACGCTGAAGTTCTCCAGAATGATGGCAATGTACATATTCACCACAATCAGAAAGGAGATGATGATGTAGCTAACAAAGAAGAAGATCCCCACCGAGGGATTCCCACAGTCGCCTTTGAAACCACTCCCGGGGTGTTCCTTAGTCAAATCACAGTCCGGTGGCCTGTTGAGGATGGGCAAAAGCAAACCATCCCACCCAGCTGAGGTAGTGATCTGGAACAAGCAAATCATACTGTTGCCAAAAGTCTCAAAGTTGAACATGTCATCGATGCCAGCCTCATGCTTGACGTAGGCAAAGTTGGACATCCCAAAGATGGAAAAGATGAACATAACCAGGAAGAGCAGGAGACCAATGTTGAACAAGGCAGGCAAAGACATCATTAAGGCAAAAAGCAGGGTGCGGATCCCTTTGGCTCCTTTGATCAGGCGCAGGATGCGGCCAATACGGGCCAGGCGGATGACTCTGAAGAGAGTAGGTGACACAAAGTATTTCTCTATGATTTCAGCCAAGAACATACCTTAAATGAGATTGGGGGAAAGAAGAAAAAATAGCGTTACAATTCTTTCAAGTAATCACATACCATTTGCCCAGAAGCAGGTAGTACTGGCCATATTTGAGAGGGAAATGCCATACTAGGTTCATTGAGACTGGCAGTCTTCCTATCTCCATATCCTTAGTATTTGAGTCTTTGCAAAATGCCCATGAGCCATATCAGCAAATTTCCTTTTACAAGGGCACCTCATCTTTTTATTATGACCATTATAAAATGATAGGCAGTGCTTGTTGCCTCGTTATACCCCATGAATCATAAAATAGTATAATCTCTCTTCCCTTCTATTTACTTTGCTCTGTTGTTTAGGATCAGGCTAGATGTAACATCCCGTTTTGTGTGTGTGTGTGTGTGTGTGTGTGTGTGTGTAAATCCCCCCCCCTTGTAACAACAACTTTTATACCTTGCTTTTCTATTCAACAATCCTCTAAATGGGTACCAATCGGTAAGACAAAAAACAAAATGTTAAAAACGGCAACAATCCAAATTTCATGTTCAAAGTAGGCGTCGGCGCTTTGGGCAATTGCCAGCAGCAGCAGCAGAAAATATGGAACAAAACTAGGTCATCCAGAGAACCCCAAATGCTCAACAGAACTACTGGCCAATTGTCTAAAAGAGAGCAAGGAAGAAGCAAGGCAATCCCTAGAAAGAGATTTTCACACCTTTGGTGCCACCACCGACAATGCCCTACCCTGCATAAATGCCCACTGCATTAAAAATAGAGCCATCACACAGCGTGGGGCCTCTAAGGGAGCTCTTAATATGAAGGTGGGCTCATATGAGAGAAGGCTGCCCTTCAAGAACAAAGATCATTCAGGACCGTAAAGGTCAACACCAGCACTTTAAATTGGGCCCAGGAACTAATGGCATGAAGTATGATTAATTGGTGCAATATGCTCCTGATAACACTTTCCAGTTAATAAAAATCATTACCAAGGCCTTTGGTGGCTGTCTTCCTCCTGCCTTGCTGTGTGCTGCTAGTTTGTTACTGTTTTGTGGTTTTGTTTTATTATGCTTACTGTATATTAATCTGCATTTGTTTTTAATCATCATATTTTTGTGATCCAGCATAGGACCATTTGGAGCAGGGTACTTTATAGGTACAAATGAAAGCAAATTTGCAGAGTTTAAGCAGAAGAACGGGTGTGTGTGTCCGGGGGGAAAGCAGTTATTTCCCGACTCAAACTTCCTTCCCAAACTACCGTATTTTTTGCTCTATAAGACGCACCAGACCACAAAACGCACCTAGTTTTTGGAGGAGGAAAACAAGAAAAAAAATATTCTGAATCTCAGAAGCCAGAACAGCAAGAGGGATCGCTGCGCAGTGAAAGCAGCAATCCCTCTTGTTGTTCTGGCTTCTGGGACAGCTGCACAGCCTGCATTCGCTCCATAAGACGCACACACATTTCCCCTTACTTTTTAGGAGGGAAAAAGTGAGTCTTATAGAGCAAAAAATATGGTATTTCCCCACAGAAATCTGACCAGCTCTGATTTTACAAGCTGGGAAGCAGTGATAAGTTAATGTGCAGTACAGTGGTATCTCGGTTTTCGAACACAAGACCGTTCGAGTTCTGAAACGTTTGAAAACTGAAAACTCAATATGGAAGCCTCAATACTGAAGCCACGTTTCCTGTTCGACTTCTGAGGCGCATTCGAAAACCGAAGCATTTACTTTTGGGTTTAGGGCATTTGAAAACTGAAACGTTCGTCAACGGAGACATTCGAAAACCAAGGTACCACTGTATTAATTGCACAATCCTATGCAAGTTTACTCGGAATCCGATGCACATCTACTCATTTTCTCTTCTCGCAAGCGCAGGCCTTTGCACTGCATGCGCCCCGCAGAAAACACCCATATACTCACCCACGATGGAGAGAATGACAACCACAAAATCAAAAATGTTCCAGCCAATAGTGAAGTAGTAGTGACGCAAGGCAAACATTTTCAGCACACACTCGCATGTGAAAAAGATAACAAAGACCAGGTTGATCCAGTAGAGGATTTCTTCCATCTGTTTGCTCTGTTGGTCCGTCTCAACCATCATAGTCACCATGTTGAGGCAGATGAGCAGCATGATCAGTATGTCAAACGCTTGCTGGGTGACAAAGTCGAAAACAGCTCCTTGGACTCTATTCTGTTACACCAGACAGGAAGAACACACAGTTAGGGAGATGCATGTATTTGTAGTATGGGACAATTCACTGCATACATCCTCTACTGCAGCTGATTTGTGTGTTTACATCACGTGGGGATGGGGGGCGGTTTGTTGGGTTGTTCTTATTATGTATTGCATGTTTTTATATTGTATTTTTATGTTGTAACCGCTCCGAGAGTTGTGGGTACAGGCCGGTGTGCAAATGTAATAAATGATAATAAGAAACATATCTGGCCTCACAATCCCATTTTGTAGTGAAGGGTGAAACACACAGCGCAATTCTGTTCATCACCAGGTATGTGTGGAAATGTAAAGGACCCCTAGATGGTTAAGTCCAGTCAAAGGCAGCTATGGAGTGTGGCGCTCATCTCGCTTTCAGGCCAAGGGAGCCAGTGTTTGTCCACAGACCGCTTTCCGGGTCATGTGGCCAGCATGACTAAACCGCTTCTGGCACAACGGAACACCGTGACGGAAGCCAGAGCGCATGGAAACGTCATTTGCCTTCCCTTAGCAGCGGTACCTATTTGTCTACTAGCACTGATGTGCTTTCAAACTGCTAGGTTGGCAGGAGCTGGGACAGAGCAACGGGAGCTCACCCTGTCACGCAGATCTGAAACGCCAACCTTCTGATCGGCAAGCCCAAGAGGCTCAGTGGTTTAGACCACAGCGCCACCCATGTCCAGGATGCAGATTAACATTAAAAGGCTCTAGCACAAGAACCTTCTTCCTAAGAACCCAAATGATTAAACCACCTTCGAAGAGTAGTCGCAGCCCTGTTATGCTGCTTCAGGAGATCACTTAAATGTAACAAAAACATAATAATGCTGAGTATTCAGGGCTGGCAGTGACTTAGGCAATGTGCCATGGTCTAAGAGACCTAGAAGGGCTGCTTGGTCCTCCCATTTGACCCTCCTGCCTGCTCCCGGTCCCTTGATTATGTAACAATGCCAGGGAAATTATCCACCATTTTGATTTTTCCACAGTGCCCTGATGTTCTTGATTTTTGTATCCACTCTGGAACACCGCAGGGAAATTAAAATGATGGGTGGCTTGAAGCTCATAACAGTGTGACAAGGTGCAGTGGGGCAGTTGGAATGGGGCACTCTGAAGAAGAAGAAGAAGAGTTTGGATTTGATATCCCGCTTTATCACTACCCGAAGGAGTCTCAAAGCGGCTAACATTCTCCTTTCCCTTCCTCCCCCACAACAAACACTCTGTGAGGTGAGTGAGGCTGAGAGAAGTGTGACTGGCCCAAGGTCACCCAGCAGCTGCATGTGGAAGAGCGGGGAAGCAAACCCAGTTCACCAGATTACGAGACTACCGCTCTTAACCACCACACCACACTGGCTCTCGTAGCGGTGGGGCCTATAACCTGCTTCCAGCTCTGGATGTTATTATGCACATCACAACCATGTAAGATAGATGCATGTTGTTATTCCCACCAGCTTGGGGATGGGGAGCTGAGGCTAAGAGATTGCAGCTGGCCCAAGGCTATCTGCTGGTAGGTGAGAATTGAAGCAGGGGCTTCCTGAGGTAGCTTTGTTCCTCAGCCATGACACCACGCCAGGTCAAAATAAGAAGGGATCAAACCTCAAAGAGCAAGAGCTGGATGCTGGAAAAGTATGAAGACTTTATTTGAGTGTACAAGGGGCAGCATATTGGGAATAAGCCCGAAAACTCACCAGAGGCCTTGGAATTGGCTTCTGAGGTTTCTTGGAGCCCAGTTTTTTCATGGCGTTGTAGTATTTCTTCTGCTCCTCTGTCATGAAGATATCCTGACCTCCAAAGTAAAGGAAGGAAAAGGAAATAAAGCTGGTTACAATCTGTTCACCTTTGCTTAAAGATGAAGGTACAACTGAAGTGGGGTAGCTATTTCTTCTTACTCCATGAGGTAAAAAATAATAATAATGGAGAAAATTACATTGTCACTGGCAGACAATGAGAGAAGATACGCTAGTCCCTGGTAGTTCAGGACTTAGAATCTATTTAGTGGTTTTGAAGAAGCTATTGGATCTAAGTTCAAAATGTGGTACAATAATTGCTTGAAATGGAACTGTATGATGGCAGCTCCAAGTAGCAAGTCTTTTGTGTGAGACTGCTGTGAACGTTTTGTTCCAGTATGGTGAAAAATCACAGAAACATAAACATTCATTTGAGGGGACAAAAAGGTCCTCTCTGTGAAGAAGACACATTCACACAACCATGCCACCATGTGGCAACTGTAGTGGCAACCTGCATGTGTGAATCAGTTCTTTCGTAAGCTGCAAGTTTCAGGGAATTCCATGGGTTATTTATTGGAAGTTAATTCAGAGAAAAGGGTTTGAGGGTCCTTTACGCTAGTCAATATGAAAAGTTGACCTATCTTTTTCTTTTGCTGATTGAAATTGTCAATGATGACACCGATAAAGAGATTCAAGGTGAAGAAGGATCCGAAGATGATGAAGATGACAAAGTAGATGTACATATAGATGTTGTCCTCATACTTGGGCTGCTGATCTTGCTGTGTGTATAAGAGAAAACAATATACATATTTCGGGAGCTGCATTCTGTAAGAGGGATTTAACAAAGGCTTGAAAATCTTTGCAATTCATTCATTCATTTTTTTTATCATCAAATGTGCGCTCTGAAGTTATTGTCCCCCTAAGGGGCGGACTTTGGTAACCTTTTGTAATATAGTGCCCTGTGCGAGGCCAAACTTGGGCGCCCCAAAATGGATTTTCTTAATTACAGATCTTCTCAATTTTGTGCCTGTCAGCTCTACGCTGTTGCCAGGGACTCCCGGCTGGCTGCCCAGGAACATACAAAGACAAGGAATGTTCTGAGCTTCCTTTCTTATTTCATTCTTTACAGAGAGAGGCTATAGAACCCAGCCTCTTGGAGAATGGCATTGTCCCAAGTGAATCTCCATGCCCCGTCTCTCCCACTTCCTCATTCGTTATTTCTATGGGTGCTGCTACGTGCCCTCTGTCTTTGAGCTCTTTGCTGTCCTACTTTCAAGGCTTGTCGGGTTCTGGGAGATGGAGAGTCTGGAATGCTTTCTAAAGAAACTGTGTCTGTCAGCTGTTGCCTCCCCTCCCTCCATGATTCCTCCTCCTCCTTTCTCATTATTTCCCAACTTTTCCCCTCATCTGCGTCTGAGCTGTAACCTCCCTCAAACCCCTGTTGTAAATCTGTCTTCTTCTTCTCTGGAAGGGTCAGACTGGGAAGGCGGTCTCCACCATTCCTCCTCTGCCCAGTCCCTGACAGCCCTGTGCAGAGAAACTGCCCACACCATTCTAAAATCCGATGCTCGTCCCCTGACCCAAAGTTCCATAGTAACCCAGAGTGAACACAAAGCTCTGGCAGGATTGGGTTTATTCCACCCAGTGTTGCAGGATTCTGCATCGCATATTCCTCATATACAGTAGCAGTCCTTGGGGTCCTAGGACAGTTGGATCGGGATGAGGGAGCAAATTGTTTGCAGCTATGACCTTGCAAGGTGGCATTCTTTGTATGTATAAAATGACATGGAAAAACATTGTTTCAAATACCAGCTCTGTGATAACAGTGACAGAAGTGGATGTACTTTACCTTTCTAGAATCTACTGCTGCATACATTATGTCCATCCAGCCTTTAAAGGTTGCCTATAGAGGGAAACACACATTATTTTAGAGGGAAATGATTTTTCTCATTAAAAAACAAAACAAAGCAAAGCAAAAAACACCGGTATAGAAGGACTATATAAAAGAGCATCTCTTTGTAGGTCATTTGGCACATAAAATATTCAACAATTTGTTTGGATATAGTTTGTAGGATAGTGACTGGCTCATCTTTCCTTTTCCACCTACAGTTTGGGTGAAGGCAAATTTAATAATATGGGCCCTCCTGTTGGCTAATGGTTCCTTCGATTGGTTATGCCATTTCTTATGAATCCATGTCACTCAGATTGTGGTCAAGTTTCTTTTTTCCTTAGGAGGGAATTTACTAATGCGCTCGGAAGCAACTGATTTCATGTGCAAATTCTCTTGGCCACCAGACTCAGTTCTTTACAACAAGAGCCTTCTCTGCAAACTGCGTATAATATACCAGAACCGGCTTGCCCATTAGGCAAGCACCCTTCTTGCCGAGTTTTGGGTAGAGGGGGTGCATTTTGGTGCATGGCAGAAATGGTGGGGTGCAGTGTGTGTGTGGGAGTCCCATTCCCATTTTGCCTCGGGTGGCAAAACAGGGTGTGCCACCCCTTCGATATACTAACTACGAATGATCAATCTATCTGATGCGTCTCTTCCGTAAATCTACACAATTCAAATTGCTTTTACAGTGATTTGTCTGTAGGAAAAAAGAGCAGTAAAAAGGATTTATACGCAAAGCTGAGTTAAAGAAAGCAAAGTTCAAAAGGTTTGTACATAAACATGCTTTTTTGTTTTGGACCATTTTCCTTGAAATAAATATCCAGTAAATTAATACAGCACACACCATCTCGGCTTCTTCACTCCATTGAAGTTATTACACATTGCTGTGTTGTACCTCATATATAGAGCAATATTGGGAACCACCCCTTGCGAGTCTCCCTAGGCTACACCCCTTTCCCAATGTCACACACAACACACCATTCCTGTTCTGAACTCTCCCTGAGTGCTTCTGCCTGGCTGCAATGAGTGCTTGAACTGTGATAATGCCTCTTGCTTTCCTGGAAGGTGGAGAGATCAAGACATATTTGTGGTGTGTGTAGAAGCCTCTGACATTTGCCCCACTGGAATGTAACAATAAAACAACGAACAGGGTGGTGATGCAATGACTACTGCATTGAACCACTGACATATTACAGGTGCAGGTTTTTGGGGCTTATTCTTGGTTTTTTATGTGAGAAGATAAAAGAGTGTAGTTTTCTCTGCCAACTGCGGAGTTGGGTTGAGGGGATCCAGCCTGGGAGGGTTTGGAATAGGTAGGTTAGTTTTAGGAGGGTGATCATTCTGATCATGGCTATTTTGTCTGAGAGAGTGAAATTCATGTTATTCCATCTCTTTAGGTCTTTGTTAATTTGTCGCCACAGGGGCTTGTAGTTGTGGAGGTATAATTTATTGAGGTTTCTGGTTATTTGTACCCCTAGGTATCTGAACTTGGTGTGGCAAAGTTTTATTTTGGTGACCTTAGTGAGTCACTGACATATTACAGGTGAACTCTTCATTTACTGCATTTGCTATTGTTTAAGATAAAACTGATTTGGGAAAGAAGCCACTTTTGCCATTTTCTTATAGACGTTTACAGATCATTGGCTTGGCGATGTTATCTTGTGTCAATCACTGGAATGTACAAAGGTCACAATTTCACATCCATTGCTTGGCCCACTTTTGCCTCTGACAAAGCCCACCGACGGCATGCAGCTCTCGGAAGGTTCTCCATGGCCCTTAAGGCAGAGAATATTCCTCACTCCTGATATATATTGGCTGGGATGTGTGAATGACTTGTTGGGCAGCACAGAGGGCAGCAGGAAGGCCTCTTCATGCATGAACTAAACTCACTTGATTGGATGGAAGGCATGCAAATGAAGTGGATAAAGGGTGACACCCAACTGTATTCTTCCACCAGCAGAATAGTCTTCCGCCCACACAAGGGGACTTTCACTTCCTCCTCTACACTCCCCCCCCCAAACCTATTTGGTTGACACTCTGTAGAAGATACTGGGGGCACAGCATGAAGAACACGAAACCGGAGTCTCATTGCGTGAACTGGAAATTCGCTTGCACATCTGGACATCAAGCAAAATATCTGGAACAGTACATCTAAAATGGTCGGGCGAAATTCTCAACCAACTATTCTCCCATTTCCTTGCTGCCACATTCCTCCCTTCACAAAGTTTCCCAATCACCTAGCTCAGACTTCACCCTGCTCAGGAGACGATAACTTGCCACAGTACACAAGTACTGTAAAGAACAACCCAACCTCTTGAATCCTGACTGGTAAATGGGAGAGAGGTGGTAATAGCTAAGCTTCTCTTCCCTCCTTGAAACCTAACTAGCTGAAAGATTAAAATTGGGTCTTGTTCTCTCTCCACAGGCGAGAAGATACTATTCACTTCATGAATTTGCTGTTAGAATACCTGCTCCATAATTGCAGTCATGGGATTTTTGTCTATCACATGATGGTGTATGTTTTGACTCCACAGAAGGGGAAGTGACGGAGACAGGATGTTTGTGTTACCGTGTTCTGTGAAGTGGGACTATTGTCCTTTGTTCTTTCTCTTTGCTGTCTGATGCTAGAGAGAGAGGGAGCCATGTTGCTGTGCTCCATGTGTGTTTATATGTAAATAAAGTAGATTAGCCAAAATGCTGAGTTGCTGAGGTCTGTTACACAAGCTGCGAAGACTGTGCAGATTCCTAAGTGTGCCGATGTCTATTGGCATCGGTCGCTGTGATGTTCAGGCTGAAGAAAGCTTTGGAAGCTCCCGAATGAACGACCAGGAGGAGAGAACATGCCAGTCGGGCATGTGTCTCTACCAGGGTCCTACTCGAGTGTAGGACGAGCTCCTGACATTTGCATGGGACTTCACATGGGGAAGCCAATATTTGCAACCATCATACATTGAACAGAGATAACCCATTACTTCTAGGAGACGTCAAGCTACAAAGGCAGAACTTACAATTTGCAGAAGGGCCAGGTACCCTGCACCAACATTGTCAAAGTTAATCTTTACGTTCTTCCACCGGATCTCCGTTTCGTTGGGATTCATGAGCTTCTCGCAGTCTGACTTGTTGTTGACTTCTTCTATCTCGAATCGATACTCGGACGTCTCATTAAAGCAGTAATGATACTTCCCAGCAAAAAGATTAACCCCCATTATGCTGAAAATCAGCCAGAAGATAAGGCAGACCAACAACACATTCATAATGGATGGTATAGCTCCCACCAAGGCATTCACAACCACCTGTATTAGAAGTGGGGAGGAAGGAGGAGAGAGTTTCAGTACAGAAGAGAGGATGAATTAGAAGCAAAACAGACATGCCTAGTTTTAATGGGGGGAATCAAAAGCTAGCTGCAATAAAAAAAAGATACCTTCTCTGTCCACTGTAATTTTTTAAAGAAAGACTTTATATTTCAAGAGATTGTTTGGCAACTTATTCTTTTGGTTTTGCCGTTCAGTAAGACATGTGGTGGACGAAGAAAGAGATTATACCTTATCTTGATAACAACAGGACCGCTGGCTGACTCCATCAGCTAAGTCAGAGAATGTGGAATTGAATAGGCTTAAAGAATTTCCGCCAGCAACAATTTCCCCCTTTAAAACCAGACTTATGGAATTTATGGGCAAGGTATATCCTACTCCCATGTAGAAAAGTGAGAGGTTTTGAGCCATTTATTTCAAATGGGAGTAGGAATGGGTATCAAGGTTGCTCTAAGGCTTAGCAGTGGCTTAGTGTAAAAACAATCAAGGCTATATTTATTGTTTGATAAGCAAGGCCAATCATATCTGAAGAGCTGAGCATGCATGTTTGCAAGCTCAAAAAGAAAAGCCATATTCCCTCCCCTGAAACAAAGCAAATGAAATCAATACTTTTTCAACAGGGCTTCCCTCCCATTTTTTATTTTTATTTTTTGGTCCCTGCCACTACAGATGATATTTGTGAAAATACGAATAAAGTCTAATGGAGAAAAGTTAAGCCATCTTTAACAGAGCCAGGTGAGTTGTCATTTATTTATTTTTATTAGGATTTCCTATGTTGGGAATGAATGAAGAGTTTAGGCTGCAATGCTATACACACCTGGGAGAAAACCTTGTTGAACTGATTACACTTTGAAAGACTTAGAAAGCTGACTTACATTAGGTCAGACAGTTGGTCCATATAGTTCAGAACTACCTACTGTTGACTGGCAGTTACTCTTTTGGGTTTCAGACAAGAAGTCTTTCCCAGTTCTACATGGCATTGCCAGGGATTGCATCTGGGGCATGCAGAGAAAGCGTGTCCTCTACCACTGATCTACTTCCTCCCTTTCCATTTTTCTTTCAAAACGGTCTTCAGTCTTCTCTGGGTACTTTGGACTTAAGGCTCTTATCCTTTGATTAAGACGTATATATTGCTCCTCCCAGCATCTTAAACGGGGGATTAAAAAAAACAATGCATGTCTATTCTATAATGTTTGACATGCATTTTGTCACACAGATTCTGAGAGCGTGCCATTCTGAATCTATGATTCCAAAGGATGGGGAGCTATTAAATGCTCATTTCGGGACCAAAGCATTTTTTTGCTTCCTTTCAGTTTTTCAGTTTCTGTGCAGTAGCTATCAAGTCCCCGTTACCAAGCAATTACAGTTTCTTCCAAAGCCATCCACACCTCAACCAGCAGTCTCCGAGGCTTCTTTTGCAGTGAATTAGGATTAACTGGATAGCACTGACACTGCGTGAGCACTTATTTCCTTGCCAGCAGGTGCCACTGTTGCTTTACATACAGTATGGCAAAGGCAACCGCTTGCAGTGTCACACACTGCAATCTATATGTATGTGCAGCACTGCCTGCAGAAAAATACGTCATGTGTAAGGCAGAATGCGTAAAAAAATCATCACACCCAATAGTCAATTGATTTCTCTGCATATACTTGCAAAGTAATAATAATAATAATACATACACTTAAATTCAGAACCTTCAGTCTAAATCTCAGATCCTGATATGAGCTTCAGAATTTGTCCCTTCTATAGCCACAATTTATCTGGAACAGGGCAAGTAGTGAAAATGTAAAGCAGTGCAATTATTGGCCAGGCATTGTGACTTTAAAACTGCTTTGGCATTTGGGGTTGCTCTATTAATCATAAAATAGGACCTAAGTTTTCTCGCTCTTCTACTCATTCACTTAAATATATGTAACCAATAGATATACTGTATATATGCTTTACCTAAACAAATGGTAAAAAATCATCATCAAGTATTATGAGAGGGAACATGGCTTTTTTCGTGTGATTGTGTGTTAGAAATTCTCAAGAAGTACATGCATGTTTCATAGCAATACTATCAACCTCCCTCCCCCAGGAAAATACAGCTGAGTACATTCTTTGAAATGTAAGTTCTTAGAGCATAGAGGAAAGCAAAAGACCTACATTTAGTGCTTCTTAGCAAGATCATTTCAGCTCTTATTTTCTTTCATTTTGGCTCAGATTATTCTTTTTTATTGTTTGAGGGGTATAAGACTGAATCAGTGCTAATAACAAGGATGGGGAAACGCTGCAAAATAGCCCAGTAAGTGAATTTTGATTTGCTAAACTAAGAAAACAACACCTTTCCAACTCTATATGGGTGTACATCCTTTATTGCTATCTTCAGATTATCTGGCAGAAAATGAAAAACTAGTCTTCATCATATCTGTGATCCATCTAGTTTATTAACCTTTCTCCAAAAATGTCAAATATCCAGCAGTTGAAAGGTGACAGTAAACTGAAGGTGTCCTGGGCTCCCTGAAATTTCTCAGATTTTACATCCCTTCAGACATGGGCTACATTTGTGCTAAAGATGGGTTTTCCACTAGAAACACCTGGTCCTGCCTTGAAACATCTAAGGGGCCTTACTCCCTAGTAAATGGCACTGCAATCCTAAATGTGTACTTACTAGGGAGTAAACCCTATTCAAAAGAGCAGGACTTATTTCTGGGTAAACATGTGAAAGATTGCTCTGTAAATCTAGTTCAACTTCATGTCTAAGCGGGCATGGGGACTCAAAGCCTAAACACAATTAGTTATATTATGGAGAAGCTTTAAGCCGTACTGAAATCCATGGCATTTAGGCAACCACAACTTCCTTAGGATTACCCACAATTCAGTGCATAGTTACATGCACAGATCTCATCCTAATCAATGGGGTTTAGGCACGATTAACCCTCTGCTGAATTATGCAGGCGCAAGAACAATCTATACTAGGAAATAAACCACGTAGTGCATAGTTTCTGGAAAGCCACTTCCGGCCAGTGGCGGAGCTTCATGTTCCAGCACCGGGGGGCGGAGAGCAGGTGGGGGCGGGGCTGGCGCACATCCCGGGGCGTGGTGTGCGTCCTGGGGGCGGGGCATGCATCCGGGGGGGCGGGGGGCAGCCGAGATGGCACCCCACCGGGGTCGTGCTGCCGGGGGCGGTGTGCTCCCCCGCACTCCTCTTCCTCCGCCAGTGCTTCTGCCTTAGGAGGAGGTGGAGCTGCGGGCACTCACGACCCTTTCATGTGCGCAGGGGTGTGGGCAGCCCTGCGCGATTGGGGGGGGATTCCCGGCTGCGTCACTGCCCAGGCAACCAAGCCGATTACTCTGGGAGTGTGGCCTGCTTGATTTAAGCAGGACGCAGCAGGAATCTCACCCCTTTCCGTGCTTCCAGCTGCTCCGGTTTCCCCACCCTCCTGCCCTTTAGGTTTTTTCATCTCTTGACCTTGCTATGGACTTTGGTTGGTTGCCGTTGAGGGGCCTGGTAGGACTTCTTCTACTTGGCAAATTGGCACCGGCCACTTGGTTTTTGCCTACCTCATAGCAAATGTTCACAACTTGATAAAGTTAGGCGGTTAGGCATTGGAATACTGCTGGAGAAGAGAGGAGGGGAGGTAGTGCCATCACCTGCCCTGCACATTGAAGGGTATTCCGTTAAAGGATTCCGGGGGCGTGGCCCTGTCCAAAGCCTGGGGAGGTTAGGGCCTAAGGCACGCCCCCTATCGGTGACCCTGGGGGAGCTCCTAGTTGATGTACATCAGCAGGACTCCCCCTACTGGTGGTTAACCCTTCCCGGACTCCGCGCAGATGGGCGGGAGTCAGATAGTCGGTTAGGTCCAATGCCTAAGTCAATACCGCTCACAATCTGTAGCCAATAAAGTTGTGGCCGTTTTTAGCCCATTAACCTAAAATACTGTTGTCAAGTGTCTTATTTAACCTTGTGGGGGGTCGGGGTTGGGAGCTTGCCACGCTTCCATCTAGGGAATGTTTTACGTGGGAAGCATATTACATAATATTTAGGATGAAAAATTCAAATAGAGAATATCTGTGGTTTCTCTGAACGGCCTGAGCTACCTGTTAATAACTTTTTTCCCCCTTATAGAAGTTACCTATACTCTTTGGGGCTGCAATCCTATAAACACTTACTTGGGAGAGCAAATATTCTTGAAATCAGCAGGACTTAATTTGCAACCCTAACTCCACTTACCTGGGAGTAAGCCCCACTGAATTAAAATAGTACTTACTCCTGAGCAGACATGGTAAAGATTAATGCCTTAAACATGCATAATCATGCTAAACACTGCATCTTTCTAATCCCATTTTGGGTGTGAATAGCTCAGATCTTGAACTCTGAAATCAAACACGTTTTTTAGGTCTTTGCATAGTAGTTGTAGTTCTTCATTACGTCGTCTCCCAATTATCTCCCCACCTTTATCGCATTTCTACTTTTAATGATATTCTTGCTTGACTTATAATACAGCAGACACCCATAATTCAATGCATGTTTACTCAGAAGTAAGTCTCATGGTGTTCAATGGAGCCTATTCCTTAATAAGTATGTTTAGGTTTGAAACTGTTGCATTATTTCCTTTGCATACAGACCAAGATGGGTAACCTTGGGCTGGTTTTGCATGAGATTATTTCACACACAAACATTTTGTTTTAATACAGCAACATCAAGATGGCCATTTCCCATTAAAGCCTGGAAATTACCAGATACACTCGGCAGCGGAATCTTCTAAAAATTTCAGGAAAATTCAGGCTCTGTGCTTTTACTTGTGATTTGTTGCTTACATCGCGGTGACAGGACAAGGGGACCATAAAGCATGGTAAAAGGGGAAAGGAGAATAGGGAGGGAAGCTGAACTACCAGTCAAGGCTGCCAGTCATTGACGACTGGACTGAGAACAACGAGGTGCAAACGAGAGGAATTAAACCAGTACTCTTTTCTTTTGGGATGGCTAAGCTCCTCCACCAACCACCAGTGCTTTCCTACCGCCATGAATAACCCCACACAAGAGACAGAAGCTGTATGGGTTTTCGACCTCTTCTGATTGATACCTTTGGCCGTAGCCTTTTTTTTTATGGGGAAGGGGAGAAGAAAAAACAAGGGGCGGTTCAAATTCTGCTTCTTTGCACCTAGTGATTCTCCCTGTTTCAAAACTTACAGCCAGAAAATGCCCCCCTCAGATGCTAGAGGTATCAGAAGCCAGGCTAAATAAGAGCAGCCAAGTGCCAACAGAGAATCTACAAATGACATGTGGTTTGGGCCAATAATGAGGCAGCTTGATATATCTCCCTTTTTTTTCCTTCTCTTCCAATAAACCATTTAAAAAAAAAAAAAAGGGAGAAGTGTGCAGCAGGGGTGAAGGTGAATCATAAACAGAGGGAGGTGATCAAGTCAGCAGCTGCATCATGATTCTGTTTGTCGTTATGTCTTTCTACCAGTTTGATCAGTTCTAGCATGCTTTTAAAATAAAAACCCCGGTAATCCACAGGCATGCAGAAGGATCAGCTCGCTAATGGCATCTTACCCTCATCCCCTCAAATCGGGACAACGCTCTTAAAGGCCTCAAAGCTCTGAGTGTCCTAAGGGATTTAATGGCACCTAGTTCCGAGTAGCCAAGGGCATTAGCTACAAGGCTGACTAAAGAGACCTACACAGAAAACAGAAAAAAGAAAGAGAAAAAAAAGGAAAAAAGGAAGAAAAAAAAAAAGAGGTTCCAGACTGTTAGAATAAATCCCCTAGCACTGAAGGTTTTTTTTTTTTTAAAATCCATCCCCCAAAGTGGACTGCAGGCAGGCCCAAAGTCCACCCCCGTTTAGATTGATAGCGAAGACATGACCACACCAGCTGCCTACTTCACTTCACTGAAACGACCTGGAAGGAAATAATGCGGTTGAGAGAGGCATAAGAATAAAACAAAAGGGGGAAAAATGTGTGAGATAGAGAAAGAGAGAGAGAGAGAGAGGCAAAGACACACAGACGGAAACGGGGTCTGTCGGAAGGTTAGGAGCCCAAACGGATGACAAGAACCTTACCCTCGCCCTCTTAACAGTCTGCAGGATCCCAGCAGCTCCCATTAAATTAAGCCAGACAAATTTTTAAAGGTACCTATGAGAAAGAATACAGATAAATACACACACTGCACAAGCCGCCTTAGTTCTCTCATTCAGACGGGGCAGATAGAGGGCCTGCCTTGCTCATTTCCACTGGCGTGACACGGCAGAGATTTGAGGGGAGAAGGGGAAGCGTCTAGGTTCTCACCTCCTTTGGGGGGAAAATAAAAGCCAACAGCGAAACACACTGAACAGTGTGCAGCGGTTAAGGGGTAGGGGTGGGGGTAAATCATTTTAAGCTCTTTATTGAGATGCTGGATTGCAATTCAGTATTCTAGGGGGACCAGTCCTTCCAGTAAGATGCTTTACATTATGGTGAATAAGAATGGTGGTGTACAATTAGAGAGACGTATTTCCTTGCGCCCCCAAACCCACTGCTAAAATGGTTGGGATGGAGCAAACCTTCATGCATTATGGAATCAGTAGGCAAAGCCAACGTATCCCTGCTATATCCTCAAACATTATCAGAGGATTGTTTCTGACGCCCGCTTGTAACAATTTTGATTAGGCAAGCCTATCCAGAAATGTAGAAGTTACATGTGTTTTAATCTCCTTTTAGCTATTGTTTATTTTCATTGTCTTTTGAAAGTTTTAAAATATCTGTTTTAAACTGTTTCATTTTTAATGGAGCATTTTAGTGCTTTATTTTATACTTCATTAAACTGCCTAGAGAGGGGTTTTTTTGCAGTCAAATGGTATATAAATTGTGTTGACTCAATCAATCAATAAAGTAACATATAATATTTTGAAACTGCGTGCATGTCAGTTGGGGGCCAGTGTGTAGATCACCATTTGCAGTGTGGCTGTTGCTTCTGTGTGGTTCATTCCTAAAAGGTAAAAAAGGTAAAGGACCCCTGGACGCTTACGTCCAGTCCAAGGCGACTATGGGGTTGTAGCGCTCATCTTGCTTTCAGGCTGAGGGAGCCGGCATTTGTCCACAGACAGCTTTCCAGGTCATGTGGCCAGCATGACTAAGCCGCTTCTGGTGCAATGGAACACCGTGACGGAAATCAGAGTGCATGGAAACGCCGTTTATCTTCCCGCTGCAGTGGCACCTATTTATCTACTTGTGTCGGTGTGCTTTCGAACTGCTGGTTGGCAGGAGCTGGGACACAACAATGGGAGCTCACCCCGTTGCAGGGATTTGAACCGCCAATCTTCTGACTGGCAAGCCCAAGAGGCTCAGTGGTTTAGACCACAGCGCCACCCGCAGTGTTCATTCCTACACTGCTGTGGTACAGTCTAAATACAGGAACCATGAGGGATAGGCACACAATGGGGCTACTTCCCATCTTAGCATTGCAACTATGGTTGCTGCATTTGAGTGTAATTGGGGTCGTTCACCTGTCCCATGAGGTCCTAATGGTCAGGGGTCCCTGTACCTTTATTAACAAGTATAGGACTTGATCATGCCGAGTGGTTGAAGCTTGCTAGACACATCTTACTATGCTTTGAAGAGGTTAACTGGATGTTTTATTTCTGTAAATAACAGGTGTCGGGGACTGGCTGTATGCACCAGTGGAGGAACCCCCCCCAAGTGAACCCCCAGGGGAAGAAGGCTGAGTGCCTGGGGATTGGTGATGGACTGCTGATGAATGGTCAGAAGGAGAAGAGGGAGCAGACTGGGAGGAGGAGATGTCAGAAGCCAAAGAGGCGACAGGGTTTAGTGAGCAGGAAGAGGCTGTGGTAGAGAGCAGTTCAGACTCAGAGGCAGACTCAGAGGTTGGAGAAGAAGGGGGACAAAGAGGCAGAGATCAGGTGGGCTGATGATGAAGCCAGGGGGTCTCCCCCTCCTGATGTGACCAGCTCCCACCCCCACCCTGGTCTCCCCAGAACTTGTGGAGGTATAATGAGGGTGGAACAGACAAGGCAAAGAAGTCTCAGGTTGCTTGGGACAGCCCTAAGGGAGGAGGAGACAGGGAGTTGTGGGAAGACAGGGACCTTCAGTCCTCACAACTGGAGAAAGACCTGCTGGGAAGAGTTACTGTGTGTACTAGGTCTCAGCTCTTTTGTTTCTTTGAATAAAGAGTTAACTTCACCTTGTGAGTTATTCATGACCAGATCCTGTCTCCTGCCTTGACAACAGATATGAGAATGAGGGTGTTTTTGGTTTTCTTTTTTTTAATGTAAGTGCATTTAGAATGGAGAAAGGTTGATTTACTAAATCCTGGTTATAAATGTTTTTATGCTGTTCTATGATAGAAACAATCTTTGCTCTCCCTCTCTCTCTTTTTAAGATAACATAAAATGGGACTGTGTATGAACTGAGACCAATCTTGATCTCCCATGTTTCCCTTTCACATGTTATGGTGATGCTGCAAGGTACAGGTCATTTACACACTAATTTTATTACTTTATACAGGTGGTAAACACACTAATGTTACAATTTTATACAGGTGGTATACACACTAATTTTATGATTTTATACAGGTGATATAGCATAGCTGTCAATGTTTCCCTTTTTTTAAGGGAAATCCCCTTATTCCGAATAGGATTCCTCGCAAGAAAAGGGAAAGGTTGACAGCTATGGTGATATAGACACAAATTTTATATGAAGCATCTCTAAGGGGAATATTATTTTTGCTTACTGCCCTCCCTACTTTTCTCCTAGTCTGGGGATTGATAATTCAGTAAGCAAAGTATGCTTTATTAGGGAGATATTTTAAAATCCCACCTAACAATTCATTAATATTTATATTGAATTAACTGGTAGAAGAAGGAAGGAGGCCTTGGTTTTCTTCCTGTTTTGTCTCTTGATATATTAAAATAGACCTGTGGCTCTGGGGAGACAACAGTCTTCAGACGGCTGCCAAAGGGTTATACCTAAAGGCACCAGCTTATTGAGGACATGTACCGTATTTTTCGCCCTATAGGACGCCCTATAGGGGAAATGTGTGTGCGTCCTATGGGGCGAATGCAGGGGGGAGGCAGGCAGGAAAAGCTCCCAAAAGCCGCACACAAGCTCCACGCGACTCTTGCGGGCTTTTCCTCAGGAGGGACAAGGGACTGACGCGGCCAGTCAGTCCCTTCTCCCTCCTCGTAGAAAAACCCACAGGAGCCGCATGCTCCTTAAAGGGTGCGCGGCTCCTGTGGGCTTTTGCGGGAGGTGGGGGTATTGCCATAGCCGCGCGCAGCCTCTTCCGGCTGGAGAGGTGACGCACGGCTATGGCAGCAGCCTCTTTAGCCGCGCGCCACCTCTCCAGCTGGGGGAGCGTGCGCGGGGCTAAGGAATAGCCCCGTGACCATCTCCCAGCTGGAGAGGTGATGCACGGCTATGGAAGCGAGGCGCCTGTCCTGCGAAGCCGGGAAAGGAGCAGAAGGGTCTCCTTCAGTTCCTCCTCCAGCTTCACTTGATGGGCGCTGCGCAGTTCTCCCTCTCCGTGCAGCGCCTCACCTTCGCAGGAGAGGTGTTGCGCAGAGAGGGAGAACTGCACAGCGACCCTTCAGCCACACGCCTGCCTGGAAGCTGGAGGAGGAACAGAAGGGTCTCCTTCTGTCCCCCCGGCCCCAGCCCCGCACCTGGGGGGGGGAATAATTTTTTCTTTCTTTATTTCCCCCCCCCCAAAAAAAAACTAGGTGCGTCCTATGGGGCGAAAAATATGGTAACTAAGTTTGGGTAAGAGTGCTTTGGAACTGAAAGAATAAGAATAATATGGGTTTTATTTAACCAATTAAGGAAAGGAGGAATGGGCTATGCAGTGTTTTGAGGGGGGATGAGTTGCTGTAGAACTGTACCGTATAGTGAAGGCTAAAGTACGGGAATAAAGGAAGGATTTAGTAGAAATTAAAGCTGTTTTGAGGACCTAATGGTTGAAAAGTGTGTTACATATCTAAATCAATACAAGCCGGTGGGTCTTAAGCTTGCGTAAGCACGAGCTTAATGCAAATTAAATTAGGAGCAGGCAGTTTAACATGTATATGTGATACAGACAAAAATAGTATTTGTAAGCCAGGGGTTGGCTGACCTGTGTCCCTCTAAAGGTTGTCAGACTCCATCTCCCATCAGCCCCAGAAACCATGATCAATGGTCAAGGATGATGGGACTTATAGTCAAGCAAAAAACAAAACAAAAACAAAATATGGAGGGCCATGGGTTAGCCACTCCTGCTTTAAAAATTTCCCATGAAATTATAAAAGAAGCTCTACAGTTAAAATAGTAAGCTTCCCAGAATTATACTTCAGCAATGTTTTTGCAATGTCTTTGAAAAACATAATTGAAGCACAATATATTAATAGTCGGCCACATAAAAAATCCCCCCCCCCAGGGTGTGTTCACATAGGGCATGGTCAAGCCAAAATTAAGCTCTTTTAAGTTTGATGGAGTTCAGTGAGTGAAGAAAACATACATTTAACTCTCTCTAGCTGAAACAAATGAGAAGTAAAAGTGCTTAATAAATGGATCATTTTTGTAATTTGTGAAAAAATTGTGTTTTAGCCAGTCCTGAATAGATACTGGTAGAAAACCAGAACCCCTCCAACACTAGTATATACAGATTTCATTTATTAAATTATTATTGCTATTATTATTATTAATAATAATAATTTCATTGATGAATTGCTTCCTATGAGGCATCTCAAATGATTTACAGTAATTGTCCCTATGTACTTGACACTTACTCTCTTAAACAATGAGAAATTAGTTTAAAGGAAAGAATCTCTGCTTGACTTTTAACAGGAATTTTAGTTTTCCACTTGTCTTTTGAGACAATAGCAAGGGGAAGTGCAGTCGTGCTAGAGATATGAACTTTTCCCAACATAAAAACAGACAGTTAACATTTATTACTGAAAAAAACATAACACTTTGGGGGAAGAAAAGACAAATAGCACTAAATATATCCAAGACAGTTCCTTCTAAAATTTTGAATGCTAGCAGTAAACTAACAAGAAACAAACAGATCATTTACATTGGCCTATAATGTTAATTTTCAGAATAATAATTTCAGGAAAAAATGCATAATGGTTGGGTTTCTGATATGGAACTGAAAAGTAATCACATTTTTCCAAACGAATCAAAACAGAACAGTAGGAACAGAATGTATCATTGCTCAGAAAAAGAGACGCACAAATATATCCCACAGCTTCAGGAATCAGAAAAGAACTACATGGAATAACTTTTTTCCAAACCTCAGAAATACCACTTGCACATGGTTTGAAAGAATGCAGCCATTTTAGAGATCTTAATATAATACTATTAGCAAAAGTGGGGAAACTTTTGGCTCACCAGATTGTTCTGAACTATAACTCCCATCAGTCTCTGAAAGCATTGCCAATGGCCAGGGATGATGGGAGTTGTAGTTCTGCAACATCTGGAGGACCAAAGATTTCAAACACCTGCTATTAAGACAGGATGCTCTTTGCAGATGTTTGTTTCACTTCATTTTAGCCAAATATCAAAATATTTTAGTAGCTGTCTTTGAAAGTTTCATTTTCTTTCTTTCTAATCACATAACAGTAGCATCCATGAAAAAGGTATATCGTGTTTTTTTAAAAAAATCACCTCACTTTCAGATCTTCTTTTCCACGAAGAGAGGGAATGAATTCACAAGAACATTTTGCAATCTTGGCCCATGGAGGTTGCGGGGTATGGTCACAGAGACCCCTGCCATCCATTACAAGCAACAAGCCAAACTAATTGTTATATTAAATACATGTGGGCGGTTGCTTTTGTCTTTGTGTTGTTGAATGGTGCTGTGCTGCAGGTTTAAAGTTTTCCTTGCACTGCAGCCCTGAGAGGAAAATCGTCCCTGGTAGCTGCTGTTTTCCTAGGAGGGAAGTTGCAATCGACGCTAATCACAGCTACCCTTCCAGGGAAATAGCAGTGAGAAGGAGGGGGGTTGTGGGTGTTATGTACTGAAGTTCTCACCCTGGGCCAGCAGGGGGATACTGTAGATAGTTATGCAAATAAAGGATCGAAAGTGACGTTCAGTGATTGGATAGTTTTAGAAAATTGTTACAGTTACGTTGTACTGGAGCTCTATATAAGCAGGCTGACTGAACCCTTCAGTTCAGTTCTGTTCTGGCCTGTGAATAAACAAGAGCTGTTTGAAGAATTGCTGTGTTGTCTGATATGTTCACCCACAACTTAACAGTGGGAAAGGGGGAAAGGGCTTAAAAGCCTTCCACCGATGCCTTGGTCCCAATCTGGACCCCTGCCCCCACTTCACGGCTGCCACCCAAATCAGGCATTGTGATGTGACAGACATACTAATGCAGGTGCACATTTAATTTAAACTTGTTGTTTGATACAAAGCTTCCTCAAAGCTTACACTGCAACAGAGGAAAGAAGACAAGGACATGGCCCAGAGCAATTGAAGACTGGTGCACTCTCCACCCAACCCATCTCCATTGTGAGCTACCTCTGCCTGTAATCTTTGCAAGGATTCATAATTGGACCCTATTACACAGGGGGTATTTGCAAACATTATGGGACATGTATTTTTCGCTCCATAAGACGCACCTGACCATAAGGCGCACCTAGTTTTTAGAGGGGGATTGCAAGAAAAAAAAAAATTCTTTAAAGGAAGCGCTGAGCAGAACCTGTATGCATCCCAGGCTCTGCTCAGCGCTCCCTTTCACGAGCCCGTCACCCTTCTCCCTCCTCAGGGAAAAGCCCCCAAGAGTCACACACACGCTCCACGCGGCTCTTTAAGAGAGCACAGCTCTTGGGGGCTTTTCCGGGAGGTGGGGGAAGGGACAGAGTGCAGGTAAGCCAGAAGCTAGAACAGCGAGAGGGAGCGCAGTGATCCCTCTCGCTATTCTGGCTTCTGGGATAGCTGCACAGCCTCTTCAGGGCAGCGGGATGAAGGCTCGCCACTGCCCTGAAGAGGCTGCGCCCGGCTAAGCCAGAAGCTAGAACAGTGAGAGGGAGCACTGCGCAGCATTCCCTCTCGCTGTTCTGGCGTCTGGGATAGCTGCGCAGCCTGCATTCGCTCCATAAGACGAACACATATTTCCCCTTACTTTTTAGGAGGGAAAAGGTGCGTCTTATAGAGCGAAAAATACGGCAATTTCCAGTTTTTAGTGCTGTCTCCCCAAGTAAGCCTAATGAAAGCTCTGTCCCCCAGCCTCATTCAGTGTGGGCTGGGCAGGTCAAGTGAACTTGGGTTGCTTGACACTTATTGCAAGGGAGGGAAAGAAATATTCCCTGCAGAAAGGATACCATTCCTCCACTGCCTCCCTGCCCCCACAGTACAATTAAAACATGGAGGGAGGCACATAGTTGAGCATCTTACAATACTTGAGGCAGATGGGTGTAGAGACGGAGAAGCTGGAGCTTATCTATCATGTACTCGCACCTCCTCCGGCAACATTGAAAGAGAATCCTTGCTTTTGAGGAAGGTGTAATCCTGAAGACGTGCAATTATGTGGTTCATTCTTGATCAGTACTGGAACTCCAAGCTCAAATTGGACATTCTGGGGTGAAACAACAATATTCACCCAGTGCTTTTCCAGCTGCACTAGCTCCCAGTGGAGTACAGGGTCAGATTTAAGGTGCTGGTTTTGACCTTTAAAGCCCTTCATGGCCTAGGACCCTTGTACCTACAGGACCGCCTCTCCCGGTATGCCCCACAGAGGACCTTAAGGTCCATAAATAGCAACACCCTAGAGGTCCCGGGCCCTAAGGAAGTTAGATTAGCCTCAACCAGAGCCAGGGCCTTTTCAACACTGGCTCTGGCCTGGTGGAACGCTCTGTCTCATGAGACCGGGCCCTGCGGGATCTGATTTCTTTCCGCAGGGCCTGTAAGACAGAGCTGTTCCGCCTGGCCTTTGGATTGGAATCAGTTTGATTCCCTCCCCCTCTTCCTTTTTCCTTTCTCCTCCTGTGAAGAGAGGCTGCATCTTAATGTTTTAATGTGTATTTTAATCTTGTTTTTTCTAATTGTATTTTAATCAACTTGTTTTTATTACTGGTTGTTAGCCGCCTTGAGCCCAGTCTTGGCTGGGGAGGGCGGGGTACAAATAAATTATTATTATTATTATTATTATTATCATTATTATTATTATTATTCCTTGTTCTGGGTCTTTGGTTTGTTAAACTGATCAGATCGTTTAGATTTCAATTTTCTCCATTTTATTCCCTCATTTCCCCCCTGAATAATGCAGCATTATTGGGTGCTGACGATTCCAAAAGATATTGTCAACTGCACCATTCACCAATACTTCGATTATTGGATCTCTCTGGCAGCTTATTCAATTATCTCTTGGACAGCCAGTAGCAGCAGCAGCAGGCAGATTTTCTGGCAAAACTATTTTTGTTTGTCTGCTCTTTCTGTGCCCTTTTCTCAATTTCAGTCAACATTCCGATTCCACTGAAAAAGCAGGCCTGAAAGTGAAAGGATGGAACCGTGCAATTTGAATCGCTGGAGCAGAGAACATAGAACATTTCTATTTTGATGGATTGGTCCTGTTCACACATGTATACACATATCGGGGAACTCTCACCACTTGGTGCAGGAGTGGAGAAACTGTGACCCTCAAGATTTTGCTGGATTACAACTCCCATCATCCCTGACCATGGGCCAAACTGGCAGGGGCTGATGGTAACTGGAGTCCAACAACAATGGGTGGGTGAGGGCATAGGTTCTCCACCCCTGTCGTTATTGGAGCCCAGATTTAGAAAGCTACAGGAACGGTATTGCTGGACCTCATTTATCTGTGCAAAGGAATGCCCCAGTCCTGCTAGAACAACAACCAATGCATGGATTGGAAGAAGCAAAATGATACCTACTGCTACAATGAGGAAATCTAGCCAGCACCAGGCATTAGTGAAGAACTTCACGAATCCATAGGCACACCACTTCAACAACATTTCGAGGATAAAGATGTAAGTGAAGACTTTGTCGGCATACTCCAAGACAGTCCGTATGGTCTTTCTCTGTTCTATGTAAATATCTTCAAAGGCCTAAGGAGTAACAAGGCAACAAGGATTATCACACTCTTTTCCTGGCAGCAGAGCGAGATAGAAATAAAAAACTGGGTCCAAAAACTTGTGGGAGACACGCAGACGTCTCAAGGAACGTACAGTTCACACATCTCCCAACGCTTGAAGCATTGTTGGAGAGGCACAGAAGCTGCTTCCATGTGGGTGAAATGCCATTTCCAGTCTATCTCTTGGAATGACACCAGCTGGATTATATGCGGGGGTTTTTTCTTCCCATGCAAGTGTTGCCCAATCCTTGGGGAGGAGCAATATCGGCATTGGAAAGATGCAGGTAATTTGCTTGGACTTCATTGGTCCTTCGAGTAGATATTACCCTGTATGATCTGGCCATGCAAAAGTGGTTTCAATGCTTTTCTGGTTGTGTAGAAACTGGTTGTTGTTAGTATTTTCTTTTTCTTTTTAAAGTATTGTATCCAAGGCAATTCCAAATAAACGAAAGATCTGGAGTCACTTGCTCACCGTGCTTGTCAAAGAGACCTAGGGTGTTTTCACAAGTAATATAGTAAGTGACTCCAGAGCTGGCATCAGCCCAAAGCATTCTCAGGCAGCTTTGGGGAGACCCAATACCCAATACACTTGCCTTTCACCCTGTTAAAAGCAAACACCCATAGCAGCGAACACCCATAGCAGCTCCATTTTAAGTTTTTAACAAATGTTCCTTCCAGTAGCTGTGTTTACTTCGAGAACATTGTGGTGGAAAAGACAACACCACGACTGCTACAAAAACATGATTGTCACTGGTACCACAAAAGTCCATAGGTCCCTTCATGAACACCAAGGGCCCCCGCATAGAAGAAGGGGAGAAAGCACTGGATGGTAAGGTAAAAGGTAAAGGTAAAGGACCCCAAATGGTTAAGTCCAGTCAAAGGCGACTATGGGTTGCAGCGCTCATCTCGCTTTCAGGCTGAGGGAGCCGGTGTTTGTCCACAGACAGCTTTCTGGGTCATGTGGCCAACATGACTAAACTGCTTCTGGCGCAACAGAACACCGTGACAGAAACCAGAATGCACGGAAACACCGTTTACCTTCCCGCCACAGTGGTACCTATTTATCTACTTGCAGGAGGTTGGTTGGCAGGAGCTGGGAAAGAGCAACGAGAGCTCACTCCGTTGTGGGGATTCGAACCGCCAACCTTCTGATTGGCAAGCCCAAGAGGGTCAGTGGTTTAGACTACAGTGCCACCTGCATCCCTTGTGGATGGTAGACAATCTCAACTACTGTGCTGCCCAAGTGACTGTAACAGCAACAACTGAATTTCCTGAGTTTGTAAATTGAGCAAATGCACCAATAGAAACTTCCATCCTTGGGTGACCAGCAGCTTTGGGGACGGGTAATCTTCCCCAGCATGCAGACAAAGGGATAACCTCAATGGTCCCAATCCTTTCCCACTCCTGACAGCAGCTCTTTAACTTTGAAAACAAACACACACTCAGCTGTTTGAAATGCCTTTTTACACATTTCGTGTATTGTCTAGCTTGACCCCCAAAGTGACGCTAAGAGCATTACGTAGAGAAGACTCAATATAATATAACTCTGCTCACCAGGGCTCCACTGCTTAGCAAGATCATGAAGATAATGAACGTCTCAAACCAGTTATGCTCCACAATAAGAAAGCATGTCTTTCGTAAGTTCCACCAAGACTTGCCCCACCCTTCTTCAATGCTGACTTGGCAGCACTTGAACCGCTGAACGCAGCCTGCAAATGTAAAATTAGCACAGGTTTTCCGAGAGCCGTAACATTTCCTTATTCCTTTTATAAAAAATAATTAATTAATTCAGCTTTGTTACAAAAAAAAAAAAGGTCAAAATAGATTATTTCCCCAGCGCTGTCATAATCATCAAGGACATTGCTCTACAAAATATTTTTATTTGTGCATAATACCTTAAATTATTCTACAGACCCTGTAGAATAGTATTGCTCAGGGCAGAAGATTTAATTCTCTAATAAAAGGTTGCAGCGAAATTTGCTGCAGTCAGAACATGCACCGGCAGCTCCCTATCAACTGGTCCAAGAGTACCCTTCAAATTTCTTAATAAGACTTTTAAGAGATCGGCTGAAAAAATCTAATAATGGTTATTTTTATTATATTCCTTAAGACACTGAGGTCCAGCTCTGAAGGCCTTCTGGTGGTTCCCTCCCTGCGAGAAGTGAGGTTATAGGGAACCAGGCAGAGGGCCTTCTCGGTGGTGGCCCCCGCCCTGTGGAACGCCCTCCCATCCGATGTCAAGGAAATAAACAACTATCTGACTTTTAGAAGACATCTGAAGGCAACCCTGTTTAGGGAAGCTTTTAATGTTTGATGTTTTATTGTTTTTTTAATATTCTGGAAACCCAGCCAGATGGGCGGGATATAAATAAATTATTATTATTATTATTAACAACTTCAGGAAATGTTTAGCTTGTTTTTGAATGTAAAAAAAAAAGTGTACTTAGGCACAGGGGCTTCGCTTAATCCTAGGAGCTTCTTAACTCTGCTGGATCTGCGAGTTGCCATTTATATTTCCCAGAATGTCCCAGAGTGATGCCAAACTGGGGGCACTCAGATAAATTAATAGCCTATCTCACAGCGGCTGCCTAAGCAGCAGGGGTCTTAGGGGGCACTTTGCTGAAGGCCCCCTCAAACCTGAAGTCAGCCCTATCAAGGAAGGCCACTCTGCAGAGGTAACATGCTCTGAGTGGACGCCATATTGTTAAAAGGTCCATTTTGCCCCACTGTATTCAAAATCACCTTCTGTGAAACATGCGTCCGGATCCAGGTATTCTTCTGGTGCTTCCACAGGAACCTCTTCTGCCTCAGGCTTTATATCAATGGTACTGCCCTCCGACGAACTCGTATCATCCAGTTTCTTGAACAATGGGAAAGAACATCACAAACGCATATATTATGAGCTGGGAGAAATGAAGAGCTCCATTTTTTAAACAACGTTGACATTCATACCAATATGCAGCACAGGAAAGAAATAAAATAAGAATAAAACTCTTTCCTAGTCTAACCCCTGCTGAATGTCGGCTCAACTTAATATGGTACATCCTTTAAGACTTTTGAAATAGACGTAAAGAAGGAAACAATTGGAAGGAGCAAATATCTCCCAGGAACAGGGCCTGATTTAGGTTTGATGAGGCCCTAAGCTACTGAAGGTAATGGGGCCCTTTAAATGTCCAGCTGTCCTTTGTCAACAACAAATTTTCACTGTATTTTGTGTTGAATATATGCTATATGGTAATTTATGGACCTAATAGGTATCTAAAGCCATTTGTACATAACAAAATATGTACATCACAGGAGCCTACACAACACAGAACACTGTTGCTGTGTGCAGGTTTTCTTTTATTTGTTTTTTATCTTATATTTTGGAAATGTACATCCAGTTTTTTCCCTTTAATTTCTTTTGGAGGGGCCCAAGAGAGTGGGGCCCTAAGCTACAGCTTGTTTAGCTTATACGTAAATCCAGCACTGCCCAGGAAGATATTTCCCCCTTTTTAAAAGTGGAGAAACATAGGCAGACAGATTGTGGTGTTAAGCCAAGCACACAATACAGAGGGCTTAGCATTCTGTTCCTGTGTAGAAAGCCTATGAACACATGAGGAAGTGACAGACTAGAAAGAAAAAGATTTATCTCCATTACATGATACATGATGGACCTTTGGGCTGATCCAACAGGTTCTTTGTATGTTCTTATTATGAATGACTTAGTCATACATATGACCCATGAAAAGTCTGTGCCTCCTTTGTTCTCATCTTTCCAAACAAAGTAAAGAGGACCTACTTTATTTGCACTGAGAAATCTGCTGGCTGCAAAGCCTCGCACTCTGGCCAGAAGGCCAAATTTGCTTCTCTCTTGCAATGCAATGGGCCACCCAAAACAAAGGCACGAGGGTGCGGCCTATGAGCAAGCATGGCTCCGTACCTCTTTGCTGCCATCGGGGTCGGTGTCACTGCTGAAATCTTCCGTGTTGAGGTTCTCAAAGTCAGACTCACCCACAGCTATGGGGACACGGACGGTGAGGTTAGGGTTGTTGATGAAAGACATGTGGTCTTCATCAATGATGTACTTTTCCACGCTGCTGCCAATGCCACTGGTGGTGCCATTGCCGTTCTTCTGGTAATCGATCTCCCGGTTGATGTCGGCGCCGGTGTGGTTGGCGATGCAGTTCATCTTCTTGTCATACAGCTCGTCCAGTGGCTTCACTTCATCTGCCTCCCGCTGCTTGAAGTGGGTCTGCACAAACTCGTGCATTCTGATCTTGGCCCAGGCAATGCCTTTCTTGATCCGGATGACAGAGATCTGCAAGTTGTTCATCTCGCCGTCATCATCTGTCGCTGCAAGGTTGTCTGCGCTGAAAGAGCTCAGCAACAAGGCCAAGAACAGGTTCAATACCTGCAGAAGCAGAAAAAGGTCTGTAAGACAAGACTCCCTCTAGCCACTTTTTGCTCAGTGAATTGGCAATATCGTCCTCAAAGTGCATCCTTCTACTTGGTGGCAGTGGGCCTTGCTCTGCTGGCTCCTCCCATCCCAGTTGGCTCCTCCCATCCCAGAACCATTTCCTTCCGCAGCCATTCATGCCACCTGTTTAGCTATTTATTTATGGAATGTGCATACCACTTAATGGTAAAAACCTCCAAGCAATTTGCATTATAAACAATTGCAATCATTATGTAATAATCGGTACAACAATTTGCTTATTATCTCCCCTTTTCCTTTTGTATCATCTCTGTTAGATTGCATGCCATTATTTTAAATTGCAAAACGCTGTGAATGCCTTGGCTTGAATGTGATATACACATGGAGTAAATAAATAAAACGTGAGCACACATAGACAGCCCTGAGCTTACATACAGCCCTGTAGAATTCCCACGTTTGTTACAAAGAAGAAATCTGAAATGTTTTAATTAATTTGACCGCACCACATGGGCAAAGCCTTGCAAGTTTTTTGTTCTAAATATGGTAGGAAAGGGTACTGGTTAAAGAATCTCAGAAAGTAACAAGGAGGGAAGGCAAACATTGAGGATTTTGACTGAGAAAAGCAGTCTTATATTATGAATGTCCAAATGCAGCAGGCAAAATGGATCCCTGGTTTCTTTCTGATCGATGCATGAACGTTTCATATACACTGAGCACATTAAAAGACAGATTATATACACACAATTTTCTGTAAAATAAAAGGAAATTGCACTGCATTTTTAAGTCTTATGGGGGTCAGACTTAATTTCACTCCTTATTTTAAGGCGCATCATATAATCAGATCATTTTATTCTCATGTTTCCTTTGCTTTTATGCACAATTTATTGTATCGTTTGTGTGTTTTGTTTTGAACAGAACCGTTAAATTGGCAAATATCAAGTCAAGGTAAAGGGGAGGATACTTGAAAGAGTTAGCCAGACAAAATTAGTTTTTCTGAAGCATTTCAGCAGCATCCTTTTAAATACAGGAAAAATTGCAATGTGAGCAACAGTAAAGGAAAATTATGCTTGGATTTTTTTTTCCTTTTAAAAAATGCTCTTAACTTTTTGGAAGTTTTATGCCAGTTTAAAAAGAGGTATTTCTTCCAAACATGCCCCAACATTCACTGATGCTATGATCTTAAAAATATGCATTGTAGTACATATGAGGGCCAACAAAGCTACAGAGCCATCCTATGTGAGATACAAAATGCATGTATTTTGATGTAATGTCAGCTGCAATTCCATTATAGAAATTTTCTTGGGTGCATCACATATGTATGCTTGTACCAACACTGTTAAGTCTCTTGTGGCTAAAATACCTGTAAGAGGTGGATCCAGGGCTGGTGTCAGAACATGGTACCCTCAGGCAGATTCCTGGGGCTCCAACATCCCAGCTGGGTCTACTGCTGACACCTTCCATGAACCCTCTTTTTTATTTCCCAGAATGCCCTGGAATTATGCTGCTTTGAGGGCATTGTGGGAAGTTAAAACAGTGGTTTGCAGCTGCCTGGTGTTTATTTGTAAGAGCCTAACAACTCATAAATAATATTGTCAGCCTGCATAGCATAAATGATGGCAGTCTATTCTGCTATGGGGCCAGCGGCAGTCCCATTGTAACAGCTGCTGCTGCCTATTGCCATGGCAGAAAGTGCCCCACCAAAAGGGCACCGGAAGGGTTTGACACATCTTATTCTACCCCATCAATTCTGCTTCCACTTATTTTAAAACCAGGAACGGGGACAAGTGGTGATGTTGCTATGGCAGTTCAGAGTCAGCTGCTAATACCAGCGCAATGCCATGGGTTCAGAGACAGTTGTGGGGTGGGTTACTGAGGGCTATGCTTGTGGGCTCCCCACAGGAATCTGGCATGTGGGAATAGGAGGCTGGATAAAATGGTTCTTTGATCTGATCCAATGGGGGTGTGTCTGTTCTTACATTATCTTCTAGATCGGGGTAGCCAATATCGTGCACTGTAGAAGCTGTGGACCATGGCACCCAATAGCCCTGGTCAATGTGACTAATGGCCAGAGAGGATGGGTGTTGCAGTCCACCTCTGGAGATCATGATCAGACTACCTCTGTTCTAGATCATGATATTGCTTAGGATGGCAATACCTCAAAAACCGCCTCTTTCCATATGAACCTACCTGACCCTGAGATCATCTTCTGAGGCCCTCCTTCATGTGCCTCCTCCACGAGAGGTGCGGAGGGTGGCAACATGAGAATGGGCCTTCTCTGCAGTAGCTTCCCGTCTGTGGAATGCTCTCCCCAGGAAGTTCCCCTGGCACCTTCATTACACACCTTTAGGCGCCAGACAAAAACGTTCCTTTTAAACCAGGCCTTTGAGTTGATCCTATACCCTTTCAGAATGTGGCTCTTTTCTGGGAGGGGGGGTGTTATTGGGTTGTTGTTTTTATTCTGATTATATACGTTGTGATTTTTTTCTGTGAACCACCCTGAGACCTCTGGGTAAAGGTAAAGGTAAAGGGACCCCTGACCATTAGGTCCAGTCGCAGACGACTCTGGGGTTGCGGCGCTCATCTCGCTTTATTGGCCAGGGGAGCTGGCGTACAGCTTCTGGGTCATGTGGCCAGCATGACCAAGCCGCTTCTGGCGAACCAGAGCAGCGCACGGAAATGCCGTTTACCTTCCCACCAGAGTGGTACCTATTTATCTACTTTGATGTGCTTTCGAACTGCTAGGTTGGCAGGAGCAGGGACTGAGCAACAGGAGCTCACCCCGTTGCGGGGATTCGAACCGCCGACCTTCCGATCGGCAAGTCCTAGGCTCTGTGGTTTAACCCACAGCGCCACCCGCGTCCCTCAAGACCTCTGGGTATAGAGCAGTTAATAATAATAATAATAATAATAATAATAATAATAACAACAACAACAACAACAACAATGCATTTGTGCTGCAGTCATTATTCTTAATCCTGAAAGTTTCCTGAATGTGCGGTAACCCTTAGCATTGGTATGTAAAACATCTAAGCAAATGGGGAATATTAGCTGCAGAACCTGCCACGGAATAGAAACAGTGAGTTCTTGTCCCAGCCCATTACAAGACAGCCATCCACTTCCCACTCAAAAGCAACCACAGATAGATATTTACTGACCACCAGATTTCCAATGACCATCACCATCATGAAGACAATAAGGCACATGGCCTGGCCTGCCACTTCCATACAGTCCCACATGGTTTCAATCCACTCCCCACACAGCACACGGAAGACGATAAGGAAAGAGTGGAAGAAGTCGTGCATGTGCCATCGTGGAAGCTCACACTCGGGGTTGATCTTGCAGACACATTCCTTGTAGCTCTTGCCGAAAAGCTGCATCCCCACCACGGCAAAGATGAAAACAATGATGGCTAGCACCAAGGTCAGGTTTCCTAAGGCACCCACCGAGTTGCCAATGATTTTAATCAACATGTTCAGGGTTGGCCAGGATTTTGCCAGCTTGAAGACCCTCAACTTGAAGATGTAAAAAAAAAAAAAGAGAGAGAGAAATATAGATAAAACAGATTTATGATTAATAAAGCAACAGTCCTGCCAATGGGAATCCAGATTTAAAAAGAGATATTGATCACAACATACTGAAGGGGCATTTTTCATATGTGGCGGACCTGTGAAAAAGCTCAGGGATTTTGGGAAATGATGCATAATGAACTGAAGAAAATGTTAAAAGTGGTTATTCCTCAAAAACCTGAAGTTTACATCTAGGGATAATAGGGATGGACATCCCAAAGAGGATGATTAAACTATTTATGTACGCAACAGCAGCAGCCAGAATCCTCTATGCGAAGAAATGGAAGGAAGGAGAAGTTCAAATCATGAAGAAACTAATGGGCTATATGCAGAAATGGCAAAACGGATAGCAAAGATTAAGAGATCAAAGCGACAAACTTTTTATTGAGGGGTGGAAACCCCTTTGGGATTATCTGAGGAAATATTATAGCCAAATCAAGTCATGATCAGGATTCGAAATTTAAACAGCAGAAGGGAGACGACAACAGTTGTAGTAGAGGAAATAAGTATGAGAGATACGTATGCTACATAATGCAGCAGAAAAAAGGGGAGGGAATAAAAACATCATGAAGGTAAGGGTGGGAAGTCAAACCGTCAAGGGAATTATGTATTAAAAGTGGAAGTTAATTTGTTAAAATTTCCGAAATTTAATAAAAATTCAGTACTGTACAGTGGTACCTCCGGTTATGAACGGGATCCGTTCAAGAGGCACAGCCGTATCCCAAAAATTTCGTAATGGGAGGACCGCTTCTACGCACGCTTGCGCCACTGCAGAGCACTTCTGCACATGCACGAAGTGCGCAGAGTGTTTCTGCACACCCGAGAACGGCAAACCCACTTACGAGTTTGCCACGTTCACAACCCGAAGGTTATATTACCCGAAGGGGCCACTGTATATATAATGAAAGAAATACTGATCATGAACTAAACACTGAATGGGAGATTTCTAGAGGCAGAGCTGTCAATCTATGGATTTTAGCTGGAAAGTCAGGACCTGCAGATTGCCACTAGCTGACTTAAGAGCATCAGGCCATTGGTCCACCTTGTACAATATTGTCTATAGAGACTGGCAGCAGCTTTCCAAAGATTTAGAGGGGCAGGGATGTATCCCAGCCCTGCCGGGAGAAGCCCGGGACATTGAACTGGAGATCTTTTGCATGCAGAGCACAACCTCTACTACTCTACTACCCAATACCCGCTTTTCAAACGGACAGTCCCTTCATGTCTTCTTGACTAAGGCAGAAACGGTGGCAGGAACCCTGCATGTTCTTGGAAGTGACCACATAAGAGGTGCAAGCCTGACTGTGCTCTGCATTGGGCAGTTCACCCGCCACAATCACTTCCATGCTCCAACCCAATAGGATCCTACTGCTAATCCTCACTGCCATTTTTAAAGAAAACCATATGCTGAGAGTGCATTTGGGATATTAACTGCTTCCTGAAATGGACTTGTTGCTAAGGTCTGCATGTAAGCTCTGCAGTCGTTGCTTGCAGCAAGTAGCCTTCAGATTCTAGCTATTTAGAGGCAATTTTAGGCAGAAAAATGGCAATTGAAAGGGGATAGAAACCAACTCTTGGACACGGAACAAGTCTTTATTTGCAATACTGGCCAGTAAGGATTTGGCAATTAGTCCTCCCGTGGACCTTTACTGTGGGTTCTGATATATAACCTTATTTAAAAAGTTGTATCGGGTGAAAGGAGAGGAAAGACAGGAAACTGTGAAAAGTGGAGTAAAATAAGCAAATAGTACCAATCGGAAAGATCGCAACACCGAAAGCCCTTCCACGTCTGCCAGCATCAGCTCCAGCAAACTGAGAGAGACAATAAATCCATCAAAAATGTTCCACCCTTCTTGGAAATAATAGTAGGGGTCCATTGCTATGAGCTTTAGGAACATCTCAGCTGTGAAAATTCCAGTGAAAACCTAAAAAAGGGGAAAAGGGATCAGAATGTTCAAAGCTCTCATTGAACTTAATACTTTTTGCCTTCAATTGAATTAATGAATGAACAGGCCACAGTATATCAGCAATTTGGATGAAGAGACAGTCTTTCCCCCCCTTTTTTTCGTATAATCAGAATTTTTGCCCCACTGCTACTTTTTTCTTAGTATTTCACTGAATTATCGTATTTTTCACTCTATAAGACGCACCAGACCATAAGACGCACCTAGTTTTTGGAGGAGGAAAACAAGGAAAAAAAATATTCTGAATCCCTCTTGCTGTTCTGGCTTCAGCGATAGCTGCGCAGCCTGCATTCGCTCCATAAGATGCACACACATTTCCCCTTACTTTTTAGGAGGGAAAAGGTGTGTCTTATAGAGCGAAAAATACGGTACCTCAATTCCAAAACTGGCAGTGGCACCAGCTAGAGCCCCAAAACTCTAGATACTTGTGGGCAGCAATGGTTGCCTTATTTTATTTATTTAAATATTTATAAGTAGGCCTTTCTAAGTCTATCCTGATATTCAAAAGTAGCTGGCAATAATTCAAGTCACTGTTTGACTAGAGTAATCAGTTAGCCAAGGTGAATTGTCTCTTTTTTTCAAGTTGTGTTTTCTACAGATCAGTTTGATTTGTTGTGAGACATTAGTGTTACATACAGTGTTAGGTTAGGAAGAAAAGAGGGGGGGAAATGGTGAGTGGGGTTCAATCGGGGGCAATGCTTCTATTCTTCTACTTAGTGCATGTGTGGGGTTTTGTGTCAGCGTCGCTTGTGTGGGTTCTCTTACTATTCGCTCATTATATTTCCTTGGCGGTGAGTGAGGCTGAGGGTGGCCTAGGGTGTGGTTGGTTGTCTTTGGTTGGCTGTAGTGAGATTTGTTTTTGTGTGCGAGGGTGTGTATTTTTGAATCAGGTTAGCCAAATTGATTCGTAGGCTGTCGGCGGATTCTTGTTGTTGTCTTGTTGGGCTGTGTATGTGATAAAAGGGAACCATACCGGGGTGAAGATGTCTTCTTCTATTTGTCCCCGTGTCCATTTCAGTTTATTGGCTAGTTTTTCTAATAAGGCTGTTTCCCATACATAAGGCTGAGTTCCCATAGGCATTGGGAACACTTTCACGCTTACCAGGTTCCCTACGGCCAAGACATGCTCAAACTGTGGGGTCATGGGATGGTGCTCCATTGCCATGAACAGAGTATTCAAAACAATACAGATCGTAATGGCTAAATCCACAAAGGGGTCGAAGACAATCAAGTTGACAATTTCTTTCAGCTTCATCCAGTATGGGTGGCACTCCCAAATAAGGAAGATGTTGGCAAATTTGTACCAGCAGGGAGGGCATTTTCTTTGGGATTCTTCTAGTTCTACAACAAAACAAGAAGGTGGGCAACTTTAACCAATTAATGTAGACACGCCCAATGAAATTTTATGCAAGGTTTAAGTCATTCTCAATTTGTTGGGCCTTGCAGGCTGTTATGTTTTAGGTTTAAGAGGTGGTCACATTTCACAAACAAAAGGAATCAGGACATCTGCAGTGAGACAGGAAAACAAGCTATGTGTGAATAATTAATCTAAGAATCCATAAAATTAATATTTGGGGGTGGAGTGGAATAAAGAAAAAATTCTGTATCTTAAATCAAGTATATGTTACATTTTAATCCTGACCTTCCTTCAAGGAGCTCAGGGCAGCATGCAGAGTCTGAAAAGTAGGGTCTATGCAATCTTAAGAACAATAACAACAACAAAAATGTAAGATGGTTTTTAAAATTAAAGCATGGGAAAAGGAAAGACGAATACTAACTCCTGAAGTGGGTAATCCCTTGAGCTAGTGGGCACAGGACCACAGCTTTCTAACACACATACCTTCTACAAGGGTATTTGTGATTACTGTCATTATACTGTTGGTTCGGTCCTTCCTTCCATAGGATGCATTCAGCTGGTCCATTGATACCAAGAGTGACCCAGTAGCTTTCTTTTTAATCTCCACCTCAGTGGTTCCCTGAAAAATCCATTAACATCCCGTTAGTACGGCCTCTTTCATGCCTGCGCGGGGAAATGTGATGGGCTCTCAGCTGCAAAGGCAGAATTTGTTTTGAGTCAAATCTTTATACATGTGGAAGATGGTGGTTTTGCCAGATAATAATAACCTCACTGGCCTCCCCTCCTTAAGGTGAAGAAAGGTTTTGCTGTTATAAAAAATGAGTTCTATTCTACTTAACACCTAACTTTTTAAAGTCAGGGATATTCTGAAGCGCATTTCAAAAACTATTGCAGTGCATGGAATTCTGGTGTAAAAGGAACTTAGATGAAAGGCTGCAGAAAGCTGATTTCACATTAATGCACAGGATAGAGACACCCTGTATAATATTTTATGAGCTCTTTATTGGATATGTTCATCTACTCTCTGAATTCTTCAAGTTCTGCTGCTATTCCAGCCAAATTTGGAGTCCCTGGAAATCACATTAAACAAAAAAGTTGGAAGAACATGTCTTCTGTGCCTACCTTGATTGTCCCAAAACAGCACTAGCTAATCCTTTAATATGGTTTGTCTAAAGCTGACTTTCCCATTGGCCATTTAATCGTGACTGATAAACATAAATAACTGAGAATCTACTCCCTTCTATGCTTCTTTGTAAATGGGAGCAGGGACAGACCTAGGGAACGACAAATGCTGTTTGCTTCAATCAAGCAAAACTCAGCATTTGCTGCTTTGGGTCTGAGCATATAGAGGTTTGAAATAAAATATTTACTCCATGAAAAGCCTGCATGGCTCATGTGGTCTCTCAGATGTGATGATGAAGATTAGGTGTTTCTCTTGTTTAACAACAGATTATAGCCACTGTCCCAAAGAACTATCGGATGACAGGCATCACGCAATACAGATATGTATCTTAGGTTGCCTTTCATGCATGCGTCATGCTAAAGTTAACAGTCTGTAACATTTCCATGCTGTTAGAGGACCAAGTCTGGAAAGAGCACAGTAGACTAGCATGCTAACTAGAGAAAGTGGTAGTAACTGAAGCTGAAAGTAACTAGGAAGGGTTTCAAACATTCTTAAGGAGGGGAAAAAAGGACTGGGAAGGAGTAGTTTCATTTAGTTTGCAAGAACCTAGAGAAAGAGGGGTTTTGTTTTTTTAAGGAAAAAAAAGCTTGGAATTTAAGGACACAGGAATAAGGCTTCCCATGTGCACTTTGGCCAAAGATGGTGATGCTATTCATAAATAACACTCACTCTGGAGCAACTTCCTTTGGCCATAATGGGAGCAAGTGTGTTTAGGATTGGTGGCAATGGCTTTGGCTTACAGGTGACCCTGTATCTTTTGTTTGCCTATATTCTCTGGCATAGTTCTAACCTAACTGATCCAGTAAACCTGAACCTGGGCTGTATCAGTTCAGATTAAAAATGGAGAGGGCGCAAGATGGGGGTGCAGGAGGATTTTGATTGGTCCTGTAGGAAAAACCAAGCCTCACCCCAGCTCCTGTTCCAGCTATTCATATATGGGGAAATTCACCTCAAGGCCTGTCACTTCACACAAACAACTATCCCCCATGGAGAAAACTACAGTCTCTTTGACATCTATGGTTTGTTTTTTGGTAGTTAAGGGGTATTCAGTGATCTGAAGTCTCTGAAATGGTCCAGCTCAGTCACAGGTTTACTGCTTCTGACTCTGCGTGGAGAAAGTCTTGTTTCTCACTACCCTAGAAATTCCTAAACGATTTGGGTTGTGTGTGGGTTTTTTTGGTAACTTCTTTTTACACTAGAACTTGCCTTATTCATCTCGTTTCTAAAATACGGACCGAGATGTCCAAAATAAAAAGCAAGTAAACATATAGAATATTAATACATTGAGCAAGATTTATACAAAATTAATCCTAATTGCATGAGTGGGATTAAGAAATTTCTGGCCTAGCCCATTCACGCCCAGATGTTCCTGCATGTTTTGAAACTTCTGAGGGATTTGATTTAGCAAACAGTGTACTTGATCACTTCTCATTCCTCAAAAAGATACATAATTTTTTTCCAAGCCATTTTTTCTTAGAAGCCAGAAGAGAAAAGAGAAGGAAATATGTGAGTAGGTTAATCTGGGAAAGAAGGGGAAGTGAAGAAGATTAAGAAGCAGAGGAGCCTGGGATAAGGGTTCAGACTATAACATCTGTTGGCTAGACAAACCAAGTTTCATTCCGTCAAAGGATCCATTTTGGCGGCATACAGGAAAGCAGAGAGAAGGGTGGGCCTCCATGCCTAGACTATCTACTCATTGACTTCCTTACGCTGTCATCAGTAGCTGCCTTATCTATTTTCACCTCAGGCAGAAGCCGTCCGCTGGGTATGTTGGAGGTTGGGCCACCAATCAGAGAGACCACGCCGTTGCAGTCCACGGTGCTGTTCCGCTTCATGTTCCGGCGGATGCTGGGAAAGATGCGGGACGATCTGCTCCCCTGGCTGTAGCCGCTGTAACCGCTGTAGCTGCTTTTCCTCTCGTGGCCCCGAATCGGGATGAAGAGGGAATCCCTCCGGCCCTCGCTCTCCTCCACTGTGCTGTGCTCGTCATCGGCAAATTCGTTTTCTGAACCCGGGTCGCGGAAACCTCTCTTGAAGCTGAAGATGCTGCTTTTGCTGTTGTGCCGGGAGAGGTAGGGGGATCCTGGGATGCTGAGCAGCGACTGGAAGGAGAGAGCAAACAGGAAGATGGAAGGGGAATGTGGACAGGAAGCTATTAAGGACCAGCAACAGGTGAAAACATAGAATTTACCATGCAATCGGATGAAGAAGAAAAAAAGGGTGGAAAAAAACGCTAGAGGTTGGTAGCCAAGGAATCAGCTGATTAGTTTCAATTAATATATGGATTTAATAGCACATGTCACCCTCCACTGCTTCGTGGTTCTCATTTACCCCTTGGATCGCCAAGAGAAACCCAAACTGCCATTTACAGTGGTACCTTGGTTTACAACCATAATCTGTTCCGGAGGTCTAGTTGTAAACCAAAACAAGTTGTAACCCAAGGCGCGCTTTCACCAATGGGGCCTAAAAAAAGGGGGGGGGGGGTTGTAATCCAAAAAAATTTGGTTGTAATCCAAAAAAAGGGACACGCACTTCCGGGTTTGACATGGTTGTAATCCAAAACGGTTGCAAACCAAGGTACCACTGTATGTATCTCTACCTATTTAGATAGATAAAAGTCTTTGGTAGAAAATGTCTACAGTTTTGATTTGACCAATATATGTCTCTCCTCCATTAAAAAAACTCTTTTCAACAAGTTTTCAGCCTCATCATGGGAACTAACTGCTCTGAACATGTCCCCTTTGGGGTATCCATGGATTGTTTAAAGAGCAATAGGGACTCTCTAGAGCGCTGACTACTTTCTCAAGACAAAGTAACTGAACACCTCTCCAGAATGTATTTGCTTTTTAGCAATGGCATGAAAACAAAGAGAATGTCCACCAAGAGATGCAATGACGCGGTCAGTCAGGCAACTGATTGTACCAAAATTGATCTGGAATGCATTTGATAGTTTGCAATCAAAGTCTTTTCAATGGAAGGTAATGGGGAATAGCCAAATAAGTTTTGCTCAGAGTAAACACATTAGAATTAGCAGAGCAATGTTTGACCTTATGCCTAAAGGTGCGCTCCTCCATTGTCTCCCGAGACAGACGGATGCAAACAACATTAGCCATGTCCATTAATTTCAGTGGGTCTACTCTGAGTATGGCTAAAGTTGCATATAACCCAGTGATTTCTGTATTTTCGAGAGACTGGTGCTCGGTTTAAGCAGAGGCAGTACAAATGAAGTGGAATATGGCATTACTTCCATTCCACTTTACAGGAAAACCTGTCTTCCTGGCATTTTGAATTACATCATTCCACCCCCTTAGTGAGGGGTAGGAATGAAGGCTGGCGGGCAGCTTTAAGGCGCAGAGGCAGCTAGGACATATTGTGCCAAACGCTGATGTATATACATGGCTGCAATATAGCACGAGAAAGACTGAAAGGATGAAAATAGTGCTATCAAGGGAAGGTGAGGAAAGACTCCAGTCCAGCCTTTCCTCTGACACATTCCACCCAACACCAAGCTTTCACTTGCAGGGCCTGCAAACTGTACCTGGTTCATGATGGAAAGTTTTCGCCCCAACCTGTTGTCTGGCAAGCGGAAGACCTTCCTCCTCATGCCATCTTCCGACTCTGACTTAAACACCTTCTCAACATCTCCCTTCTCTTCTCCTTCCGACAGCTCCTTCTGCTTCCGCTTCTTCCTCCTGTTCCGCCTCTCCTTGGCACTCTTAGAGCTGAGCTTGGAGATCTCGGAAGAGCTCTGGGACATCCTTCCTCCGCCATCCTCTTCCACAGCATCTTCTGAGACTGTCCCTGCTGAAGTGGCCATGGCTGCAGCCTGCAGTTGGGGGGGGGGGAGAGTAGGAAGAACCAAGATAACCAAATTGTAGCACCTTGCATGAATTCCTTCCAGCCTCTAAACACTGTGATTAATTAGACTCTAGCCATGGAGAGAACAGCAAACTCTCCAATTTCCAATGGAACACAGATTGGATTGTGTGTTTTTTATTAGGATTACATTAGCCTGTGCTCTCTATAAAATGAGAAAAATGGTGGGGCACATTAGGGAATAACCTGAGCTTCCTCCTGTTGTTTTTTCAGCTGTTCCAACATGGCCTTGAATTCTGCCTCCTTCTGCTCCGCCTCTTCCAGTGTCGCCTGGTTTTGTTCTTCATAGGCCATGGCCACCACAGCCAAAATCAAGTTTACCAGGTAGAACGACCCAACAAAAATAACCAGGACGAAAAAGATCATGTAGGTTTTTCCCGCTGCTCGCAAAGTCTGCGAAGAAAAAGAGGTCATTGTGAGGTTTCCTATTTTGGTCGCTGAACCCAAGATTGGTTTGTGGCATGTTAGTTGTTAGAAGACCACTTGAGGTGCTGCGAACCCCATAAGGCAAGCAGAAACCCAGGGGGTGTTGAGAGAAACTTTTACCAAGCAAAGGGTAATTTGAATGAAAGTACCCCCTTCCTCCTAGGTAAAGGTAAAGGTAAAGGTAAAGGACCCCTGGATGGTTAAGTCCAGTCAAAGGTGATAATGGGGTTGCAGAGCTCATCTTGCTTTCAGGCAGAGGGAGCTGGTTTTAGACCACAGACAACTTTCCGGGTTGTGTGGCCAGCATGACTATACCACTTCTGGTGCAACAGGATATCGTGATGGAAACCAGAGCACATGGAAATGCAGTTTACCTTCCTGCCACAGTGGTGCCTATTCATCTACTTGCATTGGTGTGATTTCAAACTGCTAGGTTAACAGAAGCTGGGACAGAGCAATGGGAGCTCACTCTGTCACGGGGATTCGAACCGCTGACCTTCCGATCGGCAAGCCCAAGAGGCTCAGTGGTTTAGACCACAGTGCCACCCGTGTCCTCTTATGTGCATGTGAAGGTTTGACACCTCTGCTCATGACCGATGCAGTGCCATGGCTGGCCAGCTACAGCACTACTATGTGAAAGGGTGTGTCTTTTTTTCTGAATGCTCTTTGATTTTGTATACGTTAACCATAACATCTCTCCTGTCATTGCTTTCATAAGCTGAAAAAACTGCAATCACTTTTTGCCTTTCCTAATAGGAATCCCTTCTCTCTTTGGATTCTTTGGAAATATTGGGGTAACCAGAACGGCAGCATGTATGATGCTGCTGCAGTATGTACAGGAACATGGGAGTTCACGTATTGCTGGGCTGAAATATCTGCCCTAATTATTATTTTTGGCCCTTTGGTGGGGTAGTGTGAGGCAGAAAGGGTAGGAAAAGAACAAACTACTTTTGTGGGAGGGTAAAATCTATTCATCATCGGTGGCAAGGGACTCCCCATTAAGAGAAGAGCCATAATGGCTGGTACTAATTGTCTTCCAACACAATAGGAACAATTTCCTACCTATTTGTTGGTTTGTTTATTGCCTTTATACCCCACCATTCCTCAAGGTGGAATACATGTTCCTCTTCCTGCCCATTTTATTTTCACAACAATCCCGCGAGGTAGGCTGGGTTCAGAAACTGAGACTAGCCCAAGCTCACCCAATGAGTTTCATGGCTGAGCGGAGATTTGAACCCTGGTGTTCCAACTCCTAGTCCAACGCTCTAACCACTATACCACGCTGACACTTTACCTTACAATGTAGCATTATTCTCATGAGCCTGAAGGAAGGGGGGGGGGGGGAGACAGCTGTTCCATTTGGCCAGTTAAAGGGAAATAACCTCTGCCGCATCTTCTCAAAATGGTAAGCCTTCTCCCCTGCCCCACCACTCTCTGAAAATGTAAAAATTACCAAAAAAAAAAAAGAGCCCTGCAAAATATGGGTTTGCTGGTTTATGATTCCAAACTTAAAACTAAGCAATGCAAAGCAGTCCCTGTGTACAGAGGGAGTATCAGTTTCCCGCCTCCTTTCTCCATCTCTGTGTGTCATTTTTTAATTAAAAAAACCAACCCAACAACCCACATGTTCCAATCTACAACAGGAAGGTATCATTTTAACCGTTTTCGCTTTGGGCGCAAAAATGTCTAACACCGGATATTTCAACACTGCATATAATATTCTATCCCTTCCCTGAAAACCCTGCTGCCATTCCTATGGTCCCTCCCCTTCCACTCATTTGCCCTTTTGTGGGCTGGGTGGGGGGGGGACCATGTATGTTATCTATCCATCAGCACAGGACAAAGGGAATCTACAAAGCTATAGCGCAGGCATATCCAGCTCCCAAGAGACTGTGATCTACTCCCAGTATAAAAAAAACTGGCAGTGCTCTACCCATTGTCATTGGAGGGAGGAGCATGCATGGGGTAGGTGGATTGCCCAGAATTGTTGAGCATTTTGGGGGAGGATTGCATAGAGTTTTTTTAGCTTTCCCCCCATAACTTTATTGTACACGATAAGGATCCCGTGATCTACCAGGATCAGCTGGGGATCTACTGGTTGGACACCCCTGCTATAGCGCATTGGTGTCAGGGACTGGCCAGAGGAGGAATGGTGGAGACCGCCTCCCCAACCTGACCTTTCCAGGGAGGAGGAAGATGAAGACAGTATAGATTTACAACAGGGGTATGAGGGAGGTCGCAGCTCAGAGGAAGATGAGGGGGAAAGCTGGGAAATCATGGGAGAAGAGGAGGCAAAACCAGAACAACATCTGGCTGACACGTTGTCATTAGAAAGCATCCCAGACCCTCCATCTCCCAGAACCTGGTGAGCCTTAAAAGTAGGAGATCAAAGAGCTCAAAGACAAAGCACCCGTAGAAGTAATGAATGAGGAAGTGGGAGAGATGGGGGGGTAGAGATTCACTTGAGACAACGCCATTATCCAAGAGTTAGCTGGGTTCTATAGCCTCTCTCTGTAAAGATTGACATAAAAAAGGACGGTAATAAATTTGCCTTGTCTTTATACTTTCCTGGGCAACTAGCCGGGAGCCACTGACAGCACCCTGACAATTGGGCTGGGCTGGTGTAGATGGTTCTGCATTCCCTATGTGTGTTGGTATTCTTTGTTTAGTCATGGCACACACAAACTTGCAGTCTCCTGGAGAAGGGAACACGGCCACTTTGATGCTCCTTCCATTCTGCTGCTGCTCTGTTGCTGTGAGCTAAACCATGGTTTGGCTCAGTGTGTCATCTGAACCTAGGCTCGTGGTTTGCCTTGCTCCGGACACCCCACAAGCTGTAACCAAGGTTTGTTCTTGGCTTACGGCTTGTGGTTTGTACGAAGGTGACAAACCACAAACCCAGATTCGGATGACATGCAAACCATAGTTTAGCTCCCAGCAGTGGGACTGGAGAAGCAGAGCTGCTGCAGTCTCCTCTCTGGGAGGCCATACGCCTGCGTATTTGTATTAAGCCATAGTTTGACTTAGGGTTACATTCAAGCTGAGCCAGTGCAAGGAATGCTTTGTACTCAGCCGAATCGCAGCTGCTGTTTTGATGCTAATTCATTTGATGCCAGAAAATGCTTCTGTCATTTTTCACAGGCATAATTACATACAACTGCGCCTTTCGTTTTTTTCCCAGACCGCTAGGTGGCCCCTGATACAGGCCGAAGGAGACTCTTCACACATAAGTAAAGGATAGGAGATGTCATACTTACTAACTGATACAAGTTTTCCCAGAAATCCTGAGTCATGAGGCGAAATAAGGCCAGGAAAGCCCAACTAAAGGTATCAAAGCTGGTGTAGCCATAGTTTGGATTCCTCCCTGCTTTCATGCATGTAAAGCCCTCGGGGCATTGGCTGCAGACAAGATGGAAGAAATTTAAGCTAGTTGGCATGGTAGGAGCTATTAGACCAGAAAGAGGAAGACTCACAGTGAATGCTTTCGCTGCCCCCAATTCAACAGTCTGCTTTCAGCAAGCCTGATCTTACTACTGTATTGTGTTGGTTCCTTACTTGAATTGTAAAAGTTTCTCATTTAAATTCTTTTACCTTCCATCTTTGGGGGGGGGGCATGTTATTAAAGATTTCTTGGTTTACAAAAGTATGTGCAGTGAGTGTCTCTATTTTCAAGTTACATTTTCTGAAGGCCAGTTTCATTTGTTGAGACATTAGGGTTACATTAGGAAGAAAAGGGGGTGGGAAGAGGTAGAGTTGAGAGTGGTGAGGGAGTGGGAGGGGGTGGGGAGGGGTGGCGATGTTTCTAATTTTACTTAATGTATGCGTGGGGTTTTGCGTCAGTGTCGTTTGTGCAGCTTCTCTTTGCTATTCGCTTGTGTTCCTTTGGTGGTGGGAGAAGTTGGGGTTGGCCTAAGGTGTGTTTGCTTGTTTGTGATTGGCTGTGGTGAACTTTATTTTCATGTGTGAGTGGGGTGGGTGGGTGTTTTTGAGTCAGGTTAGCCATATTGAATCGTATACTGTTGGTGGATTCTTGTCGTTGTCTTGTTGGACTGTGTATGTGATAAAGGGGAGCCATACCAGGGTGAAGGCATCTTCTTCTATTTGTCCCCGTGTCAGTTTCAGTTTATTGGTTAATTTTTCTAGTAAGGCTGTTTCCCATACTATTTGGTACTATTGGTCCCTGCTTACTCCTGACAGGTCTCTCCAGTGTCTGGATATGATGTTTCTGGCTGCTGAGAGTAGGTGGGTTATGAGTTCTTTGTGATGTGAGTGAACATTATTGTCTTGGAAGATGTTTAGTAGGGCCAATTCTGGGGTGATTTCTAATACTTGCTTAGTTATTTTACATATTTCTCGTATGGCTGTTGTCCAGAATGGTTGGATTTTTGGGCATTCCCACCACATGTGGAGGTATGTGTCTGTGGAGGTGTGCCCTCTCCAGCATTTTGATGAGGTTCCTGGGCGTATTAGAACTAATTTTAAACTCTTTTACCTGAATTAAATGTATATTGTTGTCGGAACTTGCACTGGAAACCTTATAGTGAAGGGCAGGTCAGAAATCCCATATTAAGTAAAACAAATGTGTGATGGAAGAGTAGACTTTCTGTATGACTTCATGGATTTTCTTTACATCCATGGAATAATTTTATTACAAGAGTGATTCATTCACCCATATACAGTCCCATCTGTGCAATTCATAGGCAAGTACACAAATGTAGCACACAAATGTGAATTTCTGGAATACTAAAACAAAACACAAACATGAATTGAACTGGCAGCTTCCGCAGCAAAAATCAAGAGTTCAAAATTGAAGCAGTTTTGATTGCACTTGCCTCTGCATGAATACTGCATAATTGTTCTGCAAGTGTTAACCGCATATTCTCCAGCAAACAACCACACAGCAAGGCATTCAACCAGTGTGGTTCATATATGGAATATTGCAATTTAAGATGCACAGGAATGGGTACATCAGTCAGGATTGGCTCTGCCGGTGCATCTGTGCAGCCCTGACTTTGCATTCTGCCTTTCTGTTGGTTATTGCTGCAGCTCTGCCCTACAGGTTGAGCCACTCCTGGTATCAGCACTGATCTATCAATGCTGATGTGCTCACATGGTGGAAAATTAGGATTGTAGACACCCCTCCCCCAAGCTTGTAATACATCCTCACATTTTAATAGGCTAAAAATCAATATATGTAGGAATGATTATACCACTTTGCCTGAGTTGGGGCAGTTATAACAATCTGGATCGGCCCTAACATGTATTGTTCCCTGTTCCAACACTGAAGTCCATTGTGTGACTCTTAAGTGGACTTGGGTGAAAAAAGAAGGTAGAGTCCAAGTCCTGTATCATGTATAAGCTCTGTGCACATCTGCATGTCTGCTTAATGTATGCTTTAAGTAAGATACAGTAGGCGTCTCCATGAAAAAAAAGTTAAATAGTCGGGAAGACTTCAGGTGACAAGGTACCAGGTAAACCAATTGCTTTACAAATGAATTTATTTAAGTACTTTTGGAGTGTAATCCATACCTATTGACTTTTTCTCTCTTTCAAAAGTAGTTTGTCAAATTGAGAGAGACAGAGATAATCTGAATTGAGAACTTACCCTGCGTCAGAGCTGTTACCGCACAACAAAGGATCAAGAAACCCAGGTAATGTGTAAAAATTGGCTACAGAAGGTACGGGGGAGGAAGAAAAATAGAAGAAGGAGAAGAAGAGGAGGAAGAGGAAGAAGAAGAAGAAACAAGAGCACAGTCAGTTAATGTGATCCACAAGCTGGGATATTAGCATTTCACAACCACAATACCATGAGTGCAAGGTCATTTGGGACTTTACTATTTCACAGCGCAGGTGTTTGGGTAGGGAGGGCAGTTGTCATATGATTGAATTATCCTCCCACTTTGCAGAGTATAACTCTGACACTCTGTATGCTAGCGCGATGACAACCTCTTATGTCAATTGCTACATGAGGCAGGTTTATTCTCTTACAGGGATATGGAATTCCTAAGTATTCCCCCCCAAGACCAATACTTTGTAAAGTCATTATTGAGACTTTAATTTTTTAAACAAACAAACACCCTTTGCAAAACTGAACAAAAGATTATAAATATGAGAAGAAGAAGAAGAGTTTGGATTTGAGATCCTGCCTTTCACTCCCTTTAAGGAGTCTCAAAGCGGCTAACATTCTCCTTTCCCTTCCTCCCCCACAACAAACACTCTGTGAGGTGAGTGGGGCTGAGAGACTTCAAAGAAGTGTGACTGGCCCAAGGTCACCCAGCAGCTGCATGTGGAGGAGCAGGGAAGCGAACCCGGTTCCCCAGATTACGAGACTACTGCTCTTAACCACTACACCACATTGGCTCTCATGAGGCCCAATTCATAATAAACACTGGGGAGCAGTCTGCAGGGCAGGTTTTTTGAACAGATAATAAAAAAGGACTCTACACAGAACCAGATTTTAAGTATCATGGCAAAAGCACAGGGGCTTTTCTATGAAAGGAAAAGAGGGAAGCATACAGTGCAAAAGAGAAATACTGGTCAAAATAAACACCTTTCCTCCAGAGAAGAACCATTTCTGGTTTTAGTAACATTTCAAGTCATGACGGTTAACCCAGCAAATCTCACAGCCATAATTATTTAGACAGAATTGTGCCAGGAAAAAACAGCCGCACACACTTACAAACATTGTTGGTGTATTCTTCCCAGTCAAAGCCCTTGGTGCCATTTTCCAGGTAGGTCTCATTGAGATCAATGGGCCAGATGACACACTTGTTCCTTAGATTCCCCATGAACAGCTGTAGCCCAATTAAAGCAAATACGCTGAGGCAAAACACTGTCAAAATCATCACATCTGACAGCTTCTTCACAGACTGGATCAGGGCTCCCACGATGGTCTTCAGGCCTGAGGAAAGGGAAAGCAGTCTTGGAATTCCTGTGGAATCTTAGGAAAAGTAGCTACCTATGTGCTACATACTACATTTTCTTGACAACAGGGAAGTCAAGGAGTATTTTGCTATGGTCCTCTGCCCACCCATTCCACAATAAGTCCAGCGTATTGCCTTCTGAACCTTATTTACCGGATTCATACTCCTCACTATACAGGTATCGGGAATGTAAGAGGTTCATTAAACAGGGACATGTGCAGTTCCCTGGTCTGAGGGGAAGTTTTTCCTAGGTTAAGGTGAGGCTGAAGGTTGGTTACGTTAAGGGGATAGCACACAGTTAATTCACTGTCCCTGAACACAAGCATCTCGTGAAGGCAGCTAGAGTTTGTGCAACTCGCTGATTTCATATGGTACCCTCACATGAAAGGGAAAATAAGTTTTAAGAAAATGTAGAGATGGGGAGACTCAGTCTGCATTGCTGTGTCCCCATTCTTGGAGAATTTCCCTAATTATTATATACTGATAAGAACAGCCGATTCAAAATCTTTCTCCCCCCACTGTGGAGAAATTAAAAACAACACAAACCATATCCTTTTTGCAGTTGTGGAGACTTTTAAACTATTCTCTGGTGGGGCATTTTGATTTTTTTGTGTGTCTTAAAAAACGGGGAGGGTAGATCTTAGTAAAAAAAATAAAAACCAGCTGTTCCCAGTCCTAATCCTGGACTCCTGATTCAAATCCTTACTTGGCCACCAAAGTTCACTGGAGGACTTTGCGATAGTCACGGCCTCTCAGGGTAACCTATCACACATTGCTGTGGGGAGGATAAATTGGATTCATCCAGTGAGCTTCGCTACACCAAACTAGTACTCACTTATTAATTATCACTGCTCTATTTCCAGAAAAACATTGCTTTGAACCATTAAGGGGGGGGGGAAGCATAATCTTCCATAAAGATAAAATCAGTTTATGATAACGAACAAGGAAAATCTTTGAAATACACTCCGTGCTCTGCCTCTTCTATGTGAAGCTTCAAGCGACATCTTTGCAAGATATAGCAAAGCACATCAAATGTATCCTCTACTATGAGAGCTTAGATTATAACTCAAAAGTAGAGCGTCTTTTATTGTGGGTCACAAGTTGTGATGAAAGCAAGCTTTGTCTTGTTCATGAATTTACCCAAATAGGCTTGGTACTTTGATGTTTTCAATGTGGGGATACCAATAGGGTTAAATGATGAAAGTATCACAAAAGATACCATAGCAGCAAGCAAGCATTGGAAGTATGAGGAGGAAGTTTCAAAGAACAACATATAACATGACTCCACAATCTCAGGCACTGGGGGGGGGGGGGGAATCAGCCATTCTCCTAAACTATGTGGTAATAGTTTCTTAACTTATCCTGTTAATAAAACCTTCTTGGCTTGAATGCGCAGGAATTCAGATTATGAGGATTTGTTCTGTTATTTCCCAACAGCATCCAGAGCTTTGGGGGAACCCCTTGGAACAGATTTAAGGGGTGCAAAGAGAGAAGAGAGAAGGGGGAGTCCAGTTGCTCAAGTGAAAATCATTGTGCTGATGGGACAACTACTTAGTGTTGCGTATTACAAGTGCTGGTGACGCCAGCATGTGCCTGTATGCTTGGAGTCCCCATAAATTACCAATGGATGAACTAGACCAGAAACAACACTGAAGAGCACATGGAACAACATGCCTGCTATAACCTTTCTGAGTGATTTGGTAATAGTGCTAGAAGGATGAAGTCAGATAAAGAATGCACATTATTTTTTTGTTGTGGCCTGGCTTACACAAATTTCCATGAATTAATCTAATGCATGGTGGATTCCATCAGCAGTGGTTGCTGGAAGAGATGTAAAATTTCTGGAAATTCTGAAACCATGGGTGGGAAACAGTTTTCCCCCCTCCCCTCCGGGGGGGGGGGAGCTGAATTTTGGGGGGAAATGTAAACCAGCAAAATGAACACCAGCAACATCTGGAGAACCAAAGGTTCCACAGGCATGGTTTGCCCTTTCACGCAGGTTTATTTCTTGATTTTATGTATTTCCAAACACAGAACAGTTTATTTCAGATGCTGCAGAAGATAAAGGAACACGAATGGGCGAGAAGCAAGAGGAATCAGAGGGTGTGTTGTGCAAAGGCCTTGCCATTATGTTGCAGGAGGAATAAACTTGGCACAATCCCAAACTGCATTCCTGGGCCAAATACCTACAGTAAATATGTTCTGAAAGTACCTTTCCTACATCAAGCCATAAGTGTGTCTGTAGAATCAAAAGTTAGCATAGGAATTTTTTTTTTTTTTGTCGAAATGCATTCTTGAGCTCCCTCAGACTTCTAGGTTTATTTTGTTTCAAATGCTTCTATCTGTTTTAAATCAATCCATTTCTCCTAGTCAACAACATCAATGAACACCCTCCCAATCTTAACTCAATGGTTGTACAACGCTGATTTTTAAAGTAACCCTAAAATGTGGTACAGCCAGCAACCTTCTAATCAAAGTAACCAGCTGCACTGTTTTCTCCCCAGCTAATACACCAACCCATTTAACTCACTCTCCTTTCCTTTAATTTATGCCCATTAGTGGCATCTAATGAGCCATTAAATGTTCTGACTTATTAATTTCTTGCTCCCCTCAATCTACCACTTGATCCAAGCATTTCCAGACAATTTTATTACTCCCAGTTCTGAAATTTCAGCCATTTCCTGACTCAGAGCCCTGAGTCTCTTTCCCTCTCCAGCCCCTTGGTGCTTTCATGCAGCTGTAATTGATATTAACATCCCCCTCGTCGCTGCTTTCAAGCGTTCCCAAAGGGCTCCAGTTTATAAAGCTTTGGAAGGGGTGCTCATTCGTTCATTTTGTTCTAAGTTCATGACTCACCCCCTCCTCACTAAAGGCATTCTCACAAGTGACAATAAAGAGCACCTTCTGATCTATCCAGTGGGATTAAGGTATACAAATAAATAGCTTTTGTTGCAGTGTATTTTGCAAGCACGCTGTTTTGATACTCCAGTTCTGTGATGGATGCACATTTATGTCAAGCGCTCAATGCACTATTCCTGTCACTTGTAATATACATGAGGTGTCTAACTTGGCCCTCCAGCTGCCATCATTCCCAAAGATCACCATACTTTATTGTATTGCAATCTGCGTATGGGCCGCTCTTTTTTTGGACGGCTCAGAGCAGCTTGCAAAAAGCTCCTTGTGAGCCACAACCTAGGTATCGATCAGGTCCAAAATCCCTTAGCAGCAGCAGTGCCACAATATCAGTGCCTCTCAGACCATTCACTCTCTGAACACGCTAGCTGAGACTGGTGGTATTTGGAGTGCACCAGCACTCAGAGGGCAGCAGGTTAGGGGTAGGCTGATATACAACGAGGAGGTGTAAGCAGCTGGATGAAAAGCAACAATTAAACTAAACGAAACCAGTTCGAAACCTATCTTTGTCTGGCATCCAATACATCAAAGTTGGTGCAACGCAAGCCTCCTTGGCGGAGAGTATTCCATAAGCAAGGCATCCCAATTGAGACGGCTGCCCCTCCAGTTGCTACCATTGGGAGAATATTATTAGGCATACATAGAGAAATGGGGGAAAGAATTTGTGAAGATGTTGTGGAGAAGTCCTTTGCCACAAGGGCTAGAAGCACACCAAGAAGAAGAGTTTGGATTTGATATCCCGCTTTATCACTACGCGAAGGAGTCTCAAAGCGGCTAACATTCTCCTTTCCCTTCCTCCCCCACAACAAACACTCTGTGAGGTGAGTGGGGCTGAGAGACTTCAGAGAAGTGCGACTAGCCCAAGGTCACCCAGCAGCTGCATGTGGAGGAGCGGAGACGCGAACCTGGTTCCCCAGATTACAAGACTACCGCTCTTAACCACTACACCACACTGGCTCTCCAAGAGTTTGACAATCCCAGAGTGTCTGGCCAGAAGAATCATTCCAGGGGTATACCCTGGTTCTGAAAAACCACACCCGATGGCAACCTTTCGGCTTGTGTGTGGCGCAGCTATAGAAAGTATTGTCTTATCCATTCCTAGGTTTCAGGGAACATGTTGCATGTTATCACTATGGATTTTAGGACACACAAAACTCTACACTGGCATTTTGAAAGAACCAAATCTATACTGTTCCCCTTTAGGAGAGGTCAATCGATGTGGACTGCCTTTGAATACAGTCTATAACCTAGAGGACAATTACCTTGGACTACAGCAGCAGTATATGACTAATATAAATACCGTCAATGGAACAGAGGAGAACATAACCTTTCTAAAAGCTTTTTTCCAGTGAAGTGATCATAGAACTATTCATTGTGACTGAAACACTCACTTCTGGGAAATGGGAAAAGGTTGATCTTACAAGTATTCAGCAGGCATTAGACAACGTGAAGCAAGCTGGATTATGTGAGCCAGGCCCAAGCAAAGGCTGGAAATGTTACATCATGCACAGGATTCATATTCCAAGGCTAAGCAAAGCACATATGCTTTGATCCCAAATGTTTCCAAACATTTCCTCAAGCGAACATCGTGATTACATAACCAGAAAGGCCCACTTTTGCCGGCTTGTTTGCATGCTCTAGACCTCGGTTAACCCATTTCAGCAAGACATTAACTTACAGTGCATTTAACATATTTCTGCATACACCTACCCACCCAAAACTATGCTAACACATGAGGCGGAGGGATTAAGCTCGTTATTTTTAAACAAAGGAAAAGAGCTGCTTCATATGTTACATTGGGCTGCCTTTCCATTTCCATTAATCCACGAAAATGCGTTTTGGACCACAGAAGTCGCTGCTGCAAAGAATGGGTTACGAGGGTTTTAGCCTGCTCAGTGGGTTATCTGCAGAGTTCCCATGAATAGATGAGTTGCACGAGCCTAATTTTTTTTTTGGGGGGGGTGCAATGTAACGTGTGACACAGTCCAAAATCACATAAAATATCTGGGGCAAAGCAGCCATCGGAAAGGAACAATCATATCCCAAGCAGACACCCTAGTCATTGTGGCAATCATCTTCATGTTTACTGTGTGGAAGTGTGATATGACTGGCTTTCATTATATCATTAGAAGACCAATCTGGATGCCAAATCAGGTACTCTAGGTCTACCTACGGGACCACCTCTCCCGGTATGCCACACAGAGAGCCTCAAGGTCCATAAATAGCAACACCCTAGTGGTCCCGGGCCCTAAGGAAGTTAGATTAGCTTCAACCAGAGCCAGGGCCTTTTCAACACTGGCTCCGGCCTGGTGGAACGCCCTGCCTCATGAGACCAGGGCCCTGCAGGATCTGATTTCTTTCCACAGGGCCTGTAAGACAGAGTTGTTCCACCTGCCCTTTGGCTTGGAGCCAATTTGATTCCCTCCCCCTCTTTCTTTTTTCTTTTCCTTTCCCCTCCTGCGATGAGGATACATTTTAATATTTTAACCTTTCAATATTTTAATGTTGTATTTTAATGTTGTTTTTAAGTTGTATTCATTCAACTTGTTTTTATTATTGCTTGTTAGCCGCCCTGAGCCCGGCCTTGGCTGGGGAGGGCAGGGTATAAATAAAAATTATTATTATTATTATTAATATTAATAATAAACACTCATGCCTGAATTCCACAAATTATGGCACATGTGGGTTACTCCCTAGATGTAGGCACAACTGTACAGGGGAGGGGAAGACCAGGGATGTTTTTCAGAGCAGCAGTGATGATGCCATCACTTGACAAGTGAATAAAGTGATAACGAGCCTTTCAAGTTTATTTGTTAGCATGGGTAGCAAACTAAGGCCTGGGGGCCGGATCTGGCCCAATCGCCTTCTCAATCCGGCTCGCAGACGGTCCGGGAATCAGCGTGTTTTTACATGAGTAGAATGTGTGCTTTTATTTAAAATGCACCTCTGGGTTATTTGTGGGGCCTGCCTGGTGTTTCTATATGAGTAGAATGTGTGCTTTTATTTAAAATGCATCTCTGGGTTACTTGTGGGGCATAGGAATTCGTTCATGCCCCCCCCCAAATATAGTCCAGCCCTCCACAAGGTCTGAGGGACCATGGACCGGCCCCCTGCTGAAAAAGTTTGCGACCTCTGGATTAGCGGAAGTCAGAGAATGCCCAAGATGCAGGCTATTTCATTTTTTTTAACGGGTTCCAACTTCACGCTAACAGTTTAAATGAGTTGCACTTGCAGTTGTTTGCACTTGCAATTAAAAAGTTGCCCTTCAGCTGACTGAAGCTCTTTTGTTTTGATAACAGAAACACAAAAAAGCATGTGTTTTAAGAAGTTGAAGCTATGCAGTCAGTGGTACAGCACCACCGAGCTCAGTGGAGCTCACTTCCAGGAAACTAAGCATAGTCATGCTGAACCTAATAAACTGGGGGTTATGCTGTGTACTGCTGCTATGTGTGTGTGCAATTGTAAAATGGATCAACACAGCTGCATATTTTTTTTTTATTCTTCTCGGGACTGTCTTATGGGAGCTGTCATGCTAAGCTCCCACACTTCAAAATTTACATATTTAAAAACACAAGCAGTTTCGCAATGTCACCTAGTGCCATAACTGGCAACAACTGATACTTTCGTTGTATACAGACAAACACCCCTTTTTTCTGTTTTCTAAAAAATAAGTATAATCATGCAATTTGCACAGCGTGGGTGATGTTGGGAAATATTGTTGCAGAGTCCTCAACTGGTCTGGGTTTGAGATTTCATGGGCTATGTCCAATTCCCAAAAGTCGAAACGACAATGTGTAGGAGTTCTGAAAGGGAAATTTAAGTTCTTTGTTTCGCACCAGTTATAGTACTTAGGGGAATTGACTGAAGTGCATTATTGCTGTATTTTTGGTCCGTCTGTTTACACTGTTGTAAACACTACACTTCATGCAGAATGCAAGGCCTATCAAAAATGTGCCAGGGCCATTTTTGAAAAGGCAAGTGACCAGGAAGGCAAGGGAGGGGAAATGCAAGGCGCGTGTATAGAAGCATTTCTCACCTGGAATGACAGAGATAGTTTTCAAAGCTCGGAGAACTCTGAAAGTTCTCAAGGCTGACACATTCCCAAGGTCCACAAACTCTGTGACATATCTGCAACGAGGGAGGTCACACACAAAGAGACACAATGACAATAACACACACGAAAAACAGGAATGGGGGAAATAAAACAACAACTACAGACAGCAATACATCACTCACAGGGAGCTGCGACCCAACACCTAACACCAACAGCCTTACCTGGAATTACAGAAATAGTTTTCAAAGCTCTCAGTACCCTGAAGGTGCGCAGAGCTGAAACATTGCCTAGGTTTACAAACTCTGTTATATACCTGCAGAATTAAACCAGAGTTAATGGCACCAATTGGGGTTACCTAGCTTTCAAAAATAAAAATAAAATAAAAGTGTAACGTTCAGTTGGGGGCGGGGAACAGCATTCACAATGTAAACTGCTTTGGAAGTGGCATAAAAAAAGAAAAAAAGAAACAAATCTAAGGTTGCAAATGAAACAGTTTTAGACGTCTCCATTATCACAGGGCTTCTTCTTCAGTTATGCTTCCCATTTGTGATTTCTCTTGTGGCAAAACAAGGGTAGGGAGGAAGAGGTATCCTGAGAGAGGCACATTTTAGAGTTCCATTAAAGGGCAGGAAATTGTCAACTGGGGGGAGATGGCACTTGGATTTTCTGCTTCAATGGTACCAACATGTCCTAGGCCAAACACTGGCCTGAAAACGCTCCAATCGGGGAACAGCCTTTACCAAAGTTGTTATGGACTTTGAAGACGCTCAAACTCAGGACATAAGGGAGAAACATGCTAAGATGATCAACTCCCGTCTTCAAACCTATGTCCCTACCGTGAAAGACATGTGGATCCAGAATTGGTCTCCGCAGTCACTTATGGACTCACTGTTAAGACCATGTTCATGGAAGACAATCTTACTCAGCTACGAGTGATCGCCAAAGAAGAAGGCCATCTCTGTCTGCTGGAAAAGTACTGCTAAGCTCTGTGATTTACCTTGAACACAGGTGAGCAACTTGCGGTCTGTGGGCTCCATGCAGCCCCCTGTGCCCCATGCAACCCCCTCCATTTTCCTATACAGAACTTTGGCTCTATCAGCCACCACTGACATGTGCCCCCTACTTCCCCTACAAAACAATGTGGCCCTCAATCCCAAACAGGTTGCCTAACCCAAACCTCTACTTTCTTGTTTCCTCCTTCACTGCCCCACTAGAGTCAGCTCCACAGAAAAGGATACATAAGAAGTTAGTTCACAGTGTTTTAATGCTGAAATTGTTAAAAAGGACCTGGCCATAATTTCAAGGTTGACATTTGCCATCTTGGTTAATTTATCCCCAGGCTGTGCAAGGACTGAAAATGACTGGAATTCTCAGGGCTCCAACAGATTTAGCATAAAAATGATATTTGTATACCAAAAGATCATTTGCAGAACAACCCAATTTGTTGCTCCGTTTGCCTGTACAATTGCACATAATCAATCTACTTGTGAACCTTTCCTTTCTGCTTATCATGATTCATACTATAGGCAAACACATTGTTTGAAACACTTGCCCAATGTCCAAGAATTCAGCCAGAGTTTTAGAAGGGTAGACCATCATTCCTGAAATTAGGCACTCTGGACACATTGCAAAAATTATCTCTCCAGTTCCTTTTCAGTTTTTTGAGCCAATATCATGGATGTAAATATGAGAACTGCACCATGCCCAGGGGTTGGTTTTTTTTTTGGGGGGGTGCTTCTACTGAGTTAAGTAAAACATTTGAAAAAAAACAATAGATACACCAGCCAAATGTGATATACACTTGAAAAGGCATATCTGAATTCTCTCTCTAGCTGGGCTGTTCATAGTTTATCAGATCTGAAAAGGCAAACTGTCACAGTCAAAAGATGTGCTGAAACCTTCAGCTCAAGACTAATTTAGAACAATTATCAATGGAGATCAGTCCAAAAATGTTTAGCTGTTTTACAGGAAAGGTTTTTGGTCCTGAAGAATTTCATATCCAATGTACAAGTTTACCAGTGATTAGTCAGGAATGATCAAAACGCCTAGTTGCTTTGTCACCTTCCTGGACTTCCTTTGCAGCCTGCTTCTCCTTCTCCTTCTCCTTCCACTAACATATACAGTTATCTAGACACGAAAAGGAGCACAATACGTAACTTACGCCATCATGATGACACTGAAGTCTAGCCAGTTCCATGGGTCACGGAGAAAAGTGAAGCCGTCTATGCAGAAGCCTCTTGCAATAATTTTCACAAGTGATTCAAATGTATATATACCAGTGAATGTGTACCTATCAGAACAAGGAAAAGCAGTGGAGGAAAACAGAATACAGTTTAGAATATGCAGCAATGTCTTCATTAAGAGAGATGGCCAATGTTGCACATTAAAATATTAGATTCGGATTTATTTAAGAGTTGGTGGGATTTCTGCTCACAGTGGCTCAGTGCACAATTCATTGTGATGCATAATTAATAGCTGGCCTCACATCATGGCTTGCATGGAGTGAAACAAAAACACCTCGTTTGGATATAATGCTTAGCCAGGGCTTGTAGTTTGTTGCACCCACACGTGCTAGGAGGAGAGCAGAGCAGGAGCTATCTACATGCAGCATGTCCACAGTAAACCATTAAAACTACAGTTACCATGATATGGGGATGCAGTCACAGATACTCTGGCCAACCACAGACTACAGATAGGAGTCAGGTAGGTAGCCGTGTTGGTCTGACACAGTAGAAATATATTTTAAAAATAAAAAAATTGTCCAGTAGCACCTTAGAGACCAACTAAGTTTGTTCTTGGTATGAGCTTTCGTGTGCATGCACATGGTATCTGAAGAAGTGTGCATGCACATGAAAGCTCATACCAAGAACAAACTTAGGTGGTCTCTAGATTACAGATAGGTTTTGGAATAGACTATTAGATTATTAAACATTCTAATACATATTTTCACAGGTTTTGACAGACATTTCAAAGTCTGACTGATCCAAGTTCAATTTTTAAGGAAAAACCTAGTGCCAACTTGCAGCGAATTATAGCATACTGTGAACTTGCTGCCTAGCATACTTTCCAAAAAAAGAGAGGCCACCATCACTTTAAAGAATTAAGCAAGATTTACACCACCACCCACAAAACAAACAAATGAATTGCTACTTACTCCACCTGTTTCGACCACTCTGGTGGGTTACTAAAAGTCATGAACACACAGTTCGTCAAAATAGTGCACATAATGATCATGCTAAATACTGTAGAATAAAGTCAAGGAAGCATGAAACGTAAGAAATCACATATTCATTTCATCCCATTAAACTCCCGCTGAACCTTACTGAATTAAATCGGAAAACAATATCATCAGCAATTACCACTGCAACAGTTTTTCAGCAGGTGTTTGCGGCTGCAGTGGACTGTCCTACTATTCATCTAAATATGAGTGGTATATATACCTGGTTTAATATCCTGATTTCGAGGAAGTTCTTAAACCACAGTTTCTCAATTAGGACGTAATGGGAAACTGTGGTTTAAGAAACAAGAGATTTGCTGAAGCTGTGCGTGTGAGGTGAAGAGGGAAGCAGAGAGGGGAGGAAGGAGAAAGTTGGCATATAGCTCATTCTTCTCGGATGTTGCCCCTGAACTGGGTCTAACTCTAGTCAAGAGCCGCACCATTCCAAATACTGGGTGCAGATTATGGACTCTTAAGTGTTGAATCATAAAGTCTCACAGTGGATACAGGAAACTGATATTAATTAATAGTGATTGCAGTAAAGAAGATCTGAAAGAATCTAATTCAAGTCTCTGTGTGCTTTAATTGTAAAACATATGTATACGTTTAAAATGCTTGCATACATGAGGAATAATAAATCATCTTGAGTCTCTATTGAATGTGAATGCATGATTGAACGTAGATGTGAGGGATTTCAAATTTGATGTTTATTCTGGCCTATTTTGGTTTCACATTCGCATTCCAAGCTGATTTAAATTTCATGTGAGAATACAGCCTGAATCTACTATTAAGGCATTAAAACGAAAACATCCCCTTTCACCTTTGAACATTAGACACACATCACTACTTAGCACCTAATGTCAAGGCTGTAAAACTGTAATGCAAGCAGAGAAAAGCTGATGCATAAATAAGAGCCCTCTAGGTTCTCAACACGGGTGGCGCTGTGGTCTAAACCACTGAGCCTAGGGCTTGCCGATCAGAAGGTCAGCAGTTCGAATCCCCGTGACGGGGTGAGCTTCCGTTGCTCAGTCCCAGCTCCTGCCAACCTAGTAGTTCAAAAGCATGTCAAAGTGCAAGTAGATAAATAGGTACCACTCCGGAGGGAAGGTAAACGGCGTTTCCGTGCGCTGCTCTGGTTTTGCCAGAAGTGGCTTAGTCATGCTGGCCACATGACCTGGAAGCTGTTTGAGGACAAACGCTGGCTCCCTTGGCCAGTAAAGCGAGATGAGCAGTGCAACCCCAGAGTCGTCCACGACTGGACTTAACGGTCAGGGGTTTCTTTGCCTTTACCTTTAGGTTTGTATTTCCTAATATTTTATAGTCAACTTTTCAGTCCAATATCCCAAGGAAGTAAAGGCAGGGGCATTAAAAAGTGCATTGGTTTGTTGAAATAGGGGTGGGGAATCACCTAATTGTGCTAATTTCAGTGCAGTGGTACAGGGCAGGAATCTGCTGGGTGCCAGCAAACGCCTCTGCAGGCACATAACTCCTGGCACACAATGAACAACCCATAGCAGTCCAAACTTTTTGTGTCACAAATGCATATACATACACCCACCCCATTTAATTCTGTAACAATGTAATTCCAAATAAAGTGTCCTTCTTTAGTTGATTGTCCAGGGACCCAGACATTTTTTGGGTGTCCCCTGACTGTTTGGGTAAAAAAACCAAAAACATTGATGCGTCATGGGCCATAAACCCAATCCATATATTTTTAGTCAGCACAGCGACCCTACATACCAGGAAATGTGACTACAGAAGGGGGAACCGATATTACCATAAAAAAGGATATGAATGTATCAAAATTTTAATAGCTATTCTCCTAAACAGATTAAAAGGACTTAAAATGTACAAGGCAGGCGTGGCACTAAATCGGAAGAGTGTTTTGCCTCTGTTTAGTACTACAAAGGTCTGCAGAGAAAGAGAGAGAGAGAAAGAAAAAGTTATGCACATACACCTCTCAGCGGAAAACACACACACACACATACAATCTAACCATAACTTGAAACCAGTATTTTGGGTTAGCTTTAAAACGGCATTCATATGTCTGATGTTCATATTGTTGTGTTTCATTGTTTGTCATAAGCAGCTTTGTGGGAACTTTTAGAGCTGAAATGTGGCAGATAAATAAATACAGAAAGTTAGTAGTACTTTTAGAACAAATACATAAATGAAGTTTGCAATCACTGTACACACTTACCTGAAAGTCAGGCTCATTGATTTCAGTGGGACTTACTTCTGAGTAGATGTGCAGAGAATTGTACTGGTTTTGGTTTTATATCCATGTCTTAATTTTATATTTTATGGTTTGTAGACAAAACTGTACACAGCCCAAATAACTATTTAAAACATTTTATACATTACCCAGTCATTTATTGTTTCTAGCATTGAAAGACTACACACACACATCTAACACAAAAGCCAAATATTTCTCAAATCAACAAAGAGAAAACTTCTTAATAAAGGGTTGTGTTTTCATGCTGTTTTGACTATTCACGAAGTCACAAAAGAAAGAATGAAAACCCAAGCCTCCGTTAAGAAATTGTCCAAAGCAGCGCTGGTTGACTTTCATGAAAAATGTGTGAAACAACAACAACATGTAACATGTTCAACAGATAAAGCCCCATTTTAAAATATGCATAGGATGCTACCTCTGTAAGATGGACATATGTTAGAGGCAACAAGCACCATCGGGCAAAGGCCTTTTTGCTTAAGTCTCAATGAATTGTAGCACACAAACCTAAGAAGCTGTCTTATACCACACCAGACCATCAGTTTACACTGACAAGAAAGTGATTCTCCATGAGTTTAGACAGGAGCCTTTCCCCAGCCCTATCTGGAAATGATGTAATTTGCATCTGGAACCTTCTGCATGTAAACCACATGTTCTACCAGTGACTCCAGGCTCCTTACCTGTCCATTACTTTTTCTATACAGACCACTACCTTTCTTTCCCAAAGGAAACTCAAAGGACCAACTGTGTGCGAACCCAATGCAGAAGTCTAATAAATGAGATACAGAAATACCTCTATACATTTTGTGAGAGTGTTTGAAGCAAGTGTAAGATAATGTAGGGTATCATCCCATAGAACTTAATTAACCATCTTACCCCACTTTCTATTCTTTTGTCCATATGAAACATACTTGTCCTTATGGACAAATGAAGACCAGTACACTCATTTTCTGCCTTCCCTTGGTTTCTCCAGCCTTCTTTCATCTTTCATCTTTCAGGGATCTAGACCTCAAGTTCCTCCTGCCATACACCCAAAGCAACTCCCTTTCCTCTAACTTTCTCCTCCCTGCAACCTCTCTTTTTATCTTGCCTGGTTTGAGATTGACTTCACCCCCAAAGTTGCACTCCTCCATTGTCCTCCATTGTCTCCTAAGACAGATGGATGCCAACTATGGCCAAGTACATAACGGCGTCAAAATGGAAATAAAATCAAGGCAACTCATTTCAGCAGTTTCAAAACAGGTAAGTGTAAAACAACTATAGTTCGTATTAACAATTACTATAATAACGTCAAATGCCTGCTTAGATAGAAACCTCGGAAGCAAAAGAGGTCAGGCACCAACCCTTTGCCCATTTCCTGAACTTCTACAGTAAAATAAGGAAGGTAGGAATGCGGCAGAAGAAACCAGACTTTGAAATGTCTTGGAATTTCCATGTGGGTTGTTGACTGGTGCTGCAGCGCTTCCACCCCCACCCCCATTTGTTGGTTCATTTTTAATTTTGACCTGTTGTCGGATATCTGTACTTTTTTTAAACGATCACCTGAAAGTCCTGAACATTTAAAAAAACCTCCCACAATAAAATCAAACAGCTAAACCCAAGAAAAGACATGGCGTGTAGCAAGCACCCCTGCTGGCTATTAAAAACATCTATTGAAACAGCAAAAGTCTTAAATGGGCCCCTAAGAGCTAACAGATAGTGGGCCTAAAAGGTTTTCCTATGGAGAGAATTCCAGAAAATGGCAGCAACGCTCAAAGGGCCCTGGTGCTCCTAGGCACCATCCCAGTAAAGAGACTACTATGCTCAGAAGTGAGGCTCCTTAGATGGACCCACAGGTTAACCAAAGTGTTGATGCTAACTTTTAAAGCCCTAAACAGCCTTGGCCCAGTATACCTGAAGCAGCATCTCCAACCCCATCGTTCAGCCCAGACACTGGGGTCCAGTTCTGAGGGCCTCCTGGTGGTTCCCTCACTGCGAGAAGCGAGGTTACAGGGAACCAGGAAGAGGGCCTTCTCAGTAGTGGCGCCCGCCCTGTGGAACGTCCTCCCTGTCAAATGTCAAGGAAATAAACAACTATCTGACTTTTAGATGACATCTGAAGGCAGCCCTGTTTAGGGAAGTTTTTAATGTTTGATGTTTTATTGTGTTTTTAATATTCTGTTGGGAGCCGCCCAGAGTGGCTGGGGAAACCCAGCCAGATGGGAGGGGCATAAATAAATAAATAAATAAATAAATAAATAAATAAATAAATAAATATTGCCACTTCTGAAATGAACCAGGCATGGGCAGCGTGGGATCCTGCGTGACCACAAAACCAACAAACAAAACAGAGTACTCGTGCATAGGACTGCGGCTTGACTTCTGGATAAACATGCATAGGATTGCACTGTGAATCTCTTCTACGACATTTAAGAGACTTTAAAGTATGGAGATGAAGCCAGTTTAAAGCACACAGTTCAATCCAGTTTCAAAATCGAGCTCACCCATCTCTTAGCTTTCCGTGGCTATAGAAAGCTATCTATAAGGGGGTAATATTCAAATATGCAATTCACTACTTGGGATGTGAAGTGGTGCAATCCAAGGAAGGCTGTACTCCGTACAGTTCCTGCTCATTCAGAATAGTGACAGGAAACACCGGAATAACGTCTGCCATTTTGTTCAAACGATCAGGCCCCTTGCTTGCTTATTTCTGAAACAAAGCAAGTTTACTGGCTTCCGTTCCATTCACTCTTGGCACAGGGTGCAAGGTGTTTCCAAGTCTTCTCCTAGCTGGCTAAGCCTTGATGGTTATGCTCAAGCATCTGTTTGTGGGTTTCCCATAAGCACCTGGTTGGCTACTGTGAGAACAGGAAGGAAGCTGACTAGGTGAACTATTGGCCTGATCCTGCAGATTTTTTTATCTTACGTTATTAGTCTTTCCCACAATGACAAACCTAGACAGCATCTTAAAAAGCAGAGACGTCACCTTGCCAACAAAGGTCCATATAGTAAAAGCTATGGTTTTCCCAGTAGTGATGTAGGGAAGTGAGAGCTGGACCATAAAGAAGGCTGACTGCCGAAGAATTGGTGCTTTTGAATTATGGTGCTGGAGGAGACTCTTGAGAGTCCCATGGACTGCAAGAAGATCAAACCTCTCCATTCTGAAGGAAATCAGCCCTGAGTGCTCACTGGAAGGACAGATCGTGAAGCTGAGGCTCCAATACTTTGGCCACCTCATGAGAAGAGAAGACTCCCTGGAAAAGACCCTGACGTTGGGAAAGATGGAGGGCACAAGGAGAAGGGGACGACAGAGGACGAGATGGTTGGATAGCGTCTTCGAAGCTACCAGCATGAGTTTGACCAAACTGTGGGAGGCAGTGGAAGACAGAAGTGCCTGGCGTCCATGGGGTCACGAAGAGTCGGACATGACTAAACGACTAAACAACAACAACAACAAATTAGTCTTTCCCAAGTACAGCACAGCTTCCCTTTGGCTAGGACAATAAAATTATCCTGTGCCCTAGGGACATTCTGTAGACACTGGGTGTCAAGATGCACTGTGCTGAGGGATGGTCTCCAAGAAATTCAAAACATGAGAAAAATACAGTGGTGCCAATCATTTACCTGTTGGTATGGTAAAGATAAAGGTAAAGGACCCCTGACAGTTAAGTCCAGTCACAAACGACTCTGGGGTTGAGACACTCATCTCGCTTTACTGGCCGAGGGAGTTGTCGTTTGTCCGCAGACAGTTTTTCTGGGTCATATGGCCAGCATGACTAAGCCGCTTCTGGCAAAACCAGAGCAGCGCACAGAAATGCCATTTGCCTTCCCGCCGGAAGCACTTTGACGTGCTTTTGAACTGCTAGGTTGGCAGGAGTTGGGATCGAGCAACAGGAGCTCACCCTGTCATGGGGATTCGAACCGCCGACCTTCCAATTGGCAAGTCCTAGGCTCTGTGGTTTAGACCACAGTGCCTAGTGAATATCACTAGTACACAGACATTCTCAACAAGACCAAGGGAAGAGACCAAGGGAAAGAATGACAATCTGAAAAAATCAATTATCACCCCCCAGAGAAAAACTGAAACTTGGACTGGGGACACCTGGGTAAATGTTCTCAATGAGCTGGTCTATATTTAAGACTCGCATCTCCATGGCAAGTGTCTCTGTTCCACATTATACTGAATTAGTACAGTTCACTGTCTAGAGCTGGGGCTGTCATGTAGTGAGTTTCTCTGCCAGTGGTCCATATTGGGGGCATTTGCTTGGCAGGGGCAGCAACTGATTCAGTGAGTTCTAATTAAGTATTTGGCCAGGGGCTGAGGAGCTCCCAATGGGGATGCCAATAACATATAGAGCAGCAGCCTAAGCAAAATCCCTGGGTTTACCAAGATGCCACTTCATCTTACTTACCCAATCTGTAAAATAGAAGTCATAGCAAAGGAAAAGGGAAAGGGAAAAGGCTGGGGGCGGTGAGAGGAACAGGATTCCTTGGAAGGTAGTGGACTCCCCCTTTTTAAACAAAAGCTGGGTGAGCACCTAACAAGGATGTTGTAGCTGTGGGTTTTTTTGCATCAGCAGGGAAACATTCCAACACGGAGATCTGCATTATACTAAGTCAGGACAATTGGTCCATCTAGATGAAAAGGTTGCACTGCTGGCTAAGATAGCTGGCTGGTTTCAGCAAGAGAGCTTTCCTAGGGCTATTGGGGGGTGTTATTGGGTTGTTGTTTTTATTTTGATTGTATGTTTTGTGGTTTTAAATTTTGATTTTGTTCCGTGAACCGCCCTGAGACCTCCCGGTACAGGGTGGCATATAAATTCAATAAATAATAAATAATAATAATAATCTAGAAATGCTTGAGAACCTGGGACTTTCATAAAGAAGCTCTACCACTAAGCTTTGGCCTGGTTTTGGCCTTCAGCTGATGACTCTGTGTCTTATAGTTGTGATGAGGTTCACTGGAATAAAGAAACACTGCCATCTTCCCTAAGTATTGGGGGATAAGGCAGAGACAGGTGCCATCCTCCAATTCTGGTGCCAGTCAGGCCACGCCTCTGCACTTAGCTCTCTGGCTGGCATTAAAAAGAAAGAGCCAGGGCTGCTTTTCATATGCTAGAAGCTGGCATTAAAAAAAACATGGCAACATTCCAGCTGTTCAAGCAGAACTGCTGCTTTTGATGATTCAGAGAGGTGTTTGTGTGTGTGTGTGTGTGTGTGTTTTAAATGGATTTGTGGGATGATCTTGAACCACTGGTTATTTGGAGAAGTAATGCACATCCTTTCTGGTAAAACACAATGGAATCAGGAAATGTGCCATTCCAGGATTTGTGGGAAGATGCACAAGGCCTCGCTATACAGAACAGGAAGCTGGGGGAGAAACTGTTCATCAAAAACATTTCCAATGATGTCTGTAGCTCACTATTTCTAAAAAGAAAAAGACCCAACCTTCTAGGCAGTCATGTTGTTCTCTGCACAGCACACAAGATGCGCTGCCAGAGGCCTCCCACATATTTCTAAATGGGAAGCCTTCTCTGGGGAACATAAAGGGCTTTCTTCAGTACAGCCTTTAACACACTCGGGCTTGCACCACTGGATGGGTGGGTGGGGGCACCTAAAGGTGCCCAGTGCTGTACACAAAAGAAATCCTGCATTTCCTCATATGTGTTTGGCTTTGCAAACAGCACCTCTTAGCTCAGTTGACCCCCGCATACCTGCCGAAACAGCCTATCAAAGCCACTGTCAAGAGGGTGTGGTACTAAGTTGTGGCTATGCTATGTGCAGTAAAACTGTCATGCGGGCAAAAGAGAAATGCATGCCCTCCAACATTTCTCCGATGAAAATAGGAACGTCCTATTCTTTATTACTCTTATTCTTATTTTACTGTTTATAACCCGTAAATCCAACTGGGTTGCCCCAGCCACTCAGGGAAGCTCCCCACATTTTTGAAAACACAATAAAACATTTAAAAAACTTCCCCCTACAGGGCTGCCTTCAGATGGCTCGGGGGTTGGATAACTCCATACCCTCCAACATTTCTCCAATGAAAATAGGGACGTCCTAAGGAAAAGTGGGACATTCTGGGATCGAATCAGAAACTGGGATGGCTTCTGCAAATCCAGGACTGTTCCTGGAAAACAGGGGTACTTGGAGGGTCTGGAAATACCTCCCTGGGTGGGTAGAGAAGGCTGGCTAAAAACTGTTTACCCAGCTCATACAAGCATCAGAAGACGCCCGTTGCAACAGACCCACAACCCATCTCTAGCTGCCTGCACCCTGTTCTCACAACGGCCTACTAAATCCAGAAATCGGTGCTCAAAAGATCCTCACAGCAGCCATGCCTCCTGCCTCCCCCTGCCACTCGCAGGCCCACCCATTCTAAACCTGAAAGCGCAAGCCTGTGTTGTCCCTGAACAGCCGTACAACTGCAGACTCAGGCAGCCTCACCTTCTGCCTGCCTGCTGTTTTCCTCCTGCTCACTGAAAGGGACATCGCCCCCAGAGGAAATCTCCTTCCTTCCCTTCCACACTGACTGGACCCTGCGAATCCACCTCAGCTAGCTACCACACAAGGTGCCTCTTCATCTTAAAAGCTCTCTTCCTTGCCAGCGGCTCGGGCATCCTGCTTACTGCCGAAGGCAGATCCAAATAAATCATATTTTCAAAGGGAGAACAGCCACGACGTTTCTGAGTCCCAGAATCCCTTGGTGGGCGATGAAATCTATTTTGCACCCAGCCTAATCTAACCTAATTAAAGTCTGCACAACACCTCCTGCACTACCTCCAGTTCCGGGAGAACAGACGCTTCACTCTCAGAGGTAGCAGCAGCTAGAGACCATCAGTGGAGGAAGTGAGCTGTTCACCTGGCTCCCCTTCATAGCTGCTGGAATTGCCCTTTTTGAACCTTTGGCCAGCAGAGGGTCACCCCCATTTTGGGGAACAGCTTTGGGGGGAAGCAAGGACAAGGGCCACCCCCAGAACATCATCTTCTATGGAGATTGCCTTGCCCTAAATTGTTTTAAGTGCTTTTTAACCTGTACGCTTTTAATTTGGAGTTTTCAAAATAAGGGAGGTAAAATGTGCCTGGGAAGAGAGCAATTGGGGAAACCAGCTGGCACCCCGATTGCAGTGGTTCTGGGCAAGGCGGAGGTTCTGGGCAAGTGGGTGGGACATGTCCGGTAAGGGACATGTGGCACAGGGAGTTGGTGACTGTGCCATGTGCCAGACCTCCCTTCAACATGAGGAATTGTGGCTGTCCTATCAGCCAGCCCTGGGGTCTGTGGCTGTTCAATGTTAGGTTGGTCCTGCCTCACCCATGATGTGATTGTGGATAAGGAGGCTGATCTGATCTATATTACTGAGACGTGGGTGGTTGAGCAGGGTGGAGTTGGTGCTGGCTCCTTGGTACAGCTCCAGGGCAGACTTGAGGGTTGGGGATGGGGAGTTGCTGTAGACCACAGAGATTCCATCTCTGTCTCCAGGCTTTCTGGCCAGTTAGGTGGGGATCCAGAGTGTTTGTTCCTGGTGTTGGTAACTGGGACATATTAGGGATTCTGCTAGGGACACGGGTGGCACTGTGGGTTAAACCACAGAGCCTAGGACTTGCCACTCAGAAGGTTGGCGGTTCGAATCCCCGCAGCGGGGTGAGCTCCCGTTGCTCGGTCCCTGTTCCTGCCAACCTAGCAGTTCAAAAGCACATCAAAGTGCAAGTAGATAAATAGGTACCACTCCAGCGGGAAGGTAAACGACATTTCCGTGTGCTGCTCTGGATCGCCAGAAGCGGCTTAGTCATGCTGGCCACATGACCTGGAAGCTGTATGCCGGCTCCCTCGGCCAGTAAAGCGAGATGAGCGCCGCAACCCCAGAGTCGGTCACGACTGGACCTAATGGTCAGGGGTCCCTTTACCTTTACCTTTAGGGATTCTGCTGGTTTACCACCCACCTGACTGCCCAGAAGTCTCCCTGCCTGAGCTGACAGAGCTGGTCTTGGAGGGAGTGTTGAGGACTCCCAGATTGCTGGTGTTGGGTGACTTCAACATCCATGCCGAAGCCATTAGCTCTGGCATGGCTAAAGACTTCACAGCTGCCATGATGACCCAACATGTCATTGGCCCAACATATGTGGACCTTGTTTTCTCAGCTGGGCAGGAAGAGGGTGATCTGAAAGTGGGGGTTATTGACATCAGTCCCTTCTCACGGTCAGGTCACTTCCTGTTGAGATTTAGGTTCTCAGCATCCTTCTCCCTTTGCAGAGGCAGGGGACCTATGAGGATGGTCTACCCTCAGAAGCTGATGGCTCCAATTGGTTTTCAGATAACCTTGAGGGATTTCCCTGATGATATGACTGGTGCTCCTGTTGAAGCCCTGGCCAACTTGTGGAACATCTGGATGGCTTGGGCCACTGACATGATCATCTGAATGCCCTCTCCTGCTTTGTGGAGCCCACTTGGCTCCCTGGCTTGCAATAAGCATCTGAGGCCCTTCTTCATGTGCCCCCTCCATGAGAGGTCAAGAGGAACTAGATGGACTCTTGGCCTGATCTAGCAGAGTTCTTCTTATGCTCATTGGCAGGGGCTTCATAAAATGCAAAAGGCTCATGCTTTTGTGCAGGCTATTGGTTATCACACAACCACCTCCATTTATGGTACCAGTTGCACATATAGTTAAAGGAAGCACAACATAGGAGCTGGTTGTGAAACGGGCTCTTTAGCTTTCTTGACTGAGAGCATAACAAAACTGTTAAGAGTTTATTAGGTAAAGTAAAATGGAAGGGCTTTCAATGTGCATCATTAATTTTCCAGCAAAGCATTATGGCAAAGTTTTAAGACCCACCCCCTTCTACTTTAGAGGGAATCGGGCTGCCAAGTCCCACAACCACTTTGAGGCTTATGCTCAATATGTGATGGTGGTGATGGTCTTTTATTAGTCTAAATGGTACATTGAGGCAGTGAAAGGATGGAGGAAATGTCCCATCACTACCACAAACGCAGATCCAATAACCTTTCGGGAGCATTTGACGCAATTAAGTAAGTCAGGATCTGGATTATATGGTGGCACACCACACCTATCTCTTTGTCAGGTCTAGATACATTTCATCTCTGTCCAAGACAAATTTTTAAAAGTCACCATGGATAGAAGACAAGTCTCCAAATGGTGCAAATTGGCCTGGGAGACACCGGACCTAAAACACCATGGTTTTTCTCTTTTGTGACTGAGATGGACTGACTGCCACTCCTTTTCTCAGTATCTGTTGCCACTTCCCCCTCTTATTTATCTGCCTCCTCCCTACTAGATGTGCTGACTTCCAGAATTGCTTAAGCTACGCATCGAGCTGTGTGCAGATTTTGCAGAGCTATCAGCTACCCCAGCAAACAATCAGATACATTTCTTCCCCACCCCTGAAAAAAAATGAAGAGAAGATTCATATTTGAAAAGCCCACAGAAAAAAGTCCCCTTTCATATGCAGCAAGAGACTCTTGCCACCCCAAACCTGTAATTCCTCCTGGGGACAAAAAAGACTTGAGGTTTTTAATAGGGTGGGTCTTGGTGACTCACTTTCTGCGTCAAATAGAAAGGGTCAAAGTCCTCCAGTGGCACAGCAACCAGGCCTTTTGGGATATCCCCATAGATGAAAGGCAAATTCTTCCCTGCCTCCAGGTCACTGTTTGGTTTTGGTTTGCTCTCTTCGTCGTCATCTCTGTGACTGCTGTCTTGCTTAGGGCGCTTCTTCTTCTTATCTTCTGCGATGCGCTTCTCGATGTTAGCCAGAGATTCCGGAGTGAAAGGTCGAAAACTATCAGGGCCTGGTGGTGCAAGCAGCCGCCCTGCCATTTTTTCATCCTGCAGAAACTTATTTAGTTATGATGCGCCCGGGATAGGTCAGCTCTGTAGAGGAGAGAATAGGACAGACGGTTACAAGTCAAATCCTCAACATACTGGTGGATGAATTGAGTATTTTTGGAGGGAAGAATGAATGAATGAATGAATGAGTCTTGTTGAGCCACATCCCCATTGAGATACCACCAACTGTTGCATTGGTTTTACCATTCAGCCTCTCAAGGGTTAAACAAAGCTGCCTGAGACAATGAGCTCAACACATTTCCCAAGTATCTCACTTAAACCAGAGCTAGCCGACATGGTACCCACTGGATGTTGTTGAGGGTTGCCATATTCCGGGGATCAAAAACCCAGACACCCCACCATCACCACTGGGGCACCTCCGCCACCATCCTGCACCTCCCTCCCTCACCCTCCGTGCTGCTAACCCCTTCCTCACCCACCTGTTCCCCCCTCTCTCCCCTCTCTTATCATTGCTGTCTTTGGCCTCCTGCTCACGAGGGGAGGATGAGCGGCCACGAGAAGGTCACACAAGGCCAGACAACCGTTGGGACTGTCTCGGGGCCTAGCGCGGTCCTGGGACTCCAACTCCCATCAGCCCCAGCCAACATGGTTAATGCTCAGAGATTATAAGAGCTGTAGTTCAAGAGCATCTTGAGGGCCACAGGTTCCCCATCCCTGTCTTAAACTACTTAAGGTTGTCAAGTTCACTGGTCCATTATAGAACTCATGTAAAATGGCAGATAACATGGATGAACTCTCTACTACTTACTGTATTTTATGTACTACCCTGACAACTCTACCTCTTCTGGAGACAGCCTTTTAATATTAAGACTGACCAACCACTCCAGAACTTTTAAATCCTATGGTCCTCCTATTACTGTTTACCTTCTGAGCAGCTTCATTTTGTGATGCCAAAAGTTCACTGGTGTTTCTCTAAGAACCGCTAATGCCTGAAGAGAAACATGGCAAAGTTTGCAAGAGCAGATTCCTTAATAAGAAGATGCCTAATGATGGACAAGTTACCCTGATCTTCCAGGACAGTGTCTAGCTACAGGGTAGGATTAGCAATGTTCTGTGTTGTAGTTCCAGTTGTATGGGCCCAACAAGCTTAACCAGAGTCCAACATGAATCAAGCATGCCCCAGAATTCACCACAATGCACAGGAGTTCCATGGCAAATGCCTGTGTGGTCCTCAATTTGGAAACACTTCCCTGAAAGCAGAAAGACTGAGCACCACTGTGTCAGATTTAACCAAAGCTCCACACATGAACCCATCTCTTTTTAAAGTATATTAAGGTAGGCATCTTCAGCTTTGCATGCAACAGTTCAGCACACAAAACCAGTGGCCCATCACTGTAAACCACAGTTAATGATTCACTATGAATGCCCCTACATGGGTTGTTTCGCTTCTCCCTGCTAGTACACAGAGGAAACAAACCATGATCACTGGCTTAGTGTTATGTTCAAACCAATGACCATGGTTTGCTTCACTCCAAGAAAGCACAATCAGTAAGCCAAAACAAGCCTTGGCTTCAGATCATGGTTTGGTGAAAATGAAACAAACCGCAATCCCTCTTTCAAAAGTAACTCTAAGTCAAAGACCTTGGTTTGATTCCTTCCAGTGCTAGCAGGCAGCAAAAATCAGGGTGGGATCAACTCATACACGGTAAACCATGCTTTATGGCTTACCATGATGTTTGAACATGGTCAATACAACATTAGAACAATAAAACCTCAACACTATAATTTTGGCACGAATGTATGTCAATCAATGGTTTAAACATTATTCTTATTACTTTTATGTTGAAGTAATGGCAGGAGGATACAATTTTTGGCCCTGACACAAATGCACATGCACCACATGCTAACATCTGCATGTGATGGAGCTTTTCTGAATGCCAATGTTAAAATACATTTCAGGGATTAGTGAGTTTGATGGAGATGGGGACTGAGGAGGAACCCATATCAATATGAAATATCTTCAAATGTTGGCTGATTTGCTCTAGTATATTTCTCCTCTTCCCTTTCCGTCAAGCTGCCTGCCTGAAATCCTATAGGCCGCTAAGCAAGAAATCAATCTCTGCCATCCACAGATTCAGCTAGCATTTTAAACTAGCAGATTATCCTAACTCAGCACCTTCTTTTTCACTTCTCCCTTGAACAGTACAATACTGTTCACACAAGGCCACAAAAAGCCACACAATCTCTTCATATTACTCATGCCATTGGAAGCCACAAGTATTGGTGTTAAGATCAGAGTATACAGGTAAAAGAAACCATGTGTCCCAGGTAAAATTTGGACCAGTAATGCTTTGATTTTTAACCTTTAAAAGATTTTATGGGTTTAGTTTGTTGGCTAGGGCTGGCATGGGGAAACTATGGTCCTCCAAACATCATTAAAGACTCCAGCTCCCACCAGCTGCAGCCAGCATGGCCAATGGCCAAGAATATCTAACAACATCTAGAGGCCACAGGTTCCCCAGCTCTAGTCTAGGGACCTGCATCTTGCTTTGGGTGCAAGAGGGATCCTGAGTATACAAGCCTTGGAAATCAGGGAAAGAAGGGCCATGCCAAAAAAGATGGATAGATGGCAAATAATTCTCACTATTCGGCATCCATACAGTACCAGGCAAAACCTGAATGCAACAACCTCCTGCATTGTTGAAACCTCCTGTATTATGTATTACATGCAAGTATTTACTGGGGGGGGGGGGGAGAAGTGGCTAGCTGAATACCTTTTCTAGGGTTGCCATTAAAAAAGAATGCTTGTTTCTATGCCTTAACTGCACAGGTTGGGGTTAACAGCAGGCTGATCTTGCAGACATGAGCAGAAGATGATAATCCTTATCTTCATGCAGCAAAAAACTTCATCTGCTGCCGATTTCTGCAGATAAGCTTTCTGCTCCAAGGACAAGAGCAGTTCAGGCTTTTTACTGATCAGTTGGCAACCCTATGTCTGATCTCAATAGGGACCTATGCATATGAAGCCAAAACTACCGGTAGGTGTTTTTTAAAATCAAACTGAATTTAATGCAAACCTTCTCCTCCCCCCCTCCAAAAGCCGACCAAATTCCATTGCCAGTAAGAAAATACGTAAGATTTCAAAAACAGAGATGCTACTAAGAAAATTTCTTCTTTTTGGCAGGCATCATGAAAAGCAAAGAAAGACATATTTGTTTGAAGGATGAGTCTAGAGAAATAAGTTTGCATTCTGCAGGGACTGCACAGTGTCCCCAGCAAAGAGGCCGCCAACCAGGTATGACGTGCTGTCAGACCAAATAATAAGTGTGAGTCAGAAAAACAGAGTTTGTCTGCATCTGGTGCTCCTATGTAGAACAAACACACACAGAGATGCACAAGCAGAGCCCCCCCCCCCCCATCTCTGTAGTTTGACACCTTTGCCGGAGAAACAGGAAGGAGAATGAAACCGTGATTCAGGACTGACGATTCAGAGCTTTTCGCTCCGAAGGAAGGGGAGTGGAATTCTAGAAGCTGTGCACTGATGCAACGGCACTGCAGCACTGCAGACTGAAATACAACAGAGCACACGAGCTTTGGCACTTAAGGGAGCCGTCTAACTGCTGGATGGGCAGAGGGTTTTTTTAGGTGCAAAAATAATCCCGTTGCTTCGTGCACCAGACACAGAGGGACTAACTTGTAGAAACAAACAGAGACGATACAGATATATTCAGCAAATAAGAGAAAGGCACATACAAACACAAAATGCTTTTTCATGTACAATTCTTACAGCAGAAAACAACTGGCTAGCGAGGACCCCTTGAATAAGGAATGATGACTCAACATATTCCTTGAAGCCAACGATCCCCTACGGGGCCAAATCATTACGATGCAGCTATAGCCGCATGGAGTCAGTCATCATCATCATTAAGAGGTCTAGTTTGCCTTCCATACCCCTCTTAGCTCCGGCGCCACTGAAGACACCTAAGATTAACACCACCTTAACAGGAGTTTATTCCTGTAGTGTAGCGAGCAGACTGATGGGATAACCCAGGCTGAAATCCCCACTCAGCCATGAAGCTCACTGGATGACCTTGGGCAAGTCACCATCTTCTAGCCTTACCTACCTCACAGGGTTGTTGTGAGGAGATGCCACACTGAGGAAGGGTGGAAGCAATACAACACCCCGATAATCAAATGGTTGTGTGAAGAGGTGCTGCATATTGGACTGTCTGAGGACACACAACTGCAAAACGAGTAAGGCTGCAGCCTTTAACTGGCAGATCAGCTGGCTAAAGTTTTTCTTGATTCATCAGAGGGAGTAATTTTATTTGATAAGGCTGCGAAGGCATTACCTGTTTGCTTTAAGCATATTTTAGCTCTGGTTTGTTACTGTAACAGATAAGAAAAAAAGGAAAGATGACCAGTCCCGTCTAACAAAGAATGGCAGTTTTCTTCTTCTTCTTTTCCATTAGCTCCTTTGGCATATTAAAAAAGGCATCTATAATGAGGTTTTGGTAATATGCCCATGTGTTTAAATTTGACTTATTAATAGATTAATCAGCTAAACATCATATGATTAATCAACCAAAACTTCTTTAATTGGCTGATAGTGCTAAGCATGAGACAGTGGAATATTTATTTCTGCAGTTTAGCCAGAGCAAGCATGCAATACCAGTCAGTTGAAGCACGTTTCATCTGCAATTATAGCATCACCGATAAACCTCACCTCCAACCTTATAAAGCCAACAGAGCAAGCAATCATAGAGAAAGGCAGAGCGATTTTGCCCAAGGCCACACTAGCAGAACTCTAATCAGGTCAACTACGCCCTGCAGGACCATTCCGCCACCTGAGATTCTCAATGTCTCCCAGGAGATAGGGAGGTTTAATCCTATAATCAATTTCCAACACTACACAGATACACAATGCAAGGAAATGAATGGGACAAGCCATTTAAAAAAGTGCAGGTCCTTATGAGAAATTTATGGCAAACAACAACAACAACATCACCCTTCATCCATAGATTTCAGGGCAGTTCACAACATAAAATCACAATATAAAAACCACAAAGTAAATAATAAAATTAAGAACAACCACAAACCAATAAACCAATTGTAGCCTAGCCATCAAATTTTATAGAGACTGACTCCCACCCTCAAAATCTGCTGTCCCTATTTACTCCCAGACAGTGGATTGCTTTTGACACTGGGGAAGGAGAGGTTTAAAGAGGCCTTTGCCCTTGCTGTAATCTAAATACCCGTTCCCTGCAAAACACCCCAACCTCAGTCATTGACCAAAGTTTTTATCTTGTATTTTTATGTTGTGAACTGCCCCTGAGATCTATGGATGAAGGATGGCATACAAATTTAATAAACACATAAAATAAATCTTGTGTGATATTATGGCACTGCATAGGGCCACTTTATGAGCCTTATAGCTGCAGGAGTCTTCAATCTACTCCACGGTTATTTTGACGGGCACAAATGAAATGGAAAGCGATGATGGAATTCTTGGGATTTACTCAAGAAAACCCCAAGTAAAGGCATAAAGTAAATACTGGAGAAGACTCACGAGGGTCCAGAGGAACTCCTTGGGCACACCCACATCATTTCCTCAATGGAGAGCTGGAATATTCCTTAACCATGGGTCAAAGATCCATCTCAAGAACACACAGAGATTCTTGCTACAGCCTTTGATGGGGAGGGGGAAACCCCTCATGCTACCTAAGTGTGGAACCCACACTAGGAGGAGCTACAAATACTTGAACCACAATGCCTCTTGGTTGCTGTGAAGCAAGGGGGAATCGCTCTTACATGACAGTGTCCTTTGTGCGATTGTGGGGACTTGTCCTTTCAGACGGGGAATCTGGTTCATTCATCATGAGTGGAAGTTGCTCAACCCACAGTGAGTATCCGTTATGGCCGCACACATGCTTACAAGTTTTCCTTGGAGTGAACAGATTGAACAATCCATTGGACATAAGGAAAACAAAGGGGTTTGACACAAGGAAAATAAACCCACCAACTTCAGGGATTTCCAAACTCCACAATACCACAGACCACTTGAAAATTGCTGAGGGTCTTAGCAGATCACTAAAAGATTTCTCTGCCTGGTGTAGCAATTGTAATATGCTGTACTAGATGCTGTGTGATCTTTAAATTCAGTTTTTACTGACATAGTGTGAAAGAAGCTTGTTGGCCCCTGAAAGTTCATGGAGCACAGTTTGGAAACCCCTGCATTCCTATGTTAAAATAAAGAGCCGTTACCCCAGGGGTCCAGTCCCAATGACATTTGAACAGCATTTCTTAATTCCAAGTAAAATGTAGCCATTTGGGTGGTGGTGACCAATGCTAGCCAAATAGGGAAGTGGCCCATAGCAGTGGTGTATGCCTGGGTTAGTGACTTTTTCCTGGTCCTGCTACCCAAACAGCAGCTTTGAAATGGGAACATTTTGAAAATGTGCTGCTCACATTTTAATTTATCTCGCAGCTGTCCTTGCCCTGAGTCGATGGTAAGGTGTTGCATATCTCCTCCTGATCACTACCCCAACAACCAAACTGTTCACTTTGAAAGGAAATAAAACCAACTGAATAATCAGATAATGGGGGACCAGAGGAAGGAGTCTGCACTATGAACGAAGACTGTAAAATTTGGCTAAACCTCTGGGAGGTTTAAAAAGCAAACATCTGGGCACTTCAGGAAGGCTAGAAGAGAGGGAATTCTGAGGCAAGGTCTGGAAGTCAGGTCCTGTGACAGCAGCCTTAAAGGAACTGGGAATCTAAGGTTTCAGTCTTGCGAAAATAAAATGGTGGAAAGAAGGACATATGCTGACGAGACATAAATATTTCAAAGGATGTCAGAAAGAAGGAGGAAAGCAAGTTGTTCACTGTTCCCACAGAGAGAAAACAATGGATTCAAAAAGGCTTAAGATGGGCTTTAAGAAGAAATGAGGAAAGGAAATTTGCTCGCAATGCTATCCAGCAAGGAAGCAAGAATGTGGAATCCCATTCAGTGGCGTAGCGTGGGTTGTCAGCACCCGGGGCAAGGCAAGTAATTTGCGCCCCCTAACCCGTGGATTTGCGCCCCCAACCCGTGGATTTGCACCCCCTAACCCGTGGATTTGCCCTAACCCCAGATGTTGCGGCCGGCCCCCCCTGCACCCCCCACGCTACGCCACTGATCCCATTCCCTGGGGAGCACTGGTAGTATAAGGACAGCACATCTGGGCTAAGAGCACACGTTTCAATGACTCATGGGATCCTTAGAAGATTAGATCAGTTCATGGACAATAAAGCTATCAGACCCAATGGCTATATTCCAATTCCATGGGCGGAGGCAGTATGCCTATGGGACGCCAGAAAGCAGAAACTGAGCTGAACAGCAGTGTAATCAACCAGTTGCCTCCAGGAAGCCCAGCAGCAAGATTCAAAGGTTGTTTTCCTCTTCTACTGTTGTAGTAGCCACATTGTATTCAATGAATTTGTCTTTGTTCTCTTTTCAAACAGTCTAAACTAGTGGCCACCACATTGCACAGCTTCGATAGTTAACTAGTGCTTGTTTACACATCACCCCAAAAAGAGAATGTGTATGTATGTGTATTTGCATAAAATTAGTATAAAATAGAAATTCAATGCATCTTTCTATAGCATGGAAGCTGAACCAGGCACCCTGTGTGGCTCTTCAATCTGCTGTCTGCTCAGGGGCTGTTGATGGGCAAATTTAAGGCCCTCCCTGCTCTCCCTTCCTATTGCAGTTTATCTTAAAACTGAACTCAAACTACGTAAGCAGCCTTGCAAAGACAGAAGATAGAGGGCTGCCCCTTATAAGCCCTCCAAACTGAGGGCTTCCTTCTGCAAAGCTGGCCACCCAAACTCCCACATACACAAACATCCACCAGCATGGGTGCCAGGTCATCAGTGGTGATCCTAAAACTTTTTACTGGTGACCACCTGCTCCTTGATCTCAAGGATGAAGCCTCTCATCTCTTGCTCCCTGGATTTTTTTTTAACATTCCTCACACACATGGAGAAACTGCCTGCTGATATCAGTACCAACATCATTTGCTTCATGGCCTAAGATTTCTCTCTGTCCCCTGCAGATTCCAATAAAAACACTTACCAGAGAACATAATATCTGGAATGCCAAAGAAATGTTGGTTGATAAAATCAGATTGTTGCAAATGTTTCATTTTGCATTGATTATTGAGTGAATTGATTTATGAATTGTAGAGTATGACATTTAAAATTTCACTGCCCAAAGGGTGATTCTTCTTGCGCAAGCAGCTAGTGCAAGGAAAATCAAGGTGCACGCTTCTAATTGTGTGGGTGCTTATGCAAAACTTTGCATACCTGTAAGTGGAATTATGATGTTCCTGCCAATGGATCAGCATTTTTGCGCTCTTTTTCCCACTTGACTGTACCACAAGAGAAGAAGAAGAAGAAGAGTTTGGATTTGATATCCCGCTTTATACCCGAAGGAGTCTCAAAGCGGCTAACATTCTCCTTTCTCTTCCTCCCCCACAACAAACGCTCTGTGAGCTGAGTGAGGCTGAGAGACTTCAAAGAAGTGTGACTGGCCCAAGGTCACCCAGCAGCTGCATGTGGAGGAGCAGAGAATTGAACCCGGTTCACCAGATTATGAGTCCACCGCTCTGAACCACTACACCACACTGGCTCTTTATGTTATTTATTTATTTCAGAAGATTTATAAACTGCTCACGCTATAAAATATCTAAGCAATGTACAAAAAGCAAAAAATAAGTATGCAACAACACCAGAAATAATACATTTAAATGACAAAACAGTCACAGTAAATGATTGGTGGAGTATTATTATTATTATCATTATTATTATTATTATTGGTCAGGAAAGCATTGGACAAATTAAGAAGAAGTCTGAAAGAGTGCATCTGAACAAAAGATTGTCGGAGCATGGCCTCTCAGAACTTGATCAAGTTCTTTAATTCCTACTCCTGCTACCTTATTCCTTGCTGTGGCCAGTAAAGCAGAGGCTGTTACAGCGCTTAGGCATAAATAGTAAGTGTTCATCTACTGCATCATTGCTCAGGACTTCCCTTCCATCTGTCTTTTGTCCTGTTGCATTTTGGTTATACACAGTACTGTGTGATCGTGATATATTATGCAGATTAAGGATATTTGCATACATCTCCTCAGTTCTTCATAATATAATCTGTTTCTATCATTCAGGTTTTCAAATATCACAGGAACTGTCAACAGCGGAAAGGCAGATAAAAAAGGGACAGATTTGGGGGGGGATGCTTTGAGGGGTTGCAATGACAAGGACTTGCAACTTGGACATCCAAGATTCTAGAGGTGCTAATCTCTGTGCCAGATAGTACCTGGCCGTGTGCAACAAACCAACAGAGCATCTAACCTTCTAGTTACTGTATATACGACTCCAATCTGGGTGCATACCTTTGTACTGTACAAAGAATCATAGGAAGCTGCCTTATAGTGAGTGAGACCATCGGTCCATCTGTCTCAGTGCTGTTTACACTGATTGGGGGATGCCAGATATTGAACCTGTGACTTCCTGCACACAAAGCCATTTTCAGCATACATCCCTAGTGCAGCAACCCTGGGACATGATATTGAGAATGCCAGGCTTTGCTGAAATCAATGAAACACTACCAATGGACAGGACCCTCTTGTCTACAATGTCTCCTGGGGAGCACGGATTTGCAGGGCCAGCCCTCCCATGGGGCAGAGTATGGCAGCTGCCTCAGGCAGCAAATTCTGAGGGGCAAAAAAGGGCTAGAAAGGTGTGCCCTGCAGCCCTAAGCTAGCTTGCTGCACTAGCATGGCTGGCACACCAAGGGGTGACCTGAGTTAACCCACCTCAAGTGACATACTACACCCACTCCACCGGGGTGTGGTCCTAGATCTGAGGAAGAGGGGAAGCATTGGTGGCACTTCATGCCTCAGGCACCAAAGGGTTTTGGGCCGGCCCTGTGAATGTGCCATATCATTCATAAAGGCCGAGGGAGCCGGTGTACAGCTTCCGGGTCATGTGGCCAGCATGACTAAGCCGCTTCTGGCGATCCAGAGCAGCGCACGGAAACGCCGTTTACCTTCCCGCCGGAGTGGTACCTATTTATCTACTTGCACTTTGAAATGCTTTGGAACTGCTAGGTTGGCAGGAGCAGGGACAGAGCAACAGGAGCTCACCCCGTCGTGGGGATTCGAACTGCCGACCTTCTGATCGGCAAATCCTAGGCTCTGTGGTTTAACCCACAGCACCACCCGCGTCCTATCATTCATACCTTATCTCTAATCCAGTGTTCAAAATCAGCCAGGCGCCAGGCACATTTTGCACCTGGCTTTCAACCACTTAGGACCAAATAAGGATGCATGCCTGGGTGCCAGGGTGGTGCCAGATGTCTCCACCATCTATGGATCATTGGATCTGGACTGTTTTCACACACTAATGCCCCATCCTGTAGAATTCTATCAGCTCGCAAAAATATATCATTTGCCTGATAATAAATGTTGGAAATGTAAGGAGGTTGAAGGTACATTCTTTCACCTTTGGTGGACGTGCCCAAAGATTAAGGCTTTCTGGGAGATGATTTATAATGAAATGAAAAAGGTATTTAAATATACCTTCTTGAAGAAACCAGAGGCTTTTCTCTTGGGCATAGTCGGCCATTTGGTGCCAAAGAAGGATAGAACTTTTTTTATGTATGCTACAACGGCAGCAAGAATACTTATAGCAAAGCACTGGAAGACGCAAGATCTACCCACTCTGGAAGAATGGCAGATGAAGTTGATTGACTGTATGGGACTGGCAGAAATGACTGGCAGAATCCGCGACCAGGGAGAAGAGTCGGCAGAAGAAGATTGGAAGAAATTTAAGGACTATTTACAGAAACATTGCAAAATTAATGAACTTTGAAAGATGCTGGATTGAATTTATGTGGTCTCTAGCTGTTATGGCAAAAAGAATTGGTATAAATATTGTTTAAGTTACAAAATTTAAGAAGTTGATTGGAAAATAAGGTGTTAGTTAAATGGAATGTTAAGAGATTAGGATTTGCTGGATAAACAATTGGAACTAGAAAACAAGAAGGGGAGGTATGAGGAAGTCAAGGAAATATGTTATTGAAAATTGATATTCAAATTGATTTGTTTTTAATTTTTTTTCCTTCTTTTTCTTTTTTGTTTGTATAAAATTGAAAACTCTAATAAATATTTATTAAAAAAAATAGAATTCTATCAGTTATATTTTATTTGCACATTCGCACAATGAATTTCTGGAACCCAATTGCTTTTTCTGTGCAGCACGAGCAGTCACCATTCAGAAAAAGAGGTCGGAATAGGCCCATATATATATATATATATATATATATATATATATATATATATGTGTGTGTGTGTGTGTGTGTGTGTGTGTGTGTGTGGACTGTCCCTGGATCAAGTGACTTTTCTTCTTTAAGTTCTCAAAGTTCCTAACCTAGCTCAAGGTTGTCGTCTGAACAAGCCAGACACTTAACTGAGAATCCGTCACAGTCAGTCCATCCTTTGAAAAATAAGACTTGAGAGCCGTCTTACGCCAAAATGGCAACTAAGGATTCTGTTTTGGCAACTGCAACCTTGGTTTAAGGAGCCATGTGGCACCTAGATGATATACAGTGGTACCTTGGGTTACATACGCTTCAGGTTACATACGCTTCAGGTTACAGATTCCGCTAACCCAGAAATAGTACCTCAGGTTAAGAACTTTGCTTCAGGATGAGAACAGAAATTGTGTGGCGGCGGTGCGGCAGCAGCGGGAGGCCCCATTAGCTAAAGTGGTACCTCAGGTTAAGAACAGTTTCAGGTTAAGAACGGACCTCCGGAACGAATTAAGTACTTAACCCGAGGTACCACTGTATCTGAGTTTCCAACACTGTTAACCATATAGAAGTGAAAAGTGCCTGGTGAAAAGTGCCATCGCATACCCTCTGACAGGAAAGGGGTGCATGCAGCATGTGACTTTAGTGCTCAGGACTGTCCCAACACATGTTGCTGCTTGAGGCAAAGCACAAGATCCCCCTTCCACTATTCCACATACAGTAGCAGACTGGGGTCAGCAGGCTAGTTTAAGGAGGTGCATGAGAAGCTGTGCGGCACATACAGGTAAGCTCAGCAGCAACAGTTGTAGGCAGGAGGCTTCTGCTGTTTCCCCTGACATCTGCCGCCTGAGGCAACTCTGCCACTCTGCCTTATGGTAGGGCCAGACCTGCCGGTGCTTTTTGCTTTTCCCTTTCAACCCCAAAAGGGCATTCAGGACAGCTTACAAGAACAGCGCACACAGGCGCACACGCAACAATCCCTCTCATTAAAATATGAACACTATAGATTCATCAATCCAATTAAATCCATCAACAGAATACTCAACAACCTCACCCAAATAAAATAAAAGGCAGTGTGTGTGTGTCAGAGGGAGAAACAGGGCGAGAGTGACCCTACATAATTCCAGTTAATCTAAAGATCAACCAGGTAAATACCTGTAATAATGATCTCTGAATTTAGACGAGGACAGGTCTAAATTCTCTCCATCACAATTTCACATACTGATATACCACTTGCACATGCAGCTCTCTCTATATATATATATTCCACACAAAATTCTTTGAAAAAATATAATAACATTTTAGCCTGAGGCTGCCTCTTTCCCTCCCTCCTTCCCATTTTAGCTGGAAAGTGCAGAAACTGTCATATATGTGTAAAAATGTGGCTCCAAATACCTGTGATGACATGTCATCCCTTCCAGGTAAACTGTATGAGGCGGGGAAAAGATGTCTGCTCCCACAGAACACCTTTCCAGCTGTTCCAAGTGGCCTACGACCTGAAAAAACTGAGGCAAGGTGGAAGAGTCTAAAAGACAACTCTCAAACCAGATTCCAAAGCAGACCACATTCCAATCCATTTAACCAGGATCTGTGAATTTGGTGAGTTTATGTTAGAATGCAGACCTGCCCGCGCTCACCTTCCTAACTACTGTACACTTTTTTAAAAATATATTTTTTATTAAAGAGCTTCTTGGTTTACAAAAGTGTGTGCATTGTCCTTTTTTCAGGTTGTCAAGTCTTTTCTACAGCTCAGTTACGCTTGATATATGCATAGCTGTCAACTTACAGATTTGAAAATAAGGGATCAGCAACCAAAATAAGGGATTTTAGCCAAACAGCTCCTTCCCTTCCCCCCATAACAGTCAATCGAGGGAGCCTCCAAAACAAATCCAAAAGCCCCCCCTCACACGAGATCGCCGCCCACCATTGTACTCAACCAGCTCCATTCCTTTTCCCCCACCATGTGCCCCTGCTCCAGACAGACCTTTTCCCCGGCAAGGGTGAGTGGGCCGTCGATGGCGTATCCATCCGATTCCGAGCACAGGTATGTTCAACTTCTGAGCCCCTCCAAGCCAAAGGTAGAAAGCCCAGTCAGCAGCCAAACAAAGCCTCAAGCGGTGGTTCCCACAGCGCAGCAACCCGGTAAAGGGGATGCAGCAAGGAAAACCACCGTCACCTCTCCACTGCAAAGAGCTGAGCAAAGGCGAGTCCCCAGGCAATGCGGCCGATTTGATCGGCACAAGGCATGCAAGCTCCACCCCCCAGTCGTTCTTAGACTCCTTATTGGGTGAGCAATGCAGCCAAGCAACACAGTTGGAGCCTTCCTCCTCCCTGGCCAGCAGGGAGGGAGGGAGAGGAGCTGCTTCCTTTGAAACCCGGGAAATTTAAGGGACATCATCAATAAGGGACAGCACCTGGAAACGGCGCTGGGATAAGGGAGTTTCCCGCCAAATAAGGGACGGTTGACAGCTATGCATATGGTTTCTAGGTTTTGATTGTGTCAGTAGCTGCATGTATTTAACTGGCGGGTGCTTTCCTTGGGTTTATCAGGAGCGACACATTTCACATACAGCTTTATCCAATTTACCTAATTGTGTGTCCTCTAGGAAAGACGGTGCTGCCATTTCTCAAAGTGGTATTGCCATTATTTACCTGCAGAACGTTATTAATCAAGAAGGCCGAAAAGGATAGGTCCATCAATACCTTTCAGTGCCTGTGGAGCAATGGCAAGAGGAGGCTATTGCCTCCATACCCTGCTTAAAGTCTTCCAGATGCGCCTGGCTGGCCACTGTGGAAAACAGGATGCTGGATTTGATGGAGCTTTTGCCTAATCCAGCAGGGCTCTCCTTAAGTGCTGAGCAAGAATGTAGGAGGCTGAACGTCTCCAAATATCCTGGCTCCACACCGAAGCACCACTGGCTGAAGCTGATCCAAGACGTTATGACAAGAGGAGCTTCCAGCTGCAGTCCTATGCACATTTACTTGCAAGTATGCCCCCACTGAATACTCTGGGGTTTACTTTTGAGTAAACGGGATCAGATTGCAAGGATACAGTTGCAATAAACCCTAACAATTAAAAATATATATAAAGTAAGCAGATTAGCCATTACTTGGATCTAACCGAAATGAATTTAGAATCTGGATGTTAAGCAAGAATTGAGTCTTGCCATACAAGTAGTGCTTTAACATCCAGAATTTGCCAAAGGACTGTTCCTAAACCCAGACAAAGCTAGTAAAAATGTTCCATTTGCAGCAATCTTTGTACCAGAGTTTGGATTCTGTATGCGTACCTATAGCTGCATACTGGGAAGTAAACGCTCTTGATTTCAGCGAGACTTACGGTACTTCTATATGGGTATTGTCAAGGACCACAACTTATTGGCTTTAAAATGTGGCCTTTTGATTTGATTTTGAGAAATCGGATTTTTAGTTATCAGCGGCTAATCCGTGTAAAGGTCTATGGCAGGGATGAGGAACCTGTGGTCCACCACATGTTGTTGGACTATAGGACCCAACATCCATGACCATTTGCCATGCTGAGGCTAATGGGATTTGGAGTTCAGCAAAAACTGCAGAGCCACAGGTTTCTCACCTCTGGAGTCTATGGCAATAACCAATGTAGAAAGCCATGCACTGCAGTACGACTGGAGTAAAGGAGATGTGTTAAGAAGCTGAGTTAGAAAACCGCTGATTAAGGTTTGATAGCTTACCTAGATGCCTCCATGATGGGATTGTGGGGTTCAGGAAAGCACTATCCATGAACAGATCTGTGTATATGCCTGCTTCAATTATTTAATTTTCAAAAGGGCACTGTAGCAAGGCCTTCCTTCCATTACCAGCATCACATTATTTTTTCAAGTGTTCCCTACAGTCCATTTAGTGCTGCATTATGAAGTTATTACCATCAATAATTAAAAGTCCATTGTTCAAAATAAATGAACAGATGAAAATTTTGAGGTCGGATCCATGCTTCAGTGAGGACACATGTGTGAGTGTGAGTGTCTGTGTTTTACAATTCTCCCTTGCGGAGAATCTTACATATGCAATGTACATTTCACCACAGAATAAATAATGATCAAATACTCATGTCTCTAAACTGGCTGTGTGTTTGTGTGTGTCACATTAGATGCTCATTAAACAAAATTAATACATGTAGTTTTTATGACACCTTTGAGTAGGCAAAGCGATTTATATTCTCAGACAATTCATTCATTCTTGCAGCATCTCTGTGCTTTGGGCAGGTCCATTTTATTACATTTCTTCAATGCAAAGACAGAGAATCCCACAAAGAAATGCTGGAATTAGATCCTAAGCCTCCAAGTATGTAATACTTTCTTTTCCTCCTTATTTCTCTCCTTCTGCCATGTATTTCCCCCTTTTAGAAATAGCAGGCATATGATACCCCAAATGTTCTTCCCTTGTCCTCACCTGCATAGGAACAGATGACCCCTGTTGGTTCAGACCAAAGGCTCGTCTAGTTCAGCATCCGTTCTCGCAGTGGCCAACCAGATGCCACTTGGAAACCCACAAGCAAGACATGAGCACAACAGCGCTCTCCCCACCTGTGATTCCTCGCATACTGCCTCTGCATACCTAATGCACTAATTAGAAGTAGCACAGTGCTCACAGCTTCCTATCACGTAAGTTCACCTCATGTCGCCCCCACCGTTATCGCCTATTAGTGGACACATTCTTGCTTAGCCAAGGGATTTTGTGATCTGCCTTGCATCCGTGCCTCGAAGACTCATCTGCAGCAAGGGCAAGTGAAGGGGCTGGTTGGATGAGAAAAGGAACTCTTGCAAAATGGGAGGGGTTTTCTACCTTCCACCTTCTCCTCTTCCCTCTTGCCCAGGGACAGCACACCCAGAAGCAGGCAGTTGCATACCTTGGGGTACACAAGGCAGCCAATGTTAGAAACTCAGATCTATAAGATAGGCGCCACATGGCTCCATAAACCAAGGTTGCAGTTGCTAAAACAGAATGTCTAGTTGCCATTTTGGGGCAAGACGGCTCTCAAGTCTTATTTTTCAAATGATGGACTGACTGTGATGGATTCTCAGTTAAATGTCTGGCTCGTTCAGACGACAACCTTGAGCTAGGTTAAGAACTTTGAGAACTTACAAGAAGAACCATCACTTGATCCAGGGACAGTCCACATATATATTGGCCTATTCCCACCTCTTTTTCTGAATGGTGTCTGCTCTTGCTCATGCTGCACAGAAAAAGCAACTGGGTTCCAGAAAATCATCACATAAAATAGATAAAATTCTAGAGGATGGGGCATTAGTGTGTGAAAACAGTCCAGATCCAACGATCCCCAGATGGTGGAGATGGCACGCGCCATCCTGGAACCCAGGCATCTTCATTTGGTCGCAAGTGGTTGAAAGCCAGGAGCAAAATGTGCCTGGCGCCTGGCTAATTTCAAACACTGCAAGGCACAGGAGTGACAGTGTGTACTAAAACCTAGTACACTTGCTTCTGTGCTCCGAATGCATGTGCTGCGTTTAGACTGAATGGGGACACACATACCCCAAATCTCAATTATCAGGGTCTTGGTGCCTTCAGGATGGGTGTTTACAGGGATGATTTATGCCCAGCTCTATTTTGTGTGGTACAAGCACCCTGCAAACTCAAGCTTGTTGTCCTTGAACTGGAGAGGAGGAGAGCGAGTGAAGCTTGGACCTTCTGCCAATCCCACTGAGCTTAGACTCTCTCCCCTAATTGCCTGGGCATGTCTAGGAAGCGAACCCAGGACCTTTCACACCCCAAATGCCAACGATTCCCCTAAACTAGGGGAACCTGTGGCCCTGCAGGTGCAATTGGGCTACAGTCCCTGTCATTCCTGGCAACTGGCAATGTCGGCTAGGGCTGTGGAGTTGGGAAGCCCAACAACTGGAAGGCTATCCCTAATCTAGTGGAATTATTTTCATGTTGGGTGGGAGATGTCCTGGGCTCTCTTCCTAAGCAAACCCATGCAAATTGGCTTGGGGAAGCAGAATGAGGGCCATAGCTCTGTGGGATTGGCCATGAGTCCTTGTTTTACATGCAGAATGTCCCAGATTCATTCCCTCATGTCTTCAGTTAAAAGGATCTCAAATGATACAAAAGACCTGTTCTTAATAATCCTGGAGCGTTACTGCCATTCAGAGTAGACAGTGCTGGGTTTGGTGGAAAAAATAGTCTCACCTGTGCAAGAGAAAGGGAGGCATTGGGCCTCCATTTGCAAAAGTGGATGCAGCTACTGGTGTCCAGGAAGGGATGTAAAGGGGTGTTTAATCAGGAACACTTGAGAGGTGGGGATGAGCCTTAACTTCCACTCCAGGCACAGACTGCTCATCTAACGAAAGTACGGATCCAACACCACTGTTATCACCAACTGTAGCCTGTTGCTATTGCTGTCACCATAACTGAAAATAATCTTAAAATGCTGACACATGTAAGGCAGCCTTCCAAGGGTAACTGATACTGGGAGATCATGTCTTGAAATAATTGTGGTCATCTCATCAGAAAACTCCATTCATGGTCACTCAAACATGCAAATTATACTGGGAATTTTTAAGGAAAAGAAATGAAATATTGCCGGATACCACAATCCCATTTTTATAAGTCTGCATTAAGAAGTATCTAGTGTTACAGAACTGCAAAGCAGAGAAGCAACAATAAAAAGAAAAGATTATTTATAGGCTTCTGCATGAGCAGTGGTACATAACTTGAACCCAGATTCTAAATCATAGTATGCCTTTCCCATGGAATCCCCTACCAACCCCTTCTCCTGTAGGCTATATACAGAGCAAGAATCCCCTAATAATTCTTTCTGATAACCAGGAGCCACTCTCCTGCAGAAAGGTTAGAAAGAGCAGAAAGGTTAGAAAGAGCAGAGGTAGGGGAGAAAAGAAACCTAGTTACAGCACATGGAGAGGCATTTTCTAAGAATCACATCTGTTTCTCTTGCTTGATCGAGGGCTCTGCATCTGACTACACTAAAGCCCCCTGCCTGCTCCATTGTACAAAGAATTGTTTGTGCAACTTTCTTCTGTCCATGATATTCCATAACTGCTGTGCTTTGACTTCAGCAGTCATTGGTCAAGTGTATCTTCTACTATCAGCGTCTCCATGGAGGAGCCATATCTCAGTGGTGCAACACACATGCTGCATGCAAATCTGGTATCTCAAGTCAAAAGAATCAGGTAGGAGAAGATCAGCAAAAACTCTTTCCGAGACCGTCTGAAGAGTTGCTGTGGGACATTCCTGGGCTAGATGGGCTGATAGTCTGACCTAGTCTTAGGCAGAAGAATGTGTTCTCAATGGTTCTTCAAAGGTTTATATATATATTTTGCATTCTCTATAGATAGAAAACAATATGACTGGGTTGGATCAAGGCTTAGCAATCAAAAGAACTGAATTAGGTCACTGTCTTGGTCTCACTTATTTCAGTGAGTCTACTCTAAATAACCTGGATCCAACCTATAATACTTACTAGTGTTGTTGAGCCCCTGCATTCTATGGAAGACGGCAAGTGAGAAGTGTGAGAGGACACCTCCCACTGCCTCAACATCCCTATGCTTGCCAGACTGGGCTTCTTGTATGTCCTACAGGAGAGGAAGAGCCATGTGAAACCCTGCATTTCTGCAAAACACCAGTGAGCAGGTATATAAGAAGTCCATGTTAGGAACTGAATATGCCTTATCCCTTACCTTTAGGCTCCTATCTTTGTTGGCCAGGCAATGGTCCCACATAAGGTCCCACAACAGTTTACAGTTCTTAGGGACCGATTGTGAGGTTCCTTCTGAAAGGCTCTTCAACAACCCATGCAGAAAAAGGTCTGTCTATCAAAAACCACAGACTCGCCACTATCCATGAGATTGAGAATTCTAAGGAACCGTCAGCAAAGACTGGTGAAGTCCAGTTTTCCTTGGCAAAAGTCAAGCTGACTCTCCTTCAGCATGTTTCCTCATGTCTTTTGCATTGGCCAAGATGCTCAATGGATGTCTCTTTCATGGGAGGCCATAGAGGGAATGCATGAAATGTGGCAGCTATTTGGGAAAGGCGACTCATCTCATCCTTCTCTATTCCTAGAGTGGGGGAGAGGGCATGCTGACTTAAGATCTGTACGTGTAAAGGGAAGGGGAAAGCCATTTGGAACAGAGGCAGAGAAAGGGCAAGTTGAAGGTGAAAGCCGACTGGGGGTGGGGGTGGTAGTGCTGTGTCCCGCTCTCTCTGGGGGCTAGATGTGAGGCAGCAGATCTGTTGCCTCGTTACTAGGAGTGTTTAATAAGCTGCTTGCCTCCATCTATGCTCTGCTTGTATATTTGTAAATAACCCAAATACTACAAAACAGCCTAAGTTTCCAGTGATTTCTCCTTCCAAAGGAAACCAAAATCCGGACAGCATTTACCCCCACAATATCTCAGTGACTCAGACAAGTTGGGAGCGCTTCACTTTTCTGGCCTATCACTTGCACCAACTTGGTGTATATATACTGTATTGGCCTGAATATAAGCCTCACTTTTTTCCAAATTCTGACCATGAAAAGTTTAAGTGCAGCTTAAATTTGCGACCTTACAAAAATTGGCTTTTACAATATCGCTGCTGAAACAGACATATGGTAAAAGGGAACGGGTGTGAGTACCTGCGGAATTTAAGGGAGAGGTTTATATTTGGGTCTTATCTCCCCCCCCCCCACCGCGAATTTTAAAGGTGCAGCTTATATTCGGGTGCGGTTTATATTTGGGCCAATACGGTATGTATGTTATACTAAAATAGGACCCCAACATGAGCAGGAAAAACAGATCTCACTTTTAGGGAAGAACGTCATGAAAATATGTCCCATAGTCTTAAAAACAATAGTAGCTGAAGACTTCGGGAGGTATCTAGCAATAACTCCTGTAGCAGTTGGCTATTCAACCACTTCAAGAACAAAACCACAAGCAAAGCATTTCTAACAGCTCAATCTTAAAAACAATTGCCCTTATCAAAGGAAATCCATATACAGAGGCAACTTTCTGACCCATGTTTTCCCATCTGCATTGTATTGGCCATCCAGGCCCCCCGACCTTTGGTTAAAGAAATGCACATCTCCTGTCCTAGGCCACTAGTTGTTTTCATGCATTATAAGTTGCCTATGATGAGAACCATAAGAATCTAGAACCTTGCTCTCTTACTTTGACAGGGAGCCCCACTGAGTTCAATGCACCTGGCTTTCAAACAAGCAGCTTAAAAATCACACTTTGACCCTTATAACGTGCTGGGTGCTATTCTGGATTTCTCCCCCACAAATTCCATATGTCACCAGGGTGCCCATCTGCTCCCAAATGGGTATCAAAGCTGAAAAAACAATGAAAAGAAGGAGAACAAATTCTCTCCGCTCCTACATGGAAAAAATGCACCAGTTGCTCATGAGCAACCAGCAACTCCTCTTTGAGGGCAATGTGGGGAGGGAGATTCTCATTGGGAGAGATACTGAGTTTGTGTATTTTAAAACTAATTTGGGCTAGACATATTTGGACAGGTCCAGACACATACATGAGTATTAAGATGGCAAATGGGGTGAAAGCTGTAGCTCAGAGCACGAGCCAGTATAAATTAAATTGAAGCCAAATCAGGGAAGGAAATAGACCTGGCACACACGTACCCTGGAATTTGTACTGGTCCCCTGAGACACATTTTGTGCATGCACAGCTGTCCTTAAAATCAATATAGCCACTGTAGAAGTAGTTATAACGTGCACATACACATCCTAAAGCAGCAATTCTGAAATGGTGTGCAGGGTTGAGCCTTGAGAGAAATGCCAGTATGCTGCAAGAAAGAAAGAAATTAAATCAAGGCTCCTGGGAACTCAGAACACCTTGGCTGCTCGCTGTGTCTTCTGGGTGAGTCACTGGCCTGGCCTGCCCTCCTTCAGAATCAACCTCAGCTAGGGCTGAGTAAATCTGCCACATCTTCATTGGGTATGATGGGACCATTTGGTCACTACCAAGAAGAGGCCCTTTTCTGTAGCAGCACCCTGACTTTGTGCCCAAGACAGACCTACCTCACACCTTTCTTACTATCTGTTAGGAACCAGGATAAGACCTTGTCGTTTACCTGGGCTTTGGTTGGTTGATTTTGGTAGCTTACAGCAGAATCCCCTCCTTCTCTATTCAAAAGCAAATCCTATTGAGTTCAACAAGGCTTTACTTCCAGATATGTGGGTACAGAACTGCATCCTTAATTTACTGCGGTGTTTGACTTTAGTCTCAGTCATGCTGCATGCTCAGTCTGGACTGCAGACACGACCTATTGGTTTCTGAAGTTTGTAAATTTGTGGTGGTGTTTTTATTTGTTGCTATGCTCTCTTGTTTGTTGCCGTTTTCGTTTATGATGTTTTTTAATGAAACTTTGCTAGGTAGCCTTGAATACCATTATGGCAGAAAAAGTGGCATACAATTCTTTCAAAATGAATGAATGCATATTATTGTCCAATATAATTATTCTTCCTCAGAGAAATTATTCTTTACCAGGGCTGAATGTACTCCTTAATCAATCAATAAATCCCTATTAAAGGCAACCTTTGAAAAAGCATCTATATATTATGCAGTTTGAGCAAATGAGTATAATTTATTTTTACTTTGCATAGAGTTTTCTGAAATTATTACTGTTTTCGTTTCGGTCCAGTGCTCACAGGGCAGAGACAAGGATCTATGGAGAGCATTGAGTTTTATCAGGAAAATTATTCAGCCCTCCCTCTGTCTTCTGAGATTTTAGCAGGCTTTGCCCACAACATCTTGATACCCCTTGGGGCTATAAACTTCTAAAATAAAACGAAACGAAAACAAAACCCTAAGGATGTGAAAGCTGACACTGTCATTAAGCTAGATTCTGAACACAGTCTCCCATTCTACACTTTTGCTGTGATTCTTGAGAACTGTGGCATGTGCATGCACACAGTCCACAATATACTTTTATGCACATATGATGTTGCCCAAACTGTCTCCTGTTCCTTGTAGACAACCTTTGAAACCCTTGGTAACGGTTGCTCTTTATTCCTGGATACTGGGCTAGACAGAGTGTTGCTTAAGCTGCTATGGCACTGTTGTGTATTCTTAGCACTTTTCTTTATTTTGTATGTGGACCACTAAATTCTTTAGATGAGAAGAATGCTGTGAATGAGCACCTGCATCCTCCACCCATTCCTGTCCTGGTCCAGGACAGATTTTTTGCTAAAGGGCCACTGAGGCAGCAACAGGTGATGGCTGGTCTACATACCAATTGCTTTACAGATAATCTCCTCTCTAAACGAGTTTCCCTTGGCTTCCTTAAAATCATAACCATGAGACATGCCAGACTGGATTATCAAACTGAGTTTCTTGACCCTGGCACTGGTATCATGTAAGGGTTAGACCAGTAGTTCCCAATTAGGGGTCCGCGGAAAGCACCCAGGGGGTCCACAGCCCATCGCTTGCCCTCCCCCCAACTATTTTTTTGTCATTTTTGCATGATAATATCCCACATTTTATGGTTTGTGTTGTTGTTTTTATATAGTATACCTAAACCCTTTGCTTTTTAGGGGCTACCCCACATTTTGTTCAAAAAGTTGCTTTGAAGAGGTAACTACCATAGAGTTATCACCATTTTCAAAAGTAAGGGGTCCCTGGCTTGGCTTTTGAAAAATACGGGGTCCTCAGTAATTAGCTAATTGGGAACCACTGGGTTAGAGAAAGGTACTAGAATCCCACAGGAAACAAATGTAAGATAACATGCCCTTATGAAAGCCTCATCTTAGCACAGATTCTAAAGCATATTATCTCCACTGTCAGAGAAAATGTACTTCTGAATATAAGTTGTCTTAGGAAAGCAAACAACATCCTGCAGGATTCATCTCACCCGGGATACAGTCTGTTTGCACTACTGCCGTCTGGCAGGAGATATAGAAACATCAAGTCAAGGACAAATAGACTGAAAAACAGTTTCTACCCGAGAGCTGTGGCCCTTTTGAATGCTGTAACTCGATAGTGTGACTTGGGAGATTGATGGGTGGGGGTGTGGGCGTGGCTGGAATGTGGTTTGTGGGTTGTTGTTGTTGTTTTGCTTTTGTTGTTTTTAAGGGATGGCATCCAATTTCGTTGCACTTGTGCAATGTTGCACGTGTGTAATGACAATAAAGAATCTATCTATCTATCTATCTATCTATCTATCTAAGTTGCTGGAAACTGCAGAAGGTGAGAGCGCTATTGTGGTCACATCCTGCTTACAGGCTTCCCGTGGGCCACTGTGAGAGCAGGATGCTGGACTAGGTTGACCACTGGTCTGATGTTCTCTTGCGTTCTTATTCTTGATCTGGGCAGCCTTGTTATCCCCTGAGATACAAAACAAACAAAAACTTTCAGTGTACTACATATTAATGTTTAGCTAAGTAGCCACTATACTCGGGAAGTTCTTACCAATGCACCAAGTTGCAAAAAATATATGTATGTGTCAGAGTGAGTGTGAGAGAGACTTAGCCCTTATTTCATTACTGAGGGGTATTTGCCTAAACACCTTTAAGTGGGACATATTTTTTACTTTAAGAACTGGGTTGGGATCATCATGCTGCACCATTGGGTGCAGATTAGGCTAGTTTCCTATGCCTTCTAAACCAAGAGAAGGAAGAACTGGCTAGCAAGGAGGCTGATAATCAAAGCAGAAGACAACATGACAGAACCCCAGTTAAATGGGTGAATCAACATAAAGCTCAGGTTGTAGCAGTAAGGTGGAAAACAAGTACCGAAGGAGGCATTTATTCCAACGCTAATGAATAAGGCTCAATGTTTCAGCAGATAAAATGAACCAGGACTGTGGAAATGGCTTTGGAATAGTAACAGCAAGAGGACAATCACTGACATGTGATATGGTTTGAATGGGAGGGGGGGAGAATGGAACTGGTCAATGTTAATCTCTTTGATTATATTAAAGCTAGTATTTTAAAGACAGTTTACTTTCTATCTTGACACTAAAACACCCGAACCCCATCAGACCACCCAAGACCACTGTCATAATCCCTACCATCATCTGAATGCCAATTTATGTTCATGGCTATTTGGACATAAGAAAAAAACCTTCATGATTCAGATTAGCTAGTGGCCTCAACATTTGTCTTGTTTTATCACGTTTTTGTATTAAGCAACTTATTTTCTAATGCTAGAGTAAGCTGAAACTGTATGTTTCGAAGGCATCTGTTCAAAATTGCTTTCTGCTCGTGTCACAATGAGTTTGGGATCATGTGGCTTATCCTACATCAGTGGGGTCTTGCCTTGAGGCAGGACTTAATGATGACCCTGTCTTTGGTAGTTCTATGGTTCAGAAACGCCATTTATCACAGTGTCATTAACCTCACTCCTTAGCTTGCAAAACTCCTCTGAGCAAACCACTGGATACGTTTATTCCAGTGTGTTCAATATATTTCAATGGTCAGGGAGTGTAACAGGAAGGTAATCAATAATGAATGGAAATTGCATGACTGGCATGGATTGTGTACTGTTAAAATGAGCCTGGTTAATTAATGGATGATTGAAACTTTAAAGTAACTGGGGAAAACCAATATATATTAGTACCATGTTATAGAAAACAATATATTAAAACCAATCAGATCATGGGGATAGAAAGTTGGCCAATTCCACAAAACATAGCTTCTCTAGGTGCTTTTGGGCACACTATGGAGGAGTTACACATGTCTCACTGAAAGCATCATTTTCCTCTAAATTGGAATGAAAGCAGAACACGTTTGTAAGCCAAATTCTTAGCTACACCAAATCACACTACCTACTTCCAAGCAACTGAAATCCAGTTCTATTTACAATGATGATTAACCATTGACAAAGCTGCCTAAGAGGAACCAATTTATCATCATTTCCAATCAGAAATAGATTCTTTCTGAAAGAAAAAAAATTAGTCAAACACAAGCGAGTGGATTTCATCTGGCAGTAACTGGAAGAAACTTACCAGTTGACGTTACCAGTTATTTCAGCGGGGAGATTCTTACTGACTAAATATATCCATATATTATATCATTCAATGTGGAAATCCAACTCTAAGGAACTGGCTTAAAAGAATGGGTTTTAAAGTCTGAGGGCAGACCAAACAAGGATTTCATTATCATGTGAGGTTTGGGTTAACCCCACACAGTCAAACATCAACATGTAAGAGAATGTCAGCATCCTGCAAACACGTGCTACTAACCATCTCCTTGACATGTTAACCCTTTGGAGAGCATTGGAAATACTAAGTCCTTGAAATAAATTTGCCACTCCCTGAAGCATGCTGCAGTAACACAAAATGATAGTGTAAACCTGTAGTGATATCTAGTTACAAAAGATTGGGCCACTGGCTACACATTCCACCCTAAAACCTATTCAATATGAACTGCAAATAACTTTTCAAATAATTAGAAAACTAATAAACTATGTTTACATTGTCTAGAGGGATCAAACACCAGTCTGGTCCACCAAGCAGAATGGACCAACATAGGGCTAAGATACCATTTTAAAGGTTTAGGATGAAAGAGGAAATCATCTGGCTAGCACCACATGACAGCTGTTGACTTCCAGCTGGACAGATCAGATGCCCATATGTCTGTTTGTCAAGAAGTATACTGGTGATGGCTCTTCACTATGACAATGATGAAGGGTCATTATATCTCTGGGGCTATAACAAGGTGCTGAATGCATCTACTCTACGACAGAAACAGTTCATTTTTCTAGATGCTTAACGCACTCCAATGAGCATTTCTCAATGTGATAGGACCACGGAGGCTATTCTGTGTGGCAGTTAACTCCACGCAGCAAACCAGGTGATGCTGGTTGCTCACTACATAATTCAGCCCTGACCAGGGCTGAAATTGTGCTGCCGCTGCAATTTCCTGGGGCAGCAGCTTGCAGCGACACGGAGAGAAACTATACAGTGGGGCCTGAGCCACACGGCAAACCAGTACACACAGCACAGCTCACCATACAAAGTCACTGATACCCGGAGGCATCTTCAAGAGGCCCCTACAAGGCATATTGCACATCTATAACAAAGGTATCTGTAATTTCCATTTATTATTAATACTTTATATGGAATCTTAGCTTTGCACTGTGATTTCATATCTCACTGGCCCTTACAGTAATTTTGCAAAATGGGTTATTGAATCATTTCCATTTTGCAGATGGAGTCTTGAGGCAGAGAGAGAGAGTGAGTTACTTGCTCCAGAAGGGCACCCAATGGGCCCATGGCTTTTGAAACCGTTTTTCAAGTCCTCCCCTTTCATCTCTACTGGGCTTACTGGGCTTCATTATGTTTCTTCTGTGATGTAATCATGCAACCGTCTTTTACAAGGGGGGGGGGGGAGATTCCTATGGACATGCGGGTGTTTCCTTTTGCTACCTCCACGCTAGAATCAAACAGCCTTGAAATTCTTTCATTTGATAAAGACACTGGGATCGTTTTGAGGATGCTTTTCAAAAGCAACTGCACGCAACCACGTTACTAAATAAATAAATAAATAAATAAAGCCTGGCTTTCTTAAGGGGAATTGCTTCTCTTCCCTAGCCTAGATGATTGGCGTGAGGTCCTAATGGATAGGCCCAAGCGACACAGCCCATTAAAGACAACGCACAGCCCATTAAAGACAAAAACAAAAAACAAACTATAACCCCCCGCAAGAAAACCTGTCCTGTAAAAAAATCTGCGCGCTTTGTAACGAAGATCTCTTCCCATTCCCGTCGGAGTCCAGGGAGCTGTCCGTTTCAGCACCACGTTCCTAAACCGCTCTCCCCTTTAGTCCAACGCCGCAGAAAGACAGAGCGGGTGGGGGTGGGGGGAGAGGAATAAAAACCTCAAGCAAAAGCGGATACCGAAGGAGGTGATCAATTTATGGGGGCCGGGAGAAGATCTCAAAAATAAAACACCCTAAATAACATTCCTTTTCTTCCACCGCTTCTCGATTTAACCCTTTCCCTGTACAAGCATTTTCCCCCCCTCTCCAATGACGGGGAGACGCCGGCGACAGCCGAGAGCGAAAGCTAATCACCTCCCCCCCCCCACAACCCCATTCAAAAGGAAAGTCTTTTGGGGAAGCCGCTGTAACTCCTCCCTCTCCGCCTCCCATCCCCACACCCGGTAAGGTGTCTCCGATGGAGCTCAGGACGCCAGGGTCATGAGTTCGCACGGCGGAGGAGAACGCTGCAGTGTGACAAGAGGCAAGCAGCGCTTCCCTAGGAGTCGGCGCGCAAGAGACGAGAGCGCGAAGCGGCCACATCTCCAGGCCGTCCACCCCCAACCCCCGCGCCCCACACCTCCCTATCCCACCTAAGAAAGCCAGATACATCCGTACCCATCACACTGGGCTCTTGCAAAACGCTCAGCAGATGTAGATGGGGAAGGCAGGCGGGCGATCTCTGACTCCTGCAGTCTCTGCCCCCATCCAGAAGGGCTGCGCCGCCTGCGTTCCTTCTCAGCACCCCCCTGCCCAGCCCTTTGCAACACAATAAAACAAAACCGATGTACCTTTGATCTCCAGCAACGTGGATCCTCTCTCTCCCCCACCGGCCTTTCCAACTTCCTCTAGTCCTCCACGCCCCCTATGTCCTCCCCACATCGGCTGAGTGGACACAAGAGGCACAGCGAGGCGGCGGCGGCGGCGGGGGGTAAGGGTGGGGGAAGAGAGAGCGCCTCCCCCACCCCGGCTCCAGCCAAGGAGATTTCCAAATAAGACAACCCCCTGCTCCTCCTCCTCCTCCAAACTCAGGATAAAACTTGCCGTCCTTTCACTTCGTCCACTGGGAATGCGTTTGGGGGGGGGGAGGGAGGGGAGGTAGAGAAGTGTGGGGGTGTATAATGACAGCTCTAAGTTAGTCCCCTAATGGGAGGAAGCCTCGTTCTCTGTTCCTCTCCCCCAGCCCTGGGACGAAGAAGAAAAAAAGATCGGGGGGAAGAGATCGAGACTGGGAGCATGGGGGAGGGAGGGAGGGGTGAAGGAGGCTCTAGACCCGGAGTTTTGCGGAGGATCTGGGAGGGAGGGAGGGCTTTGGGGTTATTTGTTTTTCAATCTGGGGCTGAAATGAGCCCCGTGTGAAGGCCAATACAGACTAGAGGGCCCGGATTCAAGGGTGAGGGAGCCTTGCCAAGAAAAAGGTGGCCTGCTAAAGGATAGGAAAGGAGATTGGAACGGGGTGGGGGGGAATGCACCAGTTCCACCAGCCCCCTCACCGCCGCCACCTTCACCTCTCTCTCTCTCTCTCTCTCTGCTTCCCGCCCCAGATCCTGGCCTGCCTTGCCTTGCCTGCAGCAGCGGAAAGTCGGCGCCGCGCTCCTTCTCCCAATGCAGAAAAAAAAAGACGCTCGAGAGGTTGCTGCTGGGCTATGGGGGAGGCGGGGGGAGGCAAGGATCGGCTTCCCTCGGCTGGGGAAAGGTAGGAGTTGGCCAGCAGCCCTGCAGAGGAGAGCGCAGGGCGAGGGGGGCGCAGCAGACCCTCCACCCAGCCTCCAAGTACCCAGGAGGAGCCCGTTCTTTGGAGGGCTTCCCAAGTGGGGAGCAAGAGCAGCACCGCTTTGAAATCCGGGGTGGGGGAGCAAGAAAACGGGGGAAAGCCTGCTATACGGCGCGGGGAGGGGGTGATGGGAAAGGAATAGCACTAGGAAGCATTCCCCCACCCCCGCGATCTGGGGAACTGCTTGAAAAGGCTGGGGGGTGGGGGGGAGAGAGAACGATCTCCCACTGTTGGACTTGGGGTCATCAAGGCTCGGGCCCATGAGCCCCCTTCCCCACACTTCTTCCCCCAAGAGTGGGGAGGTGGGAAAGTGTGTGCGTCTGTTTAGGCGGGGTTGGAAGAGAAGCACCGGCCCCTGCTCCGGGGAAATCGCTCTGCGGCAAAGCCCCTGCCTGGAAGTGGAGGGCGGTGGGGTGGGGTGGGGTGGGGGGAATGAAGGAAGGAGGGAGAAAAGAGGCAGGTTCAGGGTTTTTATTTTTGGCTTTTTTTAAATTCAAATCCCAACCAAGGGGAGGAAGATCTGTTGGGGGGTGGGATTCCCGCGGGTCCCCGTCCCCCCACCGCCCACCCCCCGGTCCCTGCGATCACGCTGGAGTGCCCCCCCGGGCTGGCGGTGCAACTTACTGTGGCTTCGGCGCTAGCGCGACTCCTGCAAGGCGTTGCTGGACTGCAGAGGTGGGGAGGCTGCAGGAGAAACTGCGGTTGTCGCCATCTTGGTGCGCTGCCTCCCCTGCCTTCCCCCCAGTGCAGCGCGCCGTTCCCTTGCATAATTGATGACTCTCAGCAGAACGCTTAGGGAGCGTGGCAAAACTCCGCGCCCCCGCCTGCCCGCCTCCCACGCAGCCCCGCTCCCTAAGCCAGGGTCCCTAACCCAGGGGCCGGGCCGCAGCCCCCAAGCAAAGTTGGCGGGAAGAAAAGTTGGGAGACCTCCGGAAGGAGGCAAGGGTCTCTCTCTCTCTCTCTCTCTCTCTCTCTCTCTCTTTCCGTCTCTTATCTCTCTCTCTCTCTCTCTCTCTCTCTCTCTCTCTCTCTACCTCCCCCCCCCCCCCCGCGAGAAGAGAAACTCACTTCGGAGAAGTTCTTGGGAGTTAGAGCAGCAGGCCCGACGGCACCGGCGATGGGCGCAGCGGCAGGGGAAGCCGAGCTGCACGCTGGTGGGGGGGGGGGCAGGTGGGCCGGATCTCCCCCCCCTTCGCCCATGTCGGGCCAAATTGGGCAGAATGGAGAGAGGCTCGGGCAAGCCCCACCATGTGCCGGGGGGGGGGGTGGCGGTGAGTTCCGCTTGCTAAGCAGGCCAGCTATTACCGAAGGAGCTGGGGGTGGGGGCGCCCACATGTGCAGCGGAGGGAGGACTTGCCATCTCTGCCCGGTGCTAAGTACACTTGGGGCAGTGTCTGGGGATTCGTAGGTATATATGCTGGGCACAAATTCAAGAGTGCTGATGGGGGAAGCTGTTGATAAAGTCTGCTGTGGTTTTGTTTTTGTTTTAAAAAAACACACTCTTCCATCACAATTTGTCCACCTGGTTTGGAACGCTCGGCACACACAATGCTTCATATATCAGGAAAGGCTTGGGGTGCTGAAGTCATATCGGAGAGGAACAAGGGACAGCACCTATTGCCTCTCAGATGAACAAAATGCTGGAGGAGCCAACACTTCCCTTTCCACCTATATATATATATATATATATATATATATATATATAATGTTAATTATTTCATTAAGAAGGTTACAGAGAGTTAAAGTAAAAAGAGAGAGAAAAAGAATACATAAAAAAACATTTTAAAAGGCAGAGGAATACAAAAATAACAATATGGCCATAAAATATAATTAAGATTAAAGAAATATATAACATTTATGTATGTAAAAGGATGAACTTATGGTTTCCCTCAAATATACATTGATTCGTGCGGGACACGCTTTTTAGGATTGACTCCAGTGTGAATGACCAAAAGAGATCTCCGATGCAAGCAGGTGGGTCACTTGGTCTGAACACTGAAATTTATCAAAGTGATTATGACATAGCAAAAGAAGGGAGGGTGTCTGTGCTAGACGCAGCAGTTCAAATAACTTGTGTGTACCTCTGCCAACAGGAAGCTGGGCCACATGGTCTCCTGGTTCCACCGTGTTTATTCAGCTATAGGTTATCTGCTAGAGCTACAACCTAGCCCCTGATTCCTGATTCCCACAGTGTAAGGCTGAGCTTTTAATGAAAAGGTTTGTTGCTGTGCTCATGCCAAAAAAAGTCAGGGGAGAGGATGTCTATGACTCTACAAAGGCTCCCTGGATCACAGATTCATCAAACTGAGAAGGGATCCAAAGGCCATCTGTTCCAATCCCTGCTCCCTCCTCTGTACACGATCTCGTTTGTGCATTAACCAGCATTGATATGTTCTGTCGCTACTTGTAATGTTCTCAAAGCATAAGGAAATAATATCAATGGCGCATATCATAGTGGGGGAAAGATATATGCACCAGGTATGTATCAGAGGATCGCCAAAGCATGTGCCATCAGGATGCAACATCATCAAAGCTAGAAGTCAGGTTATTCAGATCTAGAAATCCCCCACATTAATGGACCCCTGAATGGTTAAGTCCAGTCAAAGGTGATTATGGGGTTGCAGCGTTCATCTCGCTTTCAGGCTGAGGGAGTGGGTGTTTGTCCACAGACAGCTTTCCGGCTCATGTGGCCAGTATGACAACCGCTTCTGGTGCAATGGAACATGACAGAAACCAGAGCACACGGAAACTCCATTTACCTTTCCACCACCGCTGTACCTATTCATCTACTTGCACTGGTGTACTTTCGAACTGCAAGGTTGGCAGGAACTGGAACAGCAATGGGAGCTCATTGTTGCGGGGATTCGAACTGCCAACCTTCTGATTCTCATGCATGCACTCTTGGGTTGGGGCAACTGGCTAAAATGTTTTAAAAGATTCTAATTTTGGTTCCTCTATTTTGTTTTTAAATGTTTGGTGTTTTGTTGTGTTTTTATATATGTTGTAAGCCACCCAGAGTGGCTGGGGAAACTCAGCAATCTGGGCAGGATATAACATTTATTATTATTATTATTATTATTATTATTATTATTATTATTATTACATTAAAGAAAATGATGGATGGCTACCTGTCAGGTGGGTTTCCTGCATTAGCAGGTGTTTGATTAGATGACTTTTGAGGTCCTCTCCAACTCCTAAGATTTGATGAGATCCCAAAAGGTAGAGAAGATACCTTGTGGTGGGCAAGTACCAGTGGGAATGTGGGAAGCTTCTGAATCACACCAGTGGGGGCTGGTTCATTTGGGCAAAGAGCCATCCCCCCAAAATTGCCAGTCCAAGAGTGGCACTGTCTGTCAGATTCCTCATCCTTAATTTCAGTGCTGCCCTTATAGAACTTAGCAGGGAAGAGGATGGGAACAAAACGGGAATTAGTTGGCTCTGCCTTTTGGTAGTTTCATTTCCACTTATGGTTTAGCTCCCTGACTTCCATCCCATCAACTCCAGCAGACAACAGCCACCACTGAATCACTCAACATCGTTTCTCAGGTAGGAATGAGAACATGGCAATTAAGAAAAGGAAATATAGGAACTGGGCTGGTTTGGGACAGTTGGTTATTCCGTTTTATCCTAAATTTTTAACTGAATGAAAGTCAAAGGATAATCTGAGCATGACTATCCTACTTGACTGAACAAGAATTAGTCCCCTGCAGGGAAAATAATCCTATGTTTCCCACATTTAGTTATAAAGAACACACACTGTTTGGATTACGCAACATGATGATGTGGTGGTTAGTGTGTTATGGCTGGATGAGGAAAGCCAAGGTTCAGATCCTTGAAGTTTACCAAATTTACTCAAGCAAATCACCATCTGTGTTGCAAGAGCCAATCTCACAGGTTTGTTATTGAACCCAAATAAGGGTCTGGCTTTCAAAGGAGAAATTCCTTTGGAGAGGCTGCATGCAAATTACCGGTAACCCCTTTAAAGTACCAAATTTAGCACCTTGTGCTTGCAAGGATTTCCTACAGAAGAACAAGTGAAAGCCACAATGCCAAATCATACCTGTTTATTTATTTATTTGAAGCCCAGCTCAAGTACCTGAACATATTACCTGGAGAAATGTTCCTAGTGTCACAGTTCAAGAAAGATGACAGCAAACTAGAAAAGATCGAAAGGAAACTTCTAAACATAAAGGGATTAGAACGAATGTCTAGAGAGAAGACAGTTTAGCTAGAATATGCCGACAGTTTTCAAATATTTACAGAATGTCTGAAGGAAACCAAGGACAGAACTGACTCAATTATTTTAAAGTATAGGAAAATATAAGATGGTTAGGAAGCCCCACAGATAGAATTGACTCCACTTGTGGGAATTACCTGGCATTATAGACAGGATATCATGTCATAGAGCAGGGAACTGAACTAGCTAATCCACATTAATAATAATAATAATAATAATAAATTTTATTTATATCCCGCCCTCCCCAGCCGAAGCCGGGCTCAGGGCGGCTAACAACAATCATTAAACCTTATGTGATTTTTGGGTGCATCCTTCAATCATAAGCAGGTGCAGAAATTGTGTGCAATGCTTGTGTAGCACTTCAGCAATGTTTAACATGCTTTCCTCAAAGTACATCAACTGAGTCTTCAAACACTTCACACAGGATACAATTCAGATATTTTTTTTAAATCAAGAGGTTACTTCGGTTCCATTCATTTCAATGGGACTTCCACACACCAGTGGTGTAGCGTGGGTAGCCAGTACCCGGGGCAGGGCAAGTGTTGCACCCCCCTGGTGGACTGGGCAGCTGGGGTGGGGGCACGCACCAGGGGGGCACGCTTGGAGGGTGAATGGAGCTCACCTTCAACAGGCTCCTCGCCCGCTGCCTCCACCCACCTGCCCACTAGACCAAACTGCCTGCTGCCACGACTCAGCTGCCAGGGCCCCTTACCTGTTGGGTCACCTAAAAATATGTGCTCCTGGAGCCATGGCCCTCTCCCGCCCGCTATGCCTCTGACACACACATAACATTTTCTGCACTCCAGACTTGATTGTCTCCCAAGACCGAATTGCCTTTATTCCTCAAAATGTCTGAAGCATTAGTCTGCACCATCCACTTGCAGGGTGTGGTATGAGCTGGTAGATCACAAGACTCTTAATCTCAGGTTTGTGGATTCAAGCCCCACATTGGGCAAAAGATTACTGCATTGCAGGGGGTTGGACTAGATAGCCCTTGTGGTCCCTTCCAACTTTACGATTCTATGATTTGATGAGTCTGCTATGATGCCAGAGGTGCCTGGCAGGTAAAGAATGACCCCAAATATCGACAGGTAGCTCAAACAAGCAAGTTGTGCAACACGGTCCTGTTTAAATGAAATATGCACACACAGAATTCACCACTAATGTGATCCAAAGGAAAAGAGAACGAAGAAATAGCACAGAAGACTGTGAAACAAAATGAAATGAAACGTTGCCTCTCAGAGTCAGTTACAAAATTCTGACACAGATGGTACTTCCTAGTGGGATTTAACATGTGCAGGCTGTCACATCTGATGATCATCCACTTCCCAAGCTGCATGTGGATGTGAGAGACTGGCTACTGTTTCCTGTGCATGCTATCATCACCCCTTCTCAATGTTCAAGAAATGATATGCGTGTGGGTTTCATGCCAATTCCTACACAGGAGAACATTCAACATATGCTTTTTTTGGGGGGGGGGCAATGTGTGAGTCAGTTTTGCTCAGCATTCTTTCTCCTTATGGGGTCAGCTGAATGGATGTATCACATGCCAGGAAGATGTATCATTTACCTCCGGGATGTGATGGTGCAAGATATGCAATTTCTGCAAAGGAAGGTTTCACTTGGTGTGTCAGAATTAATCCAGTTAGGACAGTCATTTGTATTAACACAATATCCTGTGGCAATTCAGTTCGGTAGAACCAGCATGTGCTTTTCAAAAACAGAACAAAACCTTAGTTTAGCGGATGACTCCAGCATCTGTATTATAAGACATGGTCAGGCTGTAATTTTGAAATTCCAAAGGTCAGTTATATCCAACCCACTTAAGGCCACACTGCATTTGTCTTTAACTCAGTTCCATCCTTTGACTGCCTGCTGTTAGACAGATGCATGAAGATGAATGGGGCCCAGTGTAGTAGCTAAAATCTGCACACCTGGAGAAGTGATGATGATATGAAGCTCTTAACAGACACCATTATTCTATCATTTCTGCTCAACTAGGAATTGTTTCAGCACCAGTCTCTTCCCCGCCTCCACCAAATAATTCCACCCCCCCCCCCCCCCGGAAAAAAAGATACAACCATCTCTGATAACTCCAGAAGAAGAAAAAAGATTTAGGGAGGTGGGACTTATTTGTTTATTCATCACTGAGCTACCAATAGGAATTTGCTTTATGATCTCCATACTGCCATTTTCTGGGTTTGTTTTAAAAACAAATGAAGTTCCTATTTACCATTCCATGGAAGTTCAGTCCTCTGGTATGCTATGACAGGAAGAACCCCCAGAAGGGGATTGGTGGTGAGCCCCATGAGCCCAAAAACTTGTGTTGAATTCATACTTATCCCAGGGGGATTTTCACTGCAAACCTAAGCTGAAGACAAACATTAAGGTGAGTCTAAAATGAAGTAATGTGCCTACTTTTTTGCAGTGATTTCATGTCAACATCATTTAGTGGTTGAATTTTAAACGTGTCTCCTCTCTCCCTTCTGCCATCGACCCCTCTGTCTAATTTCTGACACGTGCTCATGGCACTTGGAAAGCCCCCCTCCCGCCCTGCTCTGGTCACCAAGCTGCCTCTTCCAAGTCCCATTGTGCCAACGAAGCTCACTCTGGTCCACCTTAGCCTGTTCTTAGTTGCCCCTTCACCACCCTTTAAGCCTCCCACCCTCCCTGCTACCTGATATTTCTCCCAGTCTTGCAAACTTCAGCATGTACAGTACTCTCAGTCTCCTAGGCTGTGATAATGTCGTTTCTGTGGGATGTGCATTTAGTACCATCACTGATGCTAAATTAAAGTTGCAAAGCACGCATTTATCTTCTTAGCTATCAGGTGGTTTTTGTCATATAGGGAATCAGCATTTGGGTCCTTAAGGTCCAAGAGCAGATGGTTCAGCCTCTCAGTCATTTCAGGAGATCTGGCAAGCAAAAGACTCTCCTTGCCCTTCAACACCCCTGCAGGCATTTCTCAGGCTCTCACTGGTCCCCAGCCTGGCATTCTGATTGGCTTATAGAAATTTTCTATGTCTGAAGAACCTTCAGTGTTGAACCTTCTGCAGTCAACCTTCAGCCTGCTTCCTGTGAGCTGTCTTGCAGCCCCTCCCAGTGGTCTCAGCTCCCGCTTCCACCTTCACTTTGTTCTCCATCAAACTGTGCTGCAGCACAGTTCCTAATGTTTGGATTGATTGCCTAATCATTCCCACTGCTTCAGTTCAAGTCCCCACCCAGGTGAGTTTTGCTTTTTTTTGACCCGAGATTAATTGTAATCTATGCAATCCTGTTTTGCAGCATTGCTTGCAAGAGCAGCCCAACTAGGGTCAGTACTGGATATTTTTGTGCCTTTTGTAATATATGCTGTTTGTTTATAAATGTATATGTGGAGCACATGGGAAGAAAGCACACATCACTGGCCCCTGATCAGTATCCATTCAGCTCCCTACATCTTACAAACAACGGAAGCCTCTTGGCAACTTACTCTGGCATCCCTCCAAATCCATATTAATTATCTTTTCTCTTTCCACATTCAGAATGAAGATCTGCTTCTTTCGGTCCTCATCCAAGCTGGGAGACACAAAATAACAGGGGCCTAGAGTAGCCTTTGGCCCTTAGTCTGGGTCTTACTGTGCATCAAGCGATGGAGCCATTCAGCATAACCCAGGAACATGCTTGCAGAATTATTGTGCTGACTGAGTTTCTATTAGACTGACTGAAACTTTCACATGCTCACAAAACCCGCCTATATAATATCTGAACCTTCTGAATTCTCAAACCATGATTACATACAGCCAGTGCTTTTTTCTGGGGGTACACAGGGGTACACATACCCCTAAACATTTTGTGAATCTAAGTTTGGCCTCATTGAGGGACAGTATTTCAATATGAGTAGGAAAATGAGAGTACCCCTAAACATTTTTTTAAGGAAAAAACCACTGCATACAGCCATATAAAGGCACACATTATGTACATAGCTCATAAGATGTATTTCTGTGATGGTGCCTTGCGTTAGACGTCACCCACTAGAGACCCTTCAAGGAGAATGTGACTTGCCTAAAGCCATTCACTGTATCCTTTCATACTTCAAACTATTCACTAAGCCTGAACATCTAAGCACAATACGGCATCTATCAAACTTCATATTCTAGTGACTGTATACCCATGTGAACGTGTTTGCATCTGGAGGACCAGGGTTCAGCTCCCCACTCAGCCATGAAGTTAACTGGGTGACCCTAGGATGGTCACTTTTCTCCACCTCACCTATGCCACAATGGGGAGTGGAGAACCATCTACACAACCTTGAGCTCCTGAGTGGAAAAGGTGGTATAAAAATGCAATAAATAAATGAAGTAAAGCACTGAGCCTTTTCGTGGCTGGGCTACATGCAGTGGTGTAGTGTGGGGGAGCCACACGGGTAGTTGCCCTGGATGCAAAATTGTTAAGGTAAAGGTAAAGGGACTCCTGACCATTAGGTCCAGTTGTGGCCGACTCTGGGGTTGCGGCGCTCATCTCGCTTTATTGGCCAAGGGAGCCGGTGTACAGCTTCTGGGTCATGTGGCCAGCATGACTAAGCCGCTTCTGGCAAACCAGAGCAGCGCACAGAAACGCCGTTTACCTTCCCACCGGAGCAGTACCTATTTATCTACTTGCACTTTGATGTGCTTTCGAACTGCTAGGTTGGCAGGAGCAGGGACCAAGCAACGGGATCTCACCCCGTTGCGGGGATTCAAACTGCCAACCTTCTGATAGGCAAGTCCTAGGCTCTGTGGTTTAACCCACAGCGCCACCTGCGTCAGGGACACAAAATTTCAACATCCAGTGCTGCCTCAATATGGCTTCTCCATGCAAACTAGGAAGTGACCTCTCCCAACAACGGAATGACTCTTCTTTTTTTAATCTCTGTGGCTCCAATCTCCTGGGTGAATGCGCATGCATACTCTGTCCACTTCCCTCCTCCCCACCCACCCACCCATCCCCTCTGCGTGGCCCTGGGTACTGGCATCCCATGCTATGCCACTGACTACATGGGGTACAGCTTTCTTCTTCTCTTGCACATGCTGGGAAGCAGCAGAGATGAAGCTGCTTTATGCTAAGCTAGATCTCTTGTCTATCTAACCCTTGGCTATCAGAAGTTTTCCAAATCTCAAGTACATGTCCTCCCCAGCCCAGCTCTCTGAGACCCTTTTAACTGGAGATGGTAGGGATTGCCTTCATGTGAAATGCATGCTCTGCCACTGAGTCACAGCCTCTCCCAATCTCACATCTCGTGCCTCAAAGATGCTGCAGTCGTTGAGCATTATGCATGCGTACGTGAACCACATCTAGGATGTAAATGTGACAACTATGCGGCCAATAATGCCGAGTAATAACCACAGTCAGTGAATGTGGGTACTATTTTCACTGTGTCTCCTGCTGTACCTACCACATTTCAAAGAAACAAATGTGGCCTACTGTGCACGGCAAGTGGTCCTTTGAGGTTCTCTGCAGCATGAGCACTAAAAGAAGATGCAGCCCACAGTGAAGAGGGAATAATCAATAATCTAAGCATGCTTTGAAAACGCATATTGGTGGGCAAAGTTTTTTTGTTTAAATCACCTTGAGCAAACTACGCCAAACTCTCTGGAAGCATTTTCTTTTTGAAATTGCACTTAATTAGACAGCATCATTACGCAATTGGAATTATGAATCGTTGCCCACAACCAGCCATCCAATAACACAAGGCTGGAAGGTATGTAAGAGTTATACATGTTCTCAGCCATAAGCTTCAGGGAAGGAATATTCAGACTGACCCTTGCCCAGGCAGAGAAGATGGCTTAAAAATAAATCCAGATTGTCATGTGCCACGAGCAATGGGCATGGAGGGCTACGGAGCACCCTACTGTTGATGCTCAGGGAAGAAACACATTTTAGTTAAGATGAACTCTGGGCTCCTACTGCTGGGCCAGCCTAAGACTTGACAAGAATTGCCTGTGCTAAATGATCCCTCAACATCACTAGATTTGTTGACTTATTGTTTATTCCTGGAACATGTGAAGCAATCAATGAGAAAATGAGAGAGAGAGGGAGGGAGGGAGAGGGAGAGAACCTGCACAGAGGTTATGTCATTGTTCATTGAACATTCATTGTGATTTGCTTGCACAGAGGTTATAGAACATTGCTCAACATCATTTTTATCTCACACATGCTGGTGTACTGTCCCATCACTTTTCTTGCCACAAAAAACGCCATGGTTTTCTTTTTTTCTTTTGCAAGCAGGTTTGATATGCAAGAGCACAAGAGCATCAAACCAACTGTGCAACCTAAATTTGCCAATATAAAATTGAACTGCAGCTGCAAAATAGTAACCAGTCAGAGAGACTTTATACATATTTTTCCTCCCTTTTCTGTCTAATCATGTATGCAAATGCCTGGGTTACTCTACACTTTTTGCTACTCTTGGGTCTGATTCATGCATGCATGGTGTTATAGGTATAGGTAAAATTAATAATAAGATTTTGATTAATTGGGACATGGCTTAAAGTGCAAAACTGTGCCAGACAGGGAATTCAGGAAATTCCTGGGTTAGCTTATGCAAACCAGCCTGGTCAAGCTAGGGCCAATAAGGGAACAATAATGGACCATTGTGGAGAGGAATCGTTTAGCCTAGGCTAGGGGGTGAGATGTTACAAAGGTGATGGGGTGTATGTTTGAGGGGACAGGAAAAGGGAGCTTGGAAGCAGGGTTTTCTGGGAGAGAGGAGGAGGAAGTGAGGCTGAGATACATCTTTGGAGTGTGCTGGCTGCAGGCAGCTTATGCTGCTGCCTCTTAGAATGACCACTCCACACATCAAATGGGGGGCCCCTTTTGCGTGGTTGTGCGCAGCCCCCCCCCATCCCATGCAGCTCCTGGCAGTACCAGTGGCGTAGCGTGGGTTGTCAGCACCCGGGGCAAGGCAAGTAATTTGCGCCCCCTAACCCGTGGATTTGCGTCCCCTAACCTGTGGATTTGCGCCCCCTAACCCTAACCCCCAGATGTTGCGCCCGGTGCGGCCGGCCCCCCCCTGCACCCCCCACGCTACGCCACTGGGCAGTACGGGTTGGCTTCGCCCTCCCCCGGCTGGATACCTGGAGGTCTCCACCTACCTCAGCCAATTGTCCAATCCCGCCTAGGGAGGCGTTGCCAGGGGATCGACCAGGTAGGGGGAGGGACCGCCCTGCCCACACAACAGAGGGTGGATCTTACCTGGGAATCTTCAGTTGGCTCCATAGCTTCTCCCACCCTGCCCTCCCTCAGTTTAGCCTTCTTTTGCATGTTAACCTCTTCTCCACAGGTACGCGGGTGCTGTTATGTCATGGTCGCTGTTGAAGGGCTGGAAAGGAATTTTCCTGCACTGGTAGGTTTTGCCTTCCCCATAGCAAAACATCACAAATTTGGTGGTTTCAGGCCTTGGGTGGAATCCTTTAGTCTATCTACCCTAAATGGGGGGGGGGCGTGAAGTGGTGACCCACACCCCCTCATGTGGCAGCGACCCCAGGTTTCCCTGTTAAAGGGGTCTTGAGGGGAAGCATTGGCCGTACGGCGAGAGGTTCTCATTGCTTTCCCCTGCAACGACAGCGAAATGGGGGGGGGGCAGGCTCTCTGCTTGAACATATGTTCTCCAGAGTCAGCCCAATCCCCACACATTCTGGATAACCCTGATGTCCCCCAGATCCCCGGCTGGGGACTGAGAAGGATAAACGCCCAATGCCTGAGCCAAGGGCTCCCTGCCTCTTAAATTTACTTAAGTTGTGGACAATTTTAATCCCATAGCATGTTGTCTTGAGTCATTATTCCACTTGGGAGTTGCCTGGGGTTGGGGGGACTCCACCTGTCCACGCAATGACTATGCCATAAGATATGGACCCCCTCCATGCAGACTGAAGGTGTAAATAGGGGAATAAACCATATTTCTTAAAGCACGACAGTCTCTGCTGTGTCATCCATTCTCCAAAGCGACACAGACCCTGTGTATGTGTCCCTGTGGTCCCATGCGCTCTTGCCACTGCTTGGCAGAGAGAGGGGCAGGCACCGGGCTTTTGTAACAATACACCCCTCAGCAATGGATGACTGGATGCTCGATGCTGGCATCTGTATGTGTGAACTGGCTCTGCTGCAAAGCATTGCATCTGAGATTATGTGGAAGTTCTATTTGTGGTGTGAGTTCTGAAATGGTGCAGACATACATTAAGTCATGATTGGATAGCACAGTCGCCAAGTGGTGAATATGCATATATGAACTGACTCAAAATTACCATGGACAGACACAACTGAGAAAAGGGTGCATGAGAAAAGGGTGCAGGCGCATGGGGCAGAGTCTAGGTATGCTTGAGCTGCTGTATCTCCATTCTTGGAAATTTATCACTGAGTGCAAAGCACAATGTGCTAGCAATTCAAAGGAAAGCACATTTTTGCAGGCTATGGAATTTATTTGGCTATCTATAATTCAGTGCATCTTCCAAACAAGCTCCACACCAATCCAATCCATTATTTACAAATGTGGCTTTCTAGTGAGGCCCAGTTTCCAAAATGTGTCCACAGACAAATGAAGAAGCGTCATCTTACATTGACATTATTTTAAGGAAGATTAGCTTGTGCAAAAGGGAGGAGGACAGTTGACCTAACTCCTAGTTATCTGTTAAATTAATTCTCATCCTTTTAGGTTAGTGAATTTGATTCATAGTGTGAGCTATTGCAATGTTTTCATTTTTCCCCTCAAACTGAAGGATCCATATAGGATCCATATATGGATATCATAGCACATGCATGTACACATATATGTATGTACACAACCACATGAAAAACAAAGCCTATCAGTGCAATCTTAACTCAGAAGTAAGCTGCATTGAGTTCATTGGGATTTACCCCCTATTAAGTGTGCTTATGACAGCAGCTTTGGTAGTGCAATATTTATACGTATTTCTATGTATTATACGTGCTGTTCCCATTGCTCTAGTTTCTCTCTTTCCTCCTGTTCTGTTGCAATTTAGATCAAGAGTTTCTTCAAAGACCTACAGTTCCCTCAGTGGTTTAATGTTCCCTCTTCCCAGGGAACTCTGGGAATTGTAGCTCCGTGTGCGGAATGCAGGCCTCCTAACAATTCTCAGCATTTCTAGCAGACTACAGTTCCCATAATTCTTTGGCAGAAGCCATGACTGTAAAAGGGCTTTAAATGTATGCTGTGAATGTGGCATAAGATTAAGGAGTAGGAAGCTGACAGGCAGTACCATCCCTTGGACTGGTTCCAAGTAAGGAGGCAGGTTGGGAACAATGAGGGCAGATTGAGGTTGGTGGGACAGTGACCCATTCATCAAAAAGGACCAGCTTCCACTGCACACACATACATGAACATGCACCCCCCCAATAACCACACAAATCCTCCATTTGTGTGGACTGGCATTTTACCCACCAAATGCATCACACCCCAACGCTGATGAATATGGGAATCAATAGGATCAACTCAACTGTGACTATACAGTGATACCTTGGGTTAAGTACTTAATTCGTTCCAGAGGTCCGTTCTTAACCTGAAACTGTTCTTAACCTGAAGCACCACTTTAGCTAATGGGGCCTCCTGCTGCTGCCACGCCGCCAGGGCACTATTCTCATCCTGAAGCAAAGTTCTTAACCCGAGGTACTATTTCTGGGTTAGCGGAGTCTGTAAACTGAAGCGTATGTAACCTGAAGCGTATGTAACCCAAGGTACCACTGTATACTTTAAAAGGTAAAGGTAAAGGACCCCAACAGTTAGGTCCAGTCGCAAACGACTCTGGGGTTGTGGCGCTCATCTTGCTTTACTGGCCGAGGGAGCCGACATTTGTCCACAGACAATTTTTCCGGGTCATGTGGGCAGCATGACTAAGCCGATTCTGGAGAAACCAGAGCAGCGCACGGAAACACCATTTACCTTCCCGCCAGAGTTGTAAATATTTATCTGCTTGCACTTTGATGTGCTTTTGAACTGCTAGGTTGGCAGGAACTGGGATCAAGCAATGGGAGCTCACCCCGTCGTGGGGATTCGAACCGCCAACCTTCCAAACGACAAGCCCTAGGCTCAGTGTTTTAGACCACAGCACCACTTGCTTCCCTATATACTTTACAATGCACTTAAATGTTGTCCCGTTTCCACGTGGATATTTAAGAGGTTTTGGCGTCATATATTGTAAGTAAAATAAGGTTCACATTCAGTTTAATTAAAACATTCATTAAATATATGCATTTTGGTCCTTTAATATATTCTATATTGTTGACTCTGCTTTTGACCTTCCAAACAGAATCCTAGAAGCTTGATTCTAACACACAATTACTTGGAAATGAGAACATTAATAAATGCTCTGCTGGAATTTATTTCCAGTTAAGTATGTTTACGATGACAGCCTTATATAAAGGTTCATAGGCATTGAATTCTACATCACATGGTTTTAATGCTCGTATCATCCGTCATAGCCGGAACCCACTCAGACAACCCAGGCATTGAGGCCAGCGATGTTCGCCATGTTGAAAGAAGGGGTGGGGGGATCAAGTCATTTGAATCCATCCCAAATCGTTTCATACATGGATGGGGAGCAGAGAGGAGCAGTCTGCCACAGAGATGTACATATGTAAGGGTGAGAAATTAGAATCGCATCTCACACAACAGATGGAGCAAGTGTGGGATTTAATCCCGGCGTGGGATGAAAACCAATTTCAGCGATAGCTGTATGAGCAGTTGGGAAGGTGGAATGAGAGTCAGAGAAGACAGAGCAAGAGTGGAACTCTCCGTGCAAATGCCTAGCACTTGTCAGGCACAAGAACAGCCACCAGAAACCCCTCGTATAGGATAACACCCGATCCAGGCCAGTGAGATGCACATTTGTGTGCAGCAGGGGTGGGGAACCTGTGCTCCTATGGATGTAGCAGTGCTGGATTTACGTATAAGCTAAACAAGCTATAGCTTAGGACCCCACTGTCTTGGGGGCCCCCAAAAAAATTAAAGGGGAAAAACTGGATGTACATTTCCAAAATATAATACAATTACTTTGATAAAATACATATTTTGTTATGTGCAAATGGCTTTAGATACCCATTAGGTCCATAAATTACCATATAGCACAGGGGTCAGCAAACCTTTTCAGCAGTGGGCCGGTCCACTGTCCCTCAGACCTTGTGGGGGGGCCAGACTATGTTTTGAAAAAAATAAAAAATGAATGAATTCCTATGCCCCACAAATAACCCAGAGAGGCATTTTAAATAAAAGGACACATTCTACTCATGTAAAAACACGCTAATTCCCCGAATGTCCGTGGGCCGGATTTAGAAGGTGATTGGGCCAGATCTGGCCCCTGGGCCTTAGGTTGCTTACCCGTGATATAGCATATATTCAAGACAAAAACAGTGACAATTTGTTGTTGACAAAGGACAGCTGGAGATATAAAGGGCCCCATTACCTTCAGTAGCTTAGGGCCTCATCAAACCTAAACCCGGCCCTGGGATCTAGTAGAATTCTAGTTCACATCTGCATCAGACAACATGGCCAGTGGTTAAGGGATGATGGGAGTTGTAATCCACCAACATCAGGAAGGCCACAAATTTCCAACCCCTGATGTATAGCGTCACTACTTTTACCAGGGATTGCCTAGCGCCAGCCAAATTCCTCAAAATGGCCGGTCTTTTTCCTAAATGGAAGGATGGTTTTCAGAAGCACTGGGAACCATGTAATGACACAATGGGCTAAGTGGATGGGTGGCTTCCAGGTAAAGAGGATTTGGCCATATGATGGGCTTGAGGAAAAGGAAACTGTATGGGGAAATCCTACCTGGAAAAAGCTGCTGTTTAAATACAATTGAGAATTGCTTGTTATCGCTGGCGTTGATGCTTGAATTTTAGCCACAGGGGTGCCAACTTGAACAAAATTTTGCGGAGGGGGCCACATAATCAATCACAGGACGTGTATCACACACACCATGTGAATGGCAGTGCCCAACAAAAGCTAAATGCTTTTATCTGATAAAAAGAATGTAAGTGTGTGTGTGTGAGAGAGAGAGACCGAGAGAGCACACAGTGAGATCTGTGACAGCCCAGGTGAATTTATGAGGTGGTCTGGCCATTATGCTGAGTCAGTGCAGGTAAGGGGCAGGTGGCAGGAGCTTTCGAGGCTAAGAAACTGGGTTACTGCAAGATTTATAGGGGAGGAGAGGTGGGCTGAGAGAATGAGGCACAATATTGACTCCTGCAGGTGTGCAGGGGGGAGCGGGGGGAGCGAAGAAGAAGCAACCAGCATACTGATAGGTGGATCATCCCTTCTCAACTCTGGGCACTGGGTATTACTTGACTGCTATACTCATTCGGGTTTATGTAATCCATCATAACTGCTGACTAAGGGCCCCAGCACGCCTCGCGTTGTGGTCACGTTTCGCCACCCACAGTTAGTGTGAGGAGCAGAACTTGCAAATGGTGGACTGAAGGGTGATTTCGGCCTATAGGACCTACAGCATAGATCCCATCTGGACTGCAGCCTGTAGCCCAGCAATCTGCACTGCTAAATGAAGAACGCTCAAAGGAGCTGTCAGTACATCTGCTCACCCACTGGAATTTAACAACTTCTAGCTACACAGGCTGGACTGCGAGAGGGGGAGGTGGGTGGGTGGAAACAGGACTTTAAAGCAAAAATTCTTCACTAGATTCTATTGTCATTCCAGTCAGACAATAGTAAAAAAAAAAAAAAAAAAAAGATACCCCAAACTGGCTGCTCACTTTCGAGCTTACGGGACATTGCCAGGTTAGTCTAAATCAGACATTCGCGGACAGAAATTTGCTCAGCTGGCAAAAGGGCAAGTTAGCTCAGTGGGAACGTGCATGCTTTGCTTGCAAAACATTGCAGGTTCAATCACCAGTAGGGCTGAGAACGACCCCTGTCTGAGCCACTACCAGCCGGTATATTCTGTATACTAACCTGGCGCCTCCAGATGTCTTGGAATCCAACTCCCATTGGTCCTAGCTGGCATGGCCAATGACCGAAGAGGATGGGAGTTGTAGTCCAAAACAGGTGGAGGACAGCAGGTTAGCAAAGGCTGGTGTAGACGATACTAAGCCAATGGTCTGACTCAGTTTAAGCTAGTAAGGCTGCAATCCTTACATCTTTCTATCCCTGGAGGTAAGTCCCATTGAGTTTCTTCTAAGCAGACATGTATAAGATTGCCCTGTATGGCCATAACCCTTCACCTGAGCTGAAACAGCACATTTATTCAGCTGGCAGGTCTACAGCTTCCACAGAAATCTGCAATTTTGCTACACAACCAGTATTAAAATACAAGGAATGTTAGGGATGCTGTACAGACACACACACACACACACACACACACACACACACACACACGCCTTCAAATAACTAAATCCACTCATACTTCTTTAGGTATTATTTCCCATCAAATCATAACAATCCTCCCTCATACCATACTGATCAGGTTGTATTCTTCTTCCAATAGTAAACTTTTATTTTAAAAAAAGTTGATTGCTTTCGGATGACTAACCATGCCAGATTTCATGCATCCTTACATGTGACTCTCTCAAGTCATCTTAATTAATAGAAGAATAAAGTCTTCTCTTGCTTTAAGCAGGACGTTCCCCTTGGAATTGCTGAATATTTCTTATAAGTATTGAGGGAGGAAAAAAAAAAGACTACCATGCCAAGTATTTGCTTTTGAGTTTCAAATATTCAGGGAGGCTTCCCTAATGAGGTGTGGGAGAATAGCAAGCTCCTTCTTGACCCAGTTTCTGTGTGTGCATCTTCATTGGTCCAAGAGATGGAGTTCTCGCCCTTCCATCCCTCTCTAGTCCTGTGGTAGGTGACATGGTGGCATTCAGATGTTCTGGACTACAACTTGCACCATCCCTGACCATTGGCCATTCTGGCTGGGGCTGATGGCACTTGTAGTTTAACAATATCTAGAGAGTGTCATGTTGGCTGCCCCTGCTCTAGTCAATGCAATATGGGCATCTGTGTGGGATGTGAAACACAAGAGCAGTCAAGTACAACATTCCTAGAGTGAACTTGTTTACACATGGGGAGGAATGTTTGTCCAGCCAGCAGGTAAACTTCCTGTTTCCTTCTGGGCTGGGACAGACTTCCTCTGCATGTGACTAGAGGTGGGTGTGGTCTCACCTGTGCAGGTAACGGCAAAAGCACAGGGCAGCCATCTCTCTCTCTTTCACCACATGCATCAAAGAAACAACATCTACTGAGCCAAAGATGCCCTCTTGGCTTCCAGCCAAGAGAGGACAATGGGACTGTCTTCTTATGAGATAGATTCAAAGTGTATGTTACTTCATTAAGCTAAGTCTGCCTTCTGGGATCTGATTGTGAACAGAATGTGAGTAAACTCTTTTTATACTTTTGTAAAAGACTGTGTCGTCTCTTATATTTTATGAGGGAATAAGGGGAAAATACCAGAACAGTTATTATAGAGGTTTTAGCGAGCCTGAGCAAATGCAGCTGCTGCAAATTGAAAATAAGGGGAATGTTACTCTGCTGAAATTGTGGAACTTGTTAACACAAGTTGCATAAGGATATAATCAGACAATATATCCTCTCCTGAATCCCTGAACATTCCCACAATCTGTATGTAGGACCAACCATCTCCATGATGGTACTTGGGTCTATGGTTGTTGTAGCCCTCTCTGAGCCCCCTCAAGCACATTTAAAGCACACACTTTTCTCGGATGTACTTACTGTCCCATATGCAGTTGTCCCATATGGGGATCGAACCTGCTACCTTGGCATTATCAGCACCACACTCTAACCGACTGAGCCATCTAGCCATTCGAACTTTCTCAGGAGGAAACTCCATACAGAAAGGATTTCCTGGGGTGGAGGTAGCTTTGTGGCACATTAAGGACTGACAAATTTATTAATGTATAATCTGATGGAGTAGATTCTAGTCCATGGGCGCTTATGACATCCAATGCACTTTGAAATGTGTTGGGGTGTGTGTGTGTTTGTTCTTATTCTTATTATGCATTTTGTGTGTTTTATATTGTAATTTTATGCTGTGAAGTGCCATGAGTTCTACGGATGAAGGATGATGATGATGATAATAATAATAATAATAATAATAATAATAATAATAATAATAATAATATTGGGAGGAGGAGGAAGAAGAAAAAGATATAAGTGTTGGTGTTGACTTTTAAAGCCCTAAGCGGCCTCGGCCCAGTATACCTGAAGGAGCCCTGTGGAATGCCCTCCCATCAGATGTCAAAGAGAGAAACAACTACCTGACATTTAGAAGACATCTGAAAGCAGCCCTGTTCAGGGAAGTTTTTAATGTGTGACATTTTAATGTATTTTTAATCTTTGTTGGAAGCCGCCCAGAGTGGCTGGGGAAGCCCAGCCAGATGGGCGGGGTACAAATAAATTATTATTATTATTATTATTATTATTATTATTATTATTATTATTATCATTATCATCATCATCATCATCATCATCATCATCATAAGTTTGTTAGCCTTTTGATGTCACAACACCCTTAGTCAGGGCTGGCCAACCTATAGGAGGAGGGTTGTGGCATGTTCACAGGCTGGTTCAAGATATTTTGCTGTCTGAGGCAAAGGAGAAGATGGCACCTTCTCCTCATTCCATGTACAAAAGACTGGCAGGTGAATCTTACTTCAACACCAGAAAAGGAATAGCATCCTCCACTGCACTAGAGCCCCCCTCCCCCCGGATAGACTCCGTGTGGCATATACAGCTCTGTGATCTTGTAGAGTGGAGTGGCTGGAATCTGCTGTCTGAGGCAGTTGCCTCACTCTGCCTTATGGTAGGGCTGGTCCTGTAGGTCCAGATGCACCTGTAAAAACAGCTGGCTTCCTAAAAAAGACAACTGAGAAGGATTTATGCTCTGAGTCTTGGTTTGACCTTCTGGGGAACCTCTGCTAACACTAGCTTGGAATTAGCACTGCCTCTGAGCCTGATGCTTTGCTCCCATACCTGCAGATTTCCCAAGAATTTTACGAAATCATAAGCCACCAACATCTTCTCTTCCAAATGAAGCTGATTTGCTGAACTTCCCTTGGGGAGGGGAATATCATTTGACTCTCTTAAGTCCCCCCGCCCCCCCCGGCATCAAGCGATGTAGCTCATAGATTCACATTTCCACTGCAGACGCACTCACTCACAAACAAGGCCAGCTAGCTGGGGAAGGAGGGTTTTTTAAAAAATAAAAATTAAAGGGGGTTAAATCAGTGGAAAGGAACACATGCTGCATGCAGACATAAATAATAGATTAAAGAAAGTGAATTCTGCAAAGCCTCGGGGAGCTTTTATACATCTGAAAACCTCGTTTCCTCAAGAAAAGTGAACTACAAATGATCTGCAAAAAATATATTCAACTTACTAGGTTTAAAACACATGCCTTTTTGGGGGAGGGGGGAGACTAATGAGAGTTTCTGGCTGAAAAAGCAAAAGCCACAAGGGCTGTTTGCTTGGAATATTTATGCAACTCTCTTAAGGCTGGATCAGTAGTGATGCTAGCATCACAGTTTATCTCCATCAGTTGTAAAGAGCATCGCTTAACTCTGTTCAGCTGCATCCTAAGCATCTTTGCTTAGAAGTAAGGCCCAGAAAGTTAGCAGAGAGCTTCACATTGCAGGTGTGGCTAAACCGCTAACTCCTATCATCCCTGAGCATTGGCCATGCTGATGGGAGTTGTAGTTTAGTAGCACCAGGAGGGCAGCAGGGACTTCACCCTTGATTTAGGGGACTGGGGTGGGTGGTACATATGATGCACCATATCTAGTTCGCGTAAAACCAAATGCTTCCCTATGCTAGTTCTTTCGGTTTTACATAATTTCCTTTACCAATAATTGGCCTAGGACCAGAAGCTGATTTATATTTCCCTTTTCCCGCAGTTAAACAAACCATGTGCAATGCCACCCGTTGTGGATGCACATTTAAAGGCAGTTTCCCTGGCAAAGGGACTACACATGATTTAACACATGACTCCCTCTGTGTACTGCTGCTTAGATTATTGCCATACCTTTTAATTGCCAATACAACTAGAAACCTTCTCTGAGAAAAGACTATTTATGTATGCGACCACGGCTGCCCGGTTGCTATTGGCCCAGAGTTGGAAAGGAGAAAAAGTCCTGACCAGAGAACAATGGCAGATGAAGTTGATGGATTATGCCGAAATGGCAAAAATGACCGAAGAATCAGAAATCAGGAAGACCAAAATGTTAATAAAGAATGGGGAAAATTTTTATAATTTATCTTAAAAACCATTGTAAACAGTTATTTTTTTTTAGTAGGATTGGAATAACACTTGTGGTTTGATGGCGAATTTTGGATATAATGGAGATGTAAAAGACTTGGATTATTATAAAAGATGCAGGAGGAAACGATTAATAATAGGACCCACAAAGGGGAGGAGGGAAGTCCAGGAGATTCTATGGAATCTTGTCTATGTTGTATTTTGGATACGTGATTGTAAAACTATAATTTAAAAAACCAAATAAATAAATTTTAAAAAAGGAAGGAAGGAAGGAAGGAAGTATGAAACAATAAAATTATAAAGAAAAGAAAAGAAACTTTTTCCAAGTTAACATCTCACACCATTATAAGCTTTTGTTCTAGAGCTGTGGTTGCCAACCAGACCCAGGGCAGAGGCATAGTTGGAATTGTGAGAGAGTGCCATCACAAACTTTCAGCCTAACCAACCTGTCAGTGACCGGCCGGATGAGGAAGAGGGATGGGGGCTGCCCACACTAAAGCCCCCCCCCCCCCAAGGAAGGCACAGATGATGATGACTTAGATCCCAGATCCTGGTGCAGAAGGGATGAGCTGGGAAGTGCTAGAAGCAGGGGGCTTGAGCGATCAAGGGGGCGTGGTCAGAAGGAGGGCCTTCCAGGGGTTAGCAAGGGTCAGCAAACTTTTTCAGCAGGGGGCCGGTCCACTGTCCCTCAGACCTTGTGGGGGGCCGGACTATATTTTGAAAAAAGAAGAATGAATTCCTATGCCCCACAAATAACACAGAGATTCATTTTAAATAAAAGCACACATTCTACTCATGTAAAAACACGCTGATTCCCAGACCGTCCGAGGGCCGGATTGAGAAGGCGATTGGGCCGGATCCGGCCCCCGGGCCTTAGTTTGCCTACCCATGGGTTAGAGGCTGAAAGTCGCAGTGTGAGTGCAGACTCAGACAGAAAGGAGTCAGAGGTTGGCCCTGGTAGGCAGCAGCAGGTCTCTTAATCTCAGGGTCACGGATTAGAGCCAGGGCCGGAGTTAGGTTTGATGATGTTCTAAGCTACTGAAGGTAATGGGGCCTTTTATATGTCCAGCTGTCCTTTGTCAACAACAAATTGTCGCTGTTTTTTGTGTTGAATATATGCTATATGGTAATTTATGGACCTAATAGCTATCTAAAGCCATTTGCACATAACAAATAGGACCCTACACAACACAAAACACTGTTGCTGTATGTAGGTTTTATTTTATTTGCTTTTTATCTTATATTTTAGAAATGTACATCCAGTTCCCCCCCTTTATTTTCTTTGGGGGGGCAAGAGAGTGGGGCCCTAAGCTATAGCTTGTTTACCTTATACGTAAATCTGGGACTGGTTAGAGCCCAACACTGGGGAAAAGATAACTGCATTGCCGGGGGTTGGACTAGATGACCCACGTGGTCCAGTCCAACTCTACAATTCAATGCCTATGTCTATTCCTATTCTATGCCTACTGCACAAAGGTCACACCAAGGTTAGACTATGTCTAGTCCTTACTGAGGATTCATTCTGATTTGTTTGCGATGAGGTTATACAATAATGGACATTCATCCTGAATTCATCCCGATTCGCTTGTGTGGTGGTTATACACAGTGCTTTTTTTTCTTCATGGAAAAAAAATGTGCTGGTACTCACCATGAAGTTGTTACAGCAAGTGCCACACGTTAAACATTTTTTTTGGGGGGGGGACTGTTTAGCCTTGAGTACCCCCAGAAAAAAGCACTGGTTATACATCTTTCTGTTAGTAATTCATTCATCCCACACTTTTCTGGGAATTCCCCTGCTTTTCATTTTTAGAAAAGAAAAGGGGAGGGGGGTTGGATTTGTAGTGACTGAGTGCACTTAATCTACTTTAATTGCAGAAACCTACCGTATTTTTTGCTCTATAAGATGTATCAGACCATAAGACGCACCTAGTTTTTGGAGGAGGAAAACAAGAAAAAAATATTCTGAATCTCAGAAGCCAGAACAGCAAGAGGGATCACTGCGCTATTCTGGCTTCTGTGATAGCTGTGCAGCCTGCATTCGCTCCATAAGATGCACACACATTTCCCTTTACTTTTTTAGGAGAGAAAAAGTGAGTCTTATAGAGCAAAAAATACGATAAATTTTTAGCATGCGTTTGAATTCCTCTCGCAAAATACTGATGGTCTGGAGATGACCACAGTTATTTTTGACCTCTGTTATGGCCCTCTCATCTTGATGCTTTGAAGACCAGGTATATTCCAAATTTTGCCCTCCTGAGTTAAGCAGGTAGGAATGTAGCAGAAGGTATTCCTGGGCAGGGGCAAAGCTAGGCTTTATTCATCCGGGTCAAAGCTCCAGTTTGGCAACCCCACTATGCACACAAACACAGGCTGGGAACCTCAATGGAGCCTCTCTGGAGGCTTCACCCGGGGCAAAAAACCTGGCTAGTCCCGCCACACCCCACATCTATGGCACTCTCCTAGGCAACTGGTTTTGTTTGCTCCTGATGTGGGATGCTGAGAGTTGTAGCAGGTTGGAGGAGAAATGCCCACTCCTAATTGAAGGGTGTAGGGACGCAGGTGGTGCTGTGGGTTAAACCACAGAGCCTAGGACTTGCCGATCAGAAGGTCGGCGGTTCGAATCCCCACGATGGGGTGAGCTCCCATTGCTCGGTCCCTGCTCCTGCCAACCTAGCAGTTAGAAAGCACGTCAAAGTGCAAGTAGATAAATAGGTACCGCTCTGGCGGGAAGGTAAACGGCGTTTCCATGCGCTGCTCTGGTTCGCCAGAAGCAGTTTAATCATGCTGGCCACATGACCTGGAAGCTGTACGCCGGCTCCCTCGGCCAATAAAGCGAGATGAGCGCCGCAACCCCAGAGTCGGTCTCGACTGGACCTAATAATAATAATAAATAATAAATTTTATTTATATCCCGCCCTCCCCAGCCGAAGCCGGGCTCAGGGCGGCTAACAACAATCAAATAATCCAACATTCTAAAAACATTTCATTCTAAAAATTAATTAAAATCAAATTAATTAAAATCAAATTGATGGCAACCGTTAAGCAAAATTCTGTACAGGTTGCCAGAGGAGGGAGTCAGGCTGCGCCCTCACCAAAGGCCTGGTGGAACAGCTCTGTCTTGCAGGCCCTGCGGAAAGATGTCAGGTCCCGCAGGGCCCTAGTCTCTTGTGATAATAATAATAATAATAATTTATTATTTATACCCCGCCCATCTGGCTGGGCCCCCCCCAGCCACTCTGGGCGGCTTCCATAAAAACCAAAAATACAATAAAATATCACACGTTAAAAACTTCCCTGAACAGGGCTGCCTTAAGATGTCTTCTGAATGTCAGGTAGTTGTTTATCGCTTTGACATCTGCTGGAAGGGCGTTCCACAGGGCGGGAGCCACTACCGAGAAGGCCCTCTGCCTGGTTCCCTGTAGCTTTGCTTCTCGCAATGAGGGAACCGCCAGAAGGCCCTCGGCGCTGGACCTCAGCGTCCGGGCAGAATGATGGGGGTGGAGACGCTCCTTCAGGTATACTGGACCGAGGCCGTTTAGGGCTTTAAAGGTCAGCACCAACACTTTGAATTGTGCTCGGAAACGTACTGGGAGCCAATGTAGGTCTTTCAAGACCGGTGTTATATGGTCTCGGCGGCCGCCCCCAGTCACCAGTCTAGCTGCCGCATTCTGGATTAGTTGTAGTTTCCGAGTCACCTTCAAAGGTAGCCCCACGTAGAGTGCATTGCAGTAGTCCAAGCGGGAGATAACCAGAGCATGCACCACTCTGGCGAGACAGTCCGCAGGCAGATAGGGTCTCAGCCTACGTACCAGATGGAGCTGGTAAACAGCTGCCCTGGACACAGATTTGACCTGTGCCTCCATGGACAGCTGTGAGTCCAAAATGACTCCCAGGCTGCGCACCTGGTCCTTCAGGGGCACAGTTACCCCATTCAGGACCAGGGAATCCTCCACACCTGCCCGCCTCCTGTCCCCCAAAAACAGTACTTCTGTCTTGTCAGGATTCAACCTCAATCTGTTAGCCGCCATCCATCCTCCAACCGCTTCCAGACACTCACACAGGACCTTCACCGCCCTCACTGGTTCTGATTTAAAAGAGAGGTAGAGCTGGGTATCATCCGCATACTGATGAACACCCAGCCCAAACCTCCTGATGATCTCTCCCAGCGGCTGCATGTAAATGTTGAAAAGCATGGGGGAGAGGACAGAACCCTGAGGCACCCCACAAGTGAGAGCCCAGGGGTCTGAACACTTATCCCCCACCACCACTTTCTGAACACGGCCCAGGAGGAAGGAGCGGAACCAGCTCCCAGCCCCTGAAGACGGTCCAGAAGGATGTTATGGTCGATGGTATCAAACGCCGCTGAGAGATCCAGCAGAACTAGGAAACAGCTCTCACCTTTGTCCCTAGCCCGCCGGAGATCATCAACCAGTGCGACCAAGGCAGTTTCAGTCCCATGATGAGGCCTGAATCCCGACTGGAAGGGATCCAAATGGTCCGCTTCTTCCAGGCGTGCCGCTCGCTCAATCGGCAACCGCTCGCTCAATCACCTTGCCCAAGAATGACAGAGCGTTCCACCAGATTGGAGCCGCAGCCGAGAAAGCCCTGGCTCTAGTTGAGGCCAGCCTAACCTCTCTGAGGCCTGGGACCTTCAAGATGTTTTTATTTGCAGACCGTAAGTTCCTCTGTGGGACATACCAGGAGAGGCGGTCCCGTAGGTACGAGGGTCCTAGGTCCCGTAGGTACGAAGTTAAAACCAGCACCTTAAACCTGATCCTGTACTCCTACCTAATGGTCAGGGGTCCCTTTACCTTTACTTAATTGAAGTGTGTACTGTACACATCTTGCTTCCTGCAGGTCTGACGTGGGCCAGGCACTTCTAAGCCTGCCTTTGCTGCTAGATAATATCCCAGGAAGGTGCCCCATATTTTCCTAGCAAGGCCCACCTCTTGCTCAGAGAACCATGGGTCTCAGCCGAGACAGGAAAATGCAATGTCATGATATTACATAAAAATAATAGCACATCTTGTAGGTTAAGCACCGTCTCTTGGGATTTTGAAGACTCGTCCTCCGAGCTCAGCTTTAGGGAATTCTAGGCGCCAAATGCTGAGCAGGCAACCTTGTGGCAGAGGGAATGTTACACCTGAGGGCTCATTTATCATGCCCTGGAAAGCTTTGGGTGCCTACATATGACCTCAGGAAACAAGCAGATGCGAGCAGGACTGGCATGGCTTTGGGAACTGGCAGAGTGCTGTACTTTGAACTTGGAGACCAGGTTTTGATGTCCAGGTCGCTATTTTCAGCCTCACTCTTCCCTTCTATAAAATGGGTTCAATAGTAGTGACCTTGTAAGCATTTTCATAGGAGGGCATGGGAAGATATACAAATATAGCAACCTGGACATCGACTCCTGGTCTCCAAGTTCAAAGAACAGCACTCTGCCAGTGATGTCACAATGAAAACCATCCAATAGGGGACCATCCTTTAAGCAGCCACAATCCATGCAGCATTCCCAACTGCAGACAGACACATTAGCTAGGTAGAGAAGCAAAATCACACCACACAGCCGTGCCCACCAATACGTTCTTGGTTTGAGTGCTGGGAGAATACGACAAGCTTGCCACAGAAGCAATCCCTCGCATCTGGGATCCCCCTAGAGCAAACAAGTAACATAACTGCTAAGTAATTGCACAGACAGGCGAAAGATCATCTGCAACGGCTCTTAATAGCTCTAGAATAGCGTTCTCTTTGCAAAGGATGCCTTCCTCTAAGCAAAAGCTGCACATGAGTGGTGCTCATCTCTCAGGGAGACTCAGAACCAAGGCAGAGCTGTAACTATTGATCTGGCAGTAACTGGCTGACAGCGTAATGTCTCTTTAAGAGCACACAGCTGTGAGGCTGTGCCAGCAGATATCCACCCATAGTAGCTTGCCTCCCATTTCAAGGGATGTGTTTGTATTCCTGCCTTGTTGCTGATACATAAATCTCATTGGCTTTGTTTTATGGTGCTAGGCAAGGATCTGCCGGCTGTCTTTATGTGGGTTGAACCTGAGGTGAATGAGTTGTCATTTCAGGTAGTTTGGTGGTTGCTGGCCAAGGGTCCCATTTCCAGTTACTCCAGATGCCCCAGAAGAAACTGGCAAGAGCTGGCTGAGCGAATTAGCAGGGATGTTATTAGTGGGTGGCCTGGCAGAGCTGGGGAGAGGGGAAGGCAAGTCCCAGGTCTTTTAGACCAAGCCCCACAGCTCTTTATTTTTTACAAAGCAAAATAGCCAACAAAGGACCCCACCACTCCATACGAGAGCATCTTTCTGGGGGAAACTTCCAGGTGACCTGAGCTTTCATCACGATTTCTTTGCAGAGAGATTAGCTGACATGGCTATTTAATGCACATTCATTCCATTTTGTTTGCAGGTCTGTTAGACGCATCAAGGCAAGTGTTACTTTCTAGCACATTTCCCCATCTCTTATCACAAAACCTTTGTGCAAGTCTTTCCCATCAATTGTAATTGTGCAACCTGAATTTCTTGGTATGTGATTGAATCCCACCCCAAAATAGCGGCAGGATGGAAACACCCTGAGATTGCATGGATAGCACCTTGTTTTGCTGTGTGTTTAATAAAAGCTTGCCAAGTGGAACTGAATATGTCCTTTTTTATCTGCTCCTCTTGGGCCAATTTTTCCAGAAACTCCAGAAATTGGACTACAGCAGACCCTCAGAAAAGCTCCCTTTAATTACTTCTGGTGAAGCAACAAGAATTCTGGCAGCCATTAAAAGAAAATTAACAATGTTTTCCTGCTTGCTGTCTTTATTCTTGTCACCCCAGATGTTAAGGAGACCGGTGTGGGCATAGGGCACAGCTGGATGTGCTGAAAACCACAGTACGGGTATGAAAACCCACCCCAAAATCTTCAGCCTGGGCAGCAAAACAAATCCTTGGCAGCAAGTTAACTTTTCAGAAGCTGTCCTAAAATTTCGTACCTCCATTTAAATTAGCCTATATTTAAACAAATACAGTGGTACCTCGGGTTACGTACTTAATTTGTCCCAGAGGTCCGTTCTTAACCTGAAACTGTTCTTAACCTGAAGCACCACTTTAGCTAAAGGGGCCTCCCGCTGCTGCCGCGCCACCACCACGCGATTTGTGTTCTCATCCTGAAGCAAAGTTCTTAACCCGAGGTACTATTCCTGGGTTAGCGGAGTCTGTAACCTGAAGCGTATGTAACCTGAAGCGTATGTAACCCAAGGTACCACTGTATGCATCATTGGACTACGCTCTGAGTCTTTTTGGTACCCAGCATATCACGTCATGTTTAATGAACCCATCTTACAACAAAGTAGGCATCAGATTCCTTGCTCTCAGGAAACTCCTCTTCCATGCTGAGAATCCCTGCATTTTGCAAAGGATCTTGGGATGCATTCGAAGACAACTTCTTAGTTCATCCTGGGTCCCTCCCCACTCTCCGGCCTAGAAAGTGACAGACACTCCCCTGATGTTGCACACTGCAAAAGGAAGATCGGTCGCAGTGGACAAGCTGTTTCAGGGAAGCTTGCCTGTCACTGCCGATCTAAGCCGGCAAGGAACCCCATTGTCCCTGGGAACACAGTTTGAAAGCCACTGCAATGGCACTAAAATATTGGCTTGGGGCGGGGGGTTACTCTGGGTGTATGGATTTCTCGCTGTCGAAACAATTATACCAAGAGCTGAGCGGTCTGAGGTTTTTTGCACATTCATGGCAGGGTGAAGCTAATGCGAGCTGACTTTGCCATGCCGTTGTTTCTCAACACATCTCCAGATAGCGAGTTGATGTGCCCTCACTAAAGCTACTCCACATCATCCTACTGCACAGATGCACTCATCTGCAGTGTGTGCATGTTCTGGACTGGGATTCAGAGGTAAAAAGGAACACTTTGTACCTCCTAATCGATGCCACCTGGAAGCGTCTTTTCACCCACCCATAAGAAATGCAAGAAGAACCTTCATCTAATCCAGCATCTTTTATGGGATGTTAGCATCCATTGAATTATGGTGCTGGAGGAGACTCTTGAGAGTCCCATGGACTGCAAGAATATCAAACCTATCCATTCTGAAGGAAATCAGCCCTGAGTGCTCACTGGAAGGACAGATTGTGAAGCTGAGGCTCCAATACTTTGGCCACCTCATGAGAAGAGAAGACTCCCTGGAAAAGACCCTGATGTTGGGAAAGATGGAGGGCACAAGGAGAAGGGGACGACAGAGGATGAGATGGTTGGATAGTGTCTTCGAAGCTACCAGCATGAGTTTGACCAAACTGCGGGAGGCAGTGGAGGACAGAGGTGCCTGGCGTGCTCTGGTCCATGGGGTCACGAAGAGTCGGACACGACTAAACGACTAAACAACAACAAGCATCCAAAATGCATATGTAAAGTGTTAATTGCAAGATTTGTAGGACTCTGTGACACCATACACCCTGTGACAGTTATGGCAGTTGGTACAGTTATGACAGTTGAACAGTCTTAACAGTTAGAGGCAGGTATGCTGCTGTCTGCCCCAGAGTTAGTTAGTCTGTAACTATGTGTAAGGTGTCTTAGCAATTTAGGAAACACCCACCTGCATTGTATGTTTAATTTGCAACTGCAAGTATACGAAGTAAAAGTTATATGCTCTTTTAAACATTTTTTTAAAGTGTCTTGCGTAGTTTTTTATTGCAGGGGAAAAGAGAACCAATTAAAGGGTCAAACGACCCAGGGCTGTCTTCCGCATACTCCGCAAATGGGAACTAGAGTTTAATTCCCATAGTGGCTGACCAGATGTTTCTGGGATGTTACTCAGCAGGGCAGAAAGGCAATACCTTTTCCTATTACTCCCTCAGTAACTGGTCCTCAGATGCCACTCATTTTTTTAAAAAAATAAAAATATTTTTATTTATACTTTCCATGTTTACATATTTCACTGATTTTACAATCATTTTAACATTTCAAAATCTGACTTCCTTCCCCCCTCTTTCTGTGGTTCATTAGATTTATTTTTAATACCTTCTGCATATCCAAATTAACTTAATTTGCCTATTTATTCATCTTCTTTAAATATATATTCTTATGAAACTGCAGGCTATTACAATAATCCTGCCAATGTTCTTATCTGTTTACCATTTATCTGCATTTATCAATAAACCATTTCCATTCTTTTATAAAAAGTTTGTTATCTTGATTTCTTATTCTTCCGGTAAGTTTTGCCATTTCTGCATATTCCATAAGTTTTTGTACCGATTCTTCCTTTGCTGGGACTTCTGCTTCTTTCCATTTGGGGGCAAGTAACGTTCTTGCCGCTGTAGCCACATACATGAATAAGTTACTATACAGTTTAGGTAGTTCTGTCCCTATAATTCCCAAAAGAAAAGCTTCCAGTCCCAGATGTCACTCATGGCCAGCATGATTAGTAGCCATTGAGATAATTCTCCATGTTTTTGGCAACACTTCATGCTATGTCAGTGACCATCGCCACATCTCGTGGCTGTGTTCCATAAGTTAGTCATCCGTCGTGTGGAAAAGCACTTCCTTTTGTCAGTTCTCTTGGCTCTCCTGCCTATCGTGGGATGATCCTGGATTCTAGCATTATGAGAAATGATGGGAGGTGAAGAAGTCCACCCCCTTTCTCCTCAGTATGTGAATGTACAATCTACACTTTCATAAAAATAGAGGAAGAAGAAGAAGAAGAAGAAGAAGAAGAAGAAGAAGAAGAAGAAGAAGAAGAAGTAGAGGAGGAGGAGGAGGAGTTTGGATTTGATATCCCGCTTTATACCCGAAGGAGTCTCAAAGCGGCTAACGTTCTCCTTTCTCTTCCTCCCCCACAACAAACACTCTGTGAGGTGAGTGGGGCTGAGAGACTTCAAGAAGTGTGACTAGCCCAAGGTCACCCAGCAGCTGCATGTGGAGGAGTGGAGACGCGAACCCGGTTCACCAGATTACGAGTCTACCTCCCTTAACCACTACACCACACTGGCTCTCAAGAGAGCAGGACCCAAGGTTCAGACATCACCGAAATCTGAGGGTAAACCAATTCTGCGAGGTAGTAAGCTGCCACCACTCCTGACGTCTGTCCGCCCATCCTGAGGTCTCAGGTCAAAGTCTAGACATCCCTAAGATCCCAATGAACAACAGCTAAAGTTGCACTCTCTGCTTTCAGGGGGCGTTCAAATTACATGGCAGATGTGACCAAAGAGATTGAAGACACCGGTTTAGAATCAAGGCTTAACCCAAACAAGTCCACCAAAACGAAGAGGTAGATATTACATTACTGTAATAAACCCATTGTCTTCTGCATTTTCCCTTGCCCCCTACCTCCCAGTTCAAAGGCCGAGAGGAAAAGTTGAGCAATGTATGCCTAAGTACACATGGGAGGCTGAAAAGCTTCCTTGATTTATGGATGCCCAGGCGACAGGTTCTTTAAAAACCCTGCTCTAAGCATTCCTGCCCTCTCAGAAAGCAGAATCACCAATCAATCTCATTTTGCCCTGGCAATCAACTGTAATTATTCATCTTCTCCAGCCAGGAAGATCACCTCTCCTTCTATTTCAGGGATTTGGTCTATGGTTCTTAAGGCACTGTTGGACTACAAATCCCATCAGCCCCAGCAAGCATGGCCAATGACCAGAGATGATGGGAGCCATAGTTTGGCAACATCTGGAGGGCCGCAGTCTCCTTAACCTTGCTGTGCACCCAAACCTAGCTTCCAACCTCAAGAACTGTGCACAGAGCACCATCTAGTGGCAAAGTCTTGTGAATGCCTCCATTTCTCCAAACTCTATTAAATCAATTTGACTTTTCTTTTTTTAAGCCATCATTTCAAAGACAAAACTTTGCTTTATTGACTTCTGTATGGCCAGTACAGGTTAGGAACACAGGTAAAAACCTTTCTCCTGTAGAAATGACACCAAATTTGCTTGTTACTCACATTGTACACCTTTTATTACTGCAATTTAACTGGCCCTCTCTTTTTATTGTATATGCTGCGGTTTCGTAAAAAATAAAATAAAATGCTTATGTTTATCTCCTGCCTTTTTCCCCACTAGAGAACCTAAGCCTTGCAGTGGTTCTCAACCTGTGGGTCCCCAGATGTTGTTGGACTACAACTTCCATCATCTCTGAGCTCTGGCCTTGCTAGCTAGGGGTGATGGGAGTTGTAGTTCAACACCTGGGGACCCATAGGTTGTGAAAGGCTGAAAGGCATGATGCCAGAATGCATGTGGTTCCTAGGCAGTATCCCATTCAGACACTGACCAGCCCCAGCCTCATGGGTCTTCAAACCATACTCTGTGGGTTTTTTAAAATAAAAAACAGAGAGTTTATTTTATTTCCCATTGCTATTAACTACTGTCGGAAAGGGGCAGCACTGAAATACAAATGTTTCTTTATTTATGGCACTGATTTTAGCATTTGCATTGCCTGTTATTCCATGCTTAGATGCTTAACTGGATAGAACTCTTTAGATCAAATCTTCCACTCCTTATTTGAGGGTTGAGCTATAGTCTTACTGCAGAAAGCTGCCACATTAGCCTGCCCAAGGAAAAGGTGAAATACAATCGATCAGCAGCTGCTAGGAGGACCCAGAGTCATTATGGTTCTGGGAACACAAAGGATGAAGTCAGCATTCTGGGAAAGTGCTAATGAACCAAAAAGCACAGAGAACCTTCTGAGTAATCACCAAACAAATGTAAAGAGATCTACATACTAAAGAGACATGTGCAGGATCTGCCTAAGGTGGAGCTCCTGCGGAAAGGGAAGTGCATTATCAGATAAGGAGTCCTCTTCCAGAGTTTCTCATTTATTGCCTCTAATGAGAAATCAGGCTGAGTCACCTTTTCTTTTTCCTGCCAGCTTTCTTTCTGATGGGAAGTGGGCAGTTGCCCCTGGAGACTGTCCAGGATGCTACCAGTCAAGTGTTTCAGGTGGAGAGGCTGCTTTTAGCGGACACATCTCTGGGTTTGTGGTGGCGGCACAGCAAAATGGTGAGAAGGGTGGGCGAGCATGCATTCACACGCCTGCACACACAAGCCCTGTGTTATGTACTGAAGTTCTCACCCTGGGCCAGCAGGGGGATACTATAGATAGTTATGCAAATAAGGGATCGAAAGTGACGTTCAGTGATTGGATAGTTTTAGAAAATTGTTACAGTTACGTTGTACTGGAGCTCTATATAAGCAGGCTGACTGAACCCTTCAGTTCAGTTCTGTTCTGACCTGTGAATAAAGAAGAGCTGTTTGAAGAATCACTGTGTCGTCTGATATGTTCACCCACAACTTAACACCCTGAACCCGAATCCCATTGCATCAAAATCCTGAAGACCGGAACATGTGAATTAAGGGTACAATCCTTTGGAGACATCTGGGAAGAAATCTCAAACTCAGGGGGATGTTTCTGAATAAATATGCATTGGAGCGGGCTGCATTAAGATAATATTGTGACCCTCTCCCCCACTTTCCTAAGAATAGACCTACATTTAAAAACTACAATAGCCATCCCATGGCCTGGGCAATATCTGGTTTTCCACATCACAATATATCACCAGCTAAACATCATGATAAGGGATGCGGGTGGCGCTGTGGGTTAAACCACAGAGCCTAAGACTTGCCGATCAGAAGGTCGGTGAGTCGAATCCCCATGACAGGGTGAGCTCCCGTTCCTCGGTCCCTGCTCCTGCCAACCTAGCAGTTCAAAAGCACGACAAAGTGCAAGTAGATAAATAGGTACTGCTCCAGCGGGAAGGTAAACGGCGTTTTCGTGCGCTGCTCTGGTTCGTCAGAAGCAGCTTAGTCATGCTGGCCACATGACCCGGAAGCTGCACGCCGGTTCCCTCAGCCAATAAAGCGAGATGAGCGCCGCAACCCCAGAGTCGGCCATGACTGGACCTAATGGTCAGGGGTCCCTTTATCTTTACCTTTAAACATCATGATATACTGTTATATCATGATGCCTGAAATAAGGATGGAACTATGCACAGTGGTACCTCCGGTTGTGAAAGGGATCCGTTCTGGGGCTCTGGATGCATCCTGAAGTGTCCGCAACCAGAGGCGCCTGTTCTGCACATGCGTGCGACGCTGTAGAGCACTTCTGCGCATGTGTGAGACACACAGAGCGCTTCCGGGTTTGCCACGTTCGCAACCCAAAGTTTACATATCCAAAGGGACACGTAAGCAGAGCTACGACTGTAGAGGCATTAGCTGGCTTCATGGTTTTCCCGACATCGTGATTTTGCTGGCGCTTGCTCTTGTGATTCGCTGACCCCTGCATGAGGCAGGGGAGAGATGAGCTGGCAGAGGTCACAGGGGCTGCAGGAATCGAGAGAACCATTGGCTGGCTTCACAGTTTCCCCCACATTGTGATTTTTGCATGGCACACACACACAGAATGATTCATGATACAGTTTAAGTATAGCATAGCAATGATTTAAATAAATAAACATAAGCATAAGCATAAAAATGCAAACACAACAACCAAAAGGAAAAAAGAAAAGAAAAGACAATCTACAATCTACTCAGAATTTGAAATTTAAAGTTGCTAGATCTGTTTGGTGACTTTCCCCCATTCGGCATTCTAGGAAAATGGAAAGTGGGGTAGGGAAAAGGGCCATGAAGAGGATCAAGACTGAATTAACTGAGAATGCCAACAGCAAAGACTTCTGTATTAGAAGAGCAGCTCACACATCTATACCTATCACATGTCTATACCTTGGAAATAGCTGAAGAAGTGTGCATGCACACGAAAGCTCATACCAAGAACTAACTTAGTTGGTCTTTAAGGTGCTACTGGAAGAAAAAATTTTTTTTGTTTGTTTTGGAAATAGCTGTAGCTCTATGGTATTTCCACGCCAAAGGTCCGAGGCTCAATCATTGATGGTTCCAAGTACAGCTGGGAAAGGTTCCCATCTAAAATCCCGGAAAGCCTCTTCCAGTCAGTGGTGGCAATAATGAGCTAGATGGAACAATAGTCTGACCCGTTATGGCAGCTTTCTCTGGACTCAGCTACATTAGTAAGGAAACTGCATTTTGAATGCGTTATAAACATGCAACACCAGATGGCGCCAGAGAATCAAAAGAAATCCGACATGATTTTCCACAGTGTTTTTTTCTTTTGTTTTAACCATTTAATTTCTGACTTATTTATAGTGCCCACCCCCCTGTGTGTAGATTCCCCCAGAGATTCCTATGCAGTGGAGCACTTATTTTTAACCTTAGCATCGTAGAGTTGGAAGGGACCATCAAGACCTTACAATGCAGGAATATTTTGCCCAATGTGTGGCTCTAACCCATGACCCTGAGATTAAGAGTCTCATGCTCTACCATCTGAGCTTTAAAACACAGTAATATCCCACTTTTCCGTTGTGTATAAGCAGCCCAAAGTAGCTTACAACTAAAAAAGAGTTAGGCATAGCAATTTTTGAAAACAAATAACAATAGCACGTCAGGAATAACCATTTTTTAAAAAAATGAAGGGAAAGACCAAAAGATAAATCAATCGTTATACAAGTCATAAGCCTGCTGAAATAAAGAAAAAGCTTTTCGGGGTCACATCTGCAAAACAAATAAAATAAAAATGCAATCCGCTTTCCCTGGACTGAACAGCCCCTCAACTCACCAGGCTCTCTGAGGATTCTTACTTGAGTTGCAGCTTTTTGTTTGCCATTCTGCTTATCATGTTGAGCACACTCTTGAAATGAATGAGATTCTGGATGTCCACCTGCTGATATAAATGTCCCATGTCAATCATGAGCACTGTCCAGGAGGCCACAGGAAGAAATGACTACCCTAGGCGGGGCTGTGGCTTTTCTCACTACTGCAATGCCAAGTTTTGTGCCTTGATATTTGCAAGCTGGTTAACCCTATGCTCCCCAATGATCAAACAGGTAAGATATGCATCTTGCATATAGTACGCAACAGCCCATGCAAACGGATCTTTTAAAGAAAGCCTGGGAAGAAATGCATTCCCATACTACCAAAATGTGCAATGGTCCATAATATTGGTGCTAGGTCCAATTTCCTGGCATTTTCAGTTCAAAGAATCAGGGAGCAGGTGATGGGAAAGATCTGAGCCTGAAACCAGGGATAGCTGCTGTAATGATTTCTGGCAGGCAAGCAAGCCCGATAAGACGTAATGACTCTCCAGCAGTTTTATGTACATTTATTTACAAAAAGACACATCAAGAGCACGGCTTCTCGCCTGCTCAAATTTACAATAGTTGGTCAGTCTGACTTTTTATCCCTCCCACAGCAAGAAGGATGCCAAACTCCTCCCTTTCCCCTCTTGCCCTTCCGTTGCCATCTGATCTTATCCAGACACCTACAACAGGGACTGAGAGGCTGACCTTCCCCCTCTCCACTTACACTCGACACAGATCTCTGCTTATCTGCTGATTGCCTAGCAACTCTCTGGCTGCCTTCCAACTCTTCCTCTTCTTGAGAGCTAACAGGGTTTTCCCCGGGAATGGGGGTTGAACTGCCCTTTTTTGAGTCTGTCAGCCAGGTTTCATCTGCAGAGTCGGTCCCTTGTTCACTTAGTTCGACTTCTGAGTCTAACTCTTCCCCTGCGCTCTGGGGGCCACGTTCCTGACAGCTGCTGACAATTAAGCAATACTGGGTTACATGAAAAAGTTTAACCTGATACGAGGCAGCTTCCTACTGACAAGGATAAGGAGACTGAGGACTCCATTCAGGCTTTATTCATTTATTTAAAGGCAATCTTACCTAATTCCAGGTGTGCCAACTTGAATAAAATATGGGGGTGGGGGGCAGGTAAGTCCCACCCTGCATAATCGATCATATGATGTAGTGCATGCACACCATTTGAATGGCGATGCCCTTCAACTTGGGGGGGGGGGCGGGGCAGCAGTGGCCCTCTCAAATATTTTATTGAGAGAGCTGAAGGGACCTCGGTCCCTAGGAGTTGGCTCCTATGCCTAATCCATACTTTCTGAAACCGTATGAAATCCACTATCTTTTGAAATTTGCACACCTTCCAATTTTCCAGTGCAACTCTCCAGCCACGTACTGCAATGTGTACAAAAATGCAAATACTGGGGTGAAGTGTGCTTAGAAATGCATATATTTGTCAAAATAACATACAAAATGCATTATATGGGGGGAAATGGCTTCTCAGATTTGTGTGTATTAGGGAAAATGCATACTACATGCGTATATTAGGGTAAATCCACACGAAGCTGCTGATGAATTTTCATAAGCACTTTTTAATTATTTTTTTAAGGGAAAGTGATGTGGAACTCTGAAGACTGGAAAAATGAAAAAGAGAAAGAAGCCAAAATTGACACATTTGGTAATTCCTACTGAAGACATCCTGTTCTCATTAAGGAGAATCTTTGGTATAAAATATGTATAACAACTGGTTTTTGGATCTAGTTCTTTAAAATATTCCTCAGTGGCTTTCTGCTATTAGATCCAACTGTTTTTAGGTGGAAGTCTGTCTCTGTGACTTGAAGAGTAGCTTCTTTTGCAAGTTTTGCAGATTTAACCCGCTGGGAATTTCTGTACAACACACAGGATAATTTGGAGATAATTTGCTGTGATTTTGGCACCATATTTTTTATTCTTTATGATGCAGATGCATATCATGTAGTGCCTTTCATTTTTTAAAAAACACCATCAGATTATGCAAATGTTAAGTTTTATTTGTTTTTATTTTCCCTTGGAAATGTACAGTGGCAGTTTGGGTTGACAGTCACATTTACTGCTCTAAATTGTCATAGCAGGTTGACTCCACAATAAAGTTTTGTTTGACTAATACACACAGCAAGCACCTCAGAGAGAAGCTCATCATGTGCCTGGGCAACTGGAACACAAACATATGTGGGACACTAATAGTGCTTTTTTTCTAAAAAAAAATATGTTTAGGGGTACTCTCATTTTCCTACTCATATTGAAATACTGCCCCTCAATGAGGCTAAACTTAGATTCACAAAATGTTTAGGGGTATGCATACCCCTGCGTCCCCCCCAAAAAAAAATCACTGGACACTAATAATTTCAAACAACACAGTTTAGAACCAAACGCTGAGCATGCTCTGGTGTGCTCCAACTATCTTTTCTGAATTTTATTCTGTTTCTCTATTCCTTGAGACACATTGCCATCTAGTGGCAATCACTGGGGGTTTTTTTGCACAATAGTGAACGAGAGTAGGCAAGTAAATATTTGAATTTCCATGGCAAAACTATCCACTTCTCCATCACTATGAGGGGCCCCTGCTGTCACAATTTATAGTGTGGGCTGATGCTACAATCATCATACGTTACAAAGAAGTAAGCCCCATTGAATTCTATGGATTTGCTGCCTTATAAGGTTGTACACCTCCTGCCAACCTAGCAGTTTGAAAGCACGTCAAAGTGCAAGTAGATAAATAGGTACCACTCCGGCGGGAAGGTAAAAGGTGTTTCCGTGCGCTGCTCTGGTTCGCTAGAAGTGGCTTAGTCATGCTGGCCACATGACCCGGAAGCTGTACGCCGGCTTCCTCGGCCAATAAAGTGAGATGAGTGCCACAACCTCAGAGTCGGTCACAACTGGACCTAATGGTCAGGGGTCCCTTTACCTTTACCTTTAAGGTTGTACACAGGATTGCAGATTGAGGTGCTTAGTCTTAAGGTGCCACGCAAGACTGTTAACAAAGGCCCCATGAATTTCTGGAGCTTTGGGAAAGGATTATTTTCTTCCCACATCTTCCCCTCTGTGTCTTGTTTGCAGAATGTGGAATAAGGTGAAGGACTCTATCTCCAGTCTGACTGTCCCCAATTCTAATGGGAGGTGTGAATTGCAGGATAAAATTGGTGGGCAAGGAAATTATTTGTTTGTATTATTATTATTATTATTATTATTATTATTATTATTATTCATATGTATTATTATTCATATGTATTATTATTCTTAAAATTATTTCTAGCTTGCTCTTCACTGAATATTTTCAATCTCAGAGCAGGGAAGGTAAAGGTAAAGGTACCCCTTACTGTTAGGTCCAGTTGCGGACGACTCTGGGGTTGCGCGCTCATCTCACTCTATAGGCTGAGGGAGCTGGTGTATGTCTGCAGACAGCTTCCGGGTCATGTGGCCGGCATGACTAAGCCGCTTCTGGTGAAACCAGAGCAGCGCACGGAAACGCCGTTTACCTTCCTGCTGGAATGGTACCTATTTATCTACTTGCATTTTGACGTGCTTTCAAACTGCTAGGTGGGCAGGAGTTGGGACCGAGCAACGGGAGCTCACCCCGTTGCGGGGATTTGAACTGCCAACCTTCTGATTTGAACCGCCGACCCTCTGGGGACGCCACCTGCATCCCCAGAGCAGGGAACAAAATAATAAAAATAAGCAGAGGAAAAAGGAACAGTATAAAACAGTGACAAAATCATATAAACAGGTCCAGAAAACAACGAAATGACAGCTCTGTCATAAAGTAAACAAGCAAATCTAGAATGTAAAAAAAAAATAAAAAAAATCAAGATTTTCCCATTTAAGGAAACCAACGTAAGACATTCACACAGATGAAACCACCAATGGCCTTAGCAACCGTTCCCACCCTAGTTCTCCCTTAAGGCAGCCCACTCACTTGCTGTCAGGGACTGGCAGGGCTGTGATAAGTGTGTGCTGGAGGCAAGGGGGCTGGAGACTGACTTGAGAGCCAGAACCAGCGATTTGTGGGCTTCAGTGCCACCCCAGAGGCAGGAGCCAGGGCAAGAGGAGAGGTCAGAGCTGTCAGGGATGGGGGCACAGGACATCAGAGAAGCTGGAAGAGACTGATCAGGTCAGAGGAGGGTTGGGAGAAGCTAATGGGGGGGGGGAGCTCCCAAGGCACTCTGCCATTGACTTTCAATTCTGCTCTACAGCGCCATCTGGTGTCACATTTTTATAGCACATTTTAACGTTATCAATTGACCTGTGTAGCTGTGTCTTGGGTTGCGCCAGCCATAATGAAACATTAAACATTAAAAATAACTTCTCTATACAGGGCTGCCTTCAGATGTCTTCTAAAGGTTGTATAGTTACATACCTTGTTGGCTTCTGAGTTGCTCAACTCCATACCCTCCAACATTTATCCGATGAAAATAGGGACATCCTAAGGAAAAGCAGGACATTCCTGGATGAAATAAGAAACCGGGATGGCTTCTGTAAATCCGGGACTGTCCCTGGAAAAATAGGGACACTTGGAGGCTCTGTTCCTTTCCCTGTGTTGTTTCCTCTATTGGTTTTGAAGCACCTGAAGAGGGAGGGGAAAACCGTCATTTTTTTCTGCAGGGGTCACGGTGGTTGTTTCTGCTGGACACAAATACAGGTGATTTCAAAAGGAACATAGGAAGCTGCCTGATACCTGATCAGACCATTGTTCCAACTAGCTCAGCCTCAGCACGGACTGGCAATGTTTCTCCGTGGTATCAGTCAGGGAGACTTTCCCAGTCCTACCAGGAGATACCAAGAATTGAACTTGAGGCATTCTTCCTGCAAAGCAGAACCAGGACCATACAGCAAAAGGCTTTGCAGATGGCAAGGAAGCACTGTCAACAAGAAGGCTCAAGTCAAATAGCAACGATCGCCATTTGACAGGCATGTGAGAGAACCGAGCCAGAAATTACAAATCTGGCACAAGCCATAAAAATATATAATAATGATGTCAATATGTAGAAACTGGAAAGACCGTAGATGGAAGCTCATTAGCCTCCCTCAATCCATCAGGTTAATGAAGAACATGGTCCATAAAATATGCACTTGCATGCTGCTATAAAACACAACCCTCCGATGTTTCCAGCTAATAGAATTATTTTTCACAATGCAAATTAATTGCTGTAATTCTTCATCTGTCTCTAGAAACAGGCCAACGAGTTGTTATGGATTAGTAAGCAAACCCGTTTGAGTTCAGTCCTTTCAAAAGCATCCCTCGGTAAGTCCACCTCTCTCCTTTCCACTGACAGCTATCAATCCTGGTGGGGTTCTTGACTCAACTCTGGCAAGGAGTATTCCTGTGGAAACTGCACATGACGTCTTTGTAGGAGTGCAAATATCCAGAGTGTGGGGTCAGGTGGGATTACTATGAGGAATTATAAAATATGCATCAAGCCATTGTGTCCACGATGAATGCATTGTGTTGACTGGGTTTGAGACATTGACAATAATTTATTATCAAATCCCACAACCCTCTGCATCTCTGGCCATTTCCTCTACTGTCCATTTCTCTTGCCTGACAAGTCAAGTACTGCAGGCAGGCATGCTGGGTCATCAAAGACAATGGGCAGTTTCTTTGATGTAGCTTTTCTGATATGTTAATCTTAGGATGTTAATCTTAGGGCCAGGAAACAGGTCTCACATAAAGGGCATGATCGCTGTCCTCCTGGCCATCCTTCTTATCATGTGTATTGATTGTTTATGACCTTCGGGGTTGCTGAATGCACTCTTTTGTAGTTTTCATTCATTTACCCCAAAAGTATGCATGCTTAACTAGTGATTGTAGTTTAACTTTGTCCCCACGTGGGGTTTGTTGAAATGCTCAGAGGAAATCTGATTGGTTCTTAGAACACTCTGTAAAAAGTTCTTTTGTGAATAAAACGACCTGGGCTGAGGGGTGGAGGGACACAGAGATTATTATATGCACCCTTCCCAGAGTTTTGCTGGTTCAAGCCTCTGTGTGTATTCTTATTAATCAGAGTTCAATCCCTCCTTTACTTTGGGAACGCTTCAGGTCTTATTCAGAGCCACCCCTCTGGCTCCTAAGAAAATATGCTGCCCGTATGTTTCTGAGAGACTAACTTGCTCTGTGGCTGCATCCACACCATACATTTAAAACATATAGCATCCCGGGAACTCTAGATTACCCTGTAGCAAGGTTTTTAGCGGGGGGAATTAGAATTAGAATTATTTGATTATTGATGTAAACCCCCAAAATGTATTTTCTATAGTTATGTTTCCACCTCTATCTTTAGTACATTTTATTTTATTTTATTGCTATGGCTAGTGGCTGATGCAAATAAAGATTCTTCTTCTCTAGCTTACCCCCAAAGCTACAATTCCTGACACCCTTGACAAACTACACTTCCCAGGTGGATTTTTTTTGGGGGGGGGGAGTCCTGTACTTTAAATATGCTTTAAGTGTACGGCGTGTACACAATTCCTTCTTGTCAGCAGAGATCTTCCAGGAAGACCCACCTGAATGTCGTGCCACTGGGAACTGTACGCTTGGTGACACAGTGGATTCCTGGCTCGGGAAAGACCTCCTGCCTAAATTTCAGTGGACAGCCACACTGCTGGCCTTCAGCTGTAAAAACATAAAATCTGGCTGTTTTGTTCAGGCCTTTTTTTTTTTAATATACTTTTCAGGTTTTACACTTCACTAATTTTACCATTTCAAAACTTGACTTCCTTCCCCCCTCTTTCGGCATTTCCTTAAATTTAAACCTTCTGCATATTCAAATTAACTTAATTTGCTCATTTATTCTTCTTTAAATATACACTCTTATCAAACTGCAGCCTATTACAATAATCCTGCCAATGTTCTTATCTGTTTACAATCTATCTGTAAATATTCAATGAACCATTTCCATTCTTTTATTTTAAAAAACTGTCATCTTGATTTCTTATTCTTTTGGTAAGTTTCGCCATTTCTGCATATTCCATAAGTTTTTGTATTCATTCTTCCTTTCCTGGGACTTCTGCTTCTTCCCATTGTTTTGTTCAGGCCTTTGGGCGCCCTTTGCAGCCGTCCTTTGATACTACGACTAAATTTGCTTTTTATTCCTCAAGGATATGTGTTTTAAACTGTGAGGACTTTGTCCTTTTATTCATGACTCACCTGGGGATCCTAGGCCACAGGGTGAGGTATAAATAGCTTAAGCAAAAGAAAACAAAGCAAGAAAGCAGATCTCCTCAGGAAACTGAATTCTGGGCCACAGGTACTGTCAGGGCAGGGCTCTGAAGGCAGAAGGCCACGCCCCTACTCTGTGCCGGATTTCCATATAAGCTAAACAAGCTATAGTTTTTATTTATTTATTATTTAAAGGGGGGGGGAACCCTGGATATACGTTTCCAAAATGTAAGATAAAAAATAAAATAAAACCTACATACAGCAACAGTGTTTTGTGTTGTTATGTAGGCTCCTATGATGTAAGCAATGGGCCCCGCCTGCTATCCTGCTCCCTAAAATATCACTGGTTTGCTCATTTCAACAATTTGTTGTTGTTGTTGTTTAGTTGTGTCCGACTCTTCGTGACCCCATGGACCAGAGCATGCCAGGCACTCCTGTCTTCCACTGCCTCCCGCAGTTTGGTCAGACTCATGCTGGTAGCTTCACGAACACTATCCAACCATCTTGTCCTCTGTCGTCCCCTTCTCCTTGTGCCCTCCATCTTTCCCAACATCAGGGTCTTTTCCAGGGAGTCTTCTCTTCTCATGAGGTGGCCAAAGTATTGGAGCCTCAGCTTCAGGATCTGTCCTTCCAGTGAGCACTCAGGGCTGATTTCCTTCAGAATGGATAGGTTTGATCTTCTTGCAGTCCATGGGACTTTCAAGAGTCTCCTCCAGCACCATAACTCAAAAGCATCAATTCTTCGGCGATCAGCCTTCTTTATGGTCCAGCTCTCACTTCCGTACATCACTACTGGGAAAACCATAGCTTTAGCTATACGGACCTTTGTCGGCAATTACTTTAACAAAATACATACTGTATTTGGTTATGTGCAAATGGCTTTAGATACCTATTAGCTCCATAAATTACCATATAGCATATGTTCAACAAAAAAAACCCCAGTGACAATTTGTTGTTGACAAAGTACAGCTGGACATACATAAAGGGCCCCATTCCCTTCAGTAGCTTAGGGCCTCATCAAACCTAAATCCGGCCCTGGTCCTACTTGGCAGAATGAGAAGGCCCCCAAAATGTGTTAGGACATGAATGCCACATTTTGAAATAAAGTGAAGAAATGGACAATACCATCTCTAAAGAGTCTGTCCCCGTCCCCCTCCTCCAGCCAACTGTTAAGGTCTTGCCACCTGTCTTGTATAGCACACAATTGTCCTGTATTTCAACATAAAATGCTACGTCCTGTATTGATACAGTTTTGCCTTGTAATGATCTCTCCCAGCTATTGACAAAAAGAAGAGAAGCAGAGGATTTCTTGCTCGAGAAGAAAGGAGGTCTTCAGTCCTTGTGAGGAAAAATAGCTGAACCGGACACCAGGAATATGTTCACCAGGCATCTGATGTTGGGATAAAGGAGTCAGGCATATGTGAGTTCTCTGGTGCTTTGTGTACGTTTGCAGGATTAGGTACTTTGGTCTATACAGTATACAGTTATAATCCCAAGCGGAGCCATTCTGGTTATCTGAATCTGAATTCAGAATAGGAAGAGGCTATTCTGCGAAACCTGTAACCCTCCTGATGTTGTTGGAGAACAGCTGCCATCACAGCTAGCCAACATGGTCCCTGGTGTGTGTTATTATTTGTTAAGTTGTGGGTGAACATATCAGACGACACAGCGATTCTCCAACCAGCTCTTGTTTATTCACAGGTCAGAACTGAACTGAACTGAAGGGTTCAGCCAGCCTGCTTATATAGAGCTCCAGTACAACGTAACTGTAATAACTTTCTGTAACTATCCAATCACTGAACGTCACTTTCGATCCCTTATTTGCATATGTGGACCTCAACTATCTACAGTATCCCCCTGCTGGCCCAGGGTGAGAACTTCAGTACATAACATTATTATTATTATTAGAATTTATATACCGTCCTATACCTGGAGGTCTCAGGGTGGTTCACAGATGGGAGGGTTGCCAAGAGGAAGGTACTGATGTACAGTGCCCACAGCCAGAACTGTCTTTCAAAACATAAGGAAGTTTCTAGCTCTCCTTGAAAGAGAGGTAAGAAGCAAAATGTTCTGGTATCATCTAAGCAATTTCTGTGAGTTGAACTAACCTGGCTGCTTCCACCTTTCAGTGTTTTGAGCAGGGAGTCAGAGCTGTGATTGACAAGTGAGTTGTTTAGAAATCAAAATATAGGAATCCCTGGGCTCCTAAAGAGCTGCTGTTTCCCCCTCCTATTTAGTGAACATTTCTTTCCTGCTTCTGTCTCACTTTTCTAGTCCAGGGAGTCCCTGTGGATTCACCTTCCTTTTCCCCCTAGCAACCAGGATGCATCTTTCTGGTGGTGGGTTTGTCAGAGATCAGGTACTCCCTAGAAGTTATTTTCTGCAAATGCTACTACACAATAAGTGCAGGTGGAACTTAATGAATCCTCAGTCTCCCAAATGGCAAATGCAAACAGTGAAAACTTTGCAAAGTGGCTTAGGCAGGTCTCCTGCAAGAGCTAAAGATCAGGCACGTGCAAAGAATTCACTGCATAGTTAACTTAACGTACAATGGTATACAGCACATGTCTGCCTCATTTGTGTTTAATGAGGCTTACTCCCAGGTAGGAGGGTACAGGATTTTGTATAGGGCTGGCTTTGTGGGGAAAGCAGGGTTCTTCTGCCACAACTGGGTATTCCAAGGAGAAATTCAACAGGTTCAGTCTTTTCTAGTATGGAAACAGAATCACAGGGAATGCTTTATCCTTCTCATTCTATCTGTCAGACATTTTATTATGTTTGTGGCCACTGATTAATTTTGTGGACCCTCCAAACTTCCTGCAATAGAGGACACACATTTGCATATGGCGCAAAATATATGCGAAGCTTATGCAAATCTGTCTCCTCCTTTGCAGGTGGATTTGGAGGGCCCAATCCACAGGCAGAGCCCAGGCACCAGAAAATTCCTGGCCACAGGTTGCCCATCTCTGCAGCGCTCCTGAAAGCCATTCAAACCTATTTAGAAATACTGGCTTAACAGTCTTAGGCCTTTCATCAGTTCAGCGTTTTTGCAAGTCGGCAACAATTGCTGTGCAAATGACGTGTGAAACATTGTCGAAAATGGAGAGCACATTAGGATGGGGGCTCAATATTAATCTCGCAGACAGTGTGTGTAATAGCAAAGGATTTGAACTGTAAACTGAGCTGGGAGCTGAGGCAGATGATTCTATTTAAAGGCTTTAGTTTTCCTTGTTTCTCCTTTCTTCCTCATTTGCAGTGACATTTCTAATTGCACTATTTGCTCTCAACTTGTCTGATGTATCTTATTATATGCTTTAATGATTTTTATACCCCAAATTGTTAACTCCCGTAGAATAATATCGGCAATATTTTACTCCCGAGAACATTACCCATGGCTGCTTAGTTGCGAGTGGAAATCTTGCATTTAAAAAAGATTAATTCACTTGGGGACATTAACAGCATCTGCCTTTAGAATAATTTAAGTCATGTAATGCTATAAGTATAGTTTTTGTGATGAGTAGGGATGAGAATCACAGAATCATAGAATTGCAAAGTCATCTAGTCCAACCCTCCACAATGCAGGACTCTCAACTAAAGCATCCATGACTTCTGCTTAAAAACCTCCAGTAGAGTCCAAAGGATCTTGCTGGATGCCCAGTGAAGATGATTCCAGACCTGGGTGGGAGGCTGTTCATGCAATGATCCTGTGGATAGCTCAGTTGGTAGAGCATGAAACTCTTAATCTCAGGGTTGGGGGTTTGAGCCCCATGTTAGGCAAAAATTTCCTGCGTTGTAGGGGGTCGGACTAGATGACCCTCGTGGTCTCTTCCAACTCTACAATTCTATGATACTATGCAACTCCTGTGCAATGTCTAGCTCAGCCCTCATGTCTTTCCATAGCCTGCCACCAGACAGCCTTTTAGCTGGATTTCCCAAGGAATTGAAATTGGGACCCTTCAAGGGATGTGGGTGATGCTGTGGTCTAAACCACTGAGCCTCTTGGGCTTGCCGATCAGAAGGTTGGTGGTTTGAATCCCCGTAACGGGGTGAGCTGCCATTGCTCTGTCCCAGCTCCTGCCAACCTAGCAGTTCGGAAGCACGCCAGTGCAAGTAGATAAATAGGTACCGCTGCAGCAGGAAGGTAAACAGCATTTCCGTGCACTCTGGCTTCCATCACGGTGTTCCATTGCATCAGAAGTGGTTTAGTCATGCTGGCCACATGACCACAAGCTGTCTGTCGGGCAAACACCGGCTCCCTCGGCCTGAAAGCGAGATGAGCGCCACAACCCCATAGTCGCCTTGGACTGGACTTAACCATCCAGTGGTCCTTTACTTTTTTACATACCTCATACCCCAAGAGTGGTATAGCAAATCTCCTGCGTTCTCTGCCTGTTAAACTGCACAACTTGGAGTGGATTGGCAGAGGAGGCTTATTTGCCCTGTTCAAGAGGCATCTGAGTGCTCTGCAAACAACTCATCAGGCTGCTTTGTTCATTTCAGTGGAAGGAGCTAATCTGTGTGCACGTGGATTTGGACAACAGGATGTTCTCCCTCCGTGTGTTTGTGTGTGTGAAAGAGAGAGAGAGAGAATCACAGCTTTGAATCACATGCACACCACATACAGTGGTACCTCTACTTACGGATGCGATCTGTTCCGGGGTGCCGTTCGCATCACGAAAGGTCTGTAAGTAGAACGCTGCTTCTGCACGTGCGCGTGACACAATAGAGCGCTTCTGAGCATGCACGAAGCACACAGAATGCTTCTGCACATGCGGCGACACCTGGAAGTATACACTTCCGGGTTTCCACGTTCGCAACCCGAAAATCCACAACATGAACCTAACGCAACTAGAGGTATGACTGTATAGCATATATAATATAGCATGTGGCTTCCCCCCAAAGAATCCTGGGAGCTGTAGTTCACCAAGGATGCTGGGAATTGTAGCTCTGTGAGGGGTGAGCTCAGTGCTTTTTTTCTTGGGGGGACACAGGGGGACATACCCCTAAATATTTTGTGAATCCCAATTTGAACTATAAAACCACTATGGTGATTTTCTTGAGTCAAAATGAGAGTACCCCTAAACATATTTTTTTAGAAAAAAAGCACTGGGTGAACTACATTTCCTAGGATTCTTTTGGGGGAAGCCATGGCTGTTGATGTGTTTTTAATGTGGGTTAAACGTATGTGGGCCTACATCTTTATTTCTCAAGTGACAGCAGACTTCCAGTGACTGCCCAGCACCCAAAGCCTGCATATTGTGGGGTCATTTGACAGAGAAGCATTGTTCAATTGTCAATGCCATTGACAGTTTGTAATCTGTGCAGTCCCCTAAAGGGAGGCTTTTCTGTTATCTTGTTGAAGCCATGCCTAGTACTTTCTCTGGTTTATTGTTTTGCCGTTGCCTAAACATGCCAGTTTCCTTTCTAGCTCAGTTGCCAAATGACTATGCCACAATTGGTGAATGTCTATTCTGAAAACGAAAAAGGAATTGGAACAAGCAAAATAGAGTAGCATATTATTGTCTACATCATCGTTTTCACAGCCTCTGAACTCTTGTTTGTGCTTTTATTGTCCCTTTATGTGCCTATCTTCAAGGATGTATCATTGATCTTTTGAAGAGGGGGAACCCCATTTGGAATTCTGTTATCATTCTTTTATTGTGCTTTCAGGTACCAACTAGGGATCTTCAATGGTCCTTGTTCCCTGAGCACTGGGAAGGGGTGATTTGATTCAGTTTGCATTTAAAGGCAAACTCACCAAATTTTCCCTTTCCGGAACAATATGCAAACCAAAGAACAGCCAGCCTGTGAAATTTGCACTTCCCCGTATTCTGCAATGCCGTTCTCCAGCCATGCAAGGTATGCAGAAATACACATATTAGGGTAAAGTGTGCAGAACAATATATATATTAATAAAATAACACAAAAATGTATTAATGCAAAAATGCATTAAAACTGCTTTGCAAATTTAGTTTATTAAGCAAAAATTGCATACAAAAATGTGTCTATTAGGAGAAATTTGCAGTAAGACGCTGACAGATTTCCATCAGGACTTATTTATTAATATTTTAAATAAATTGATGCGAAAAAGTAGAGAACTGATCTTAAGAGTGGTGAGAGCCAGTGTGGTGTAGTGGTTAAGAGTGGTGGACTTGTAATCTGGTGAATTGGGTTTGCGTCTCCACTCCTCCACATGCAGCTGCTGGGTGGCCTTGGGCCAGTCACACTTCTCTGAAGTCTCTCAGCCCCACTCACCTCACAGAGTGTTTGTTGTCGGGGAGGAAGGAAAAGGAGAATGTTAGCTGCTTGGAGACTTCTTCCGATAGTGATTAAGCGGGATATCAAATCCAAACTCTTCTTCTTCTTCTTCTGGGAAAATACGAGAAACTGAGATGGACAAAAACTAACATAGATATACCTCTCCTTACTGGGAAGCCAAAGGCAATTTTTTATGGCAGGCTTCACCAACCTGGTGCTCTCCAAATGTTATGGGCTACAACTCTAGCCAACATACCTGTGCTGCCTGAGGGCTGATGGGAGTTGTAGTTCAAAAGTTGGCACTTGTGGCACATTGCTTTGCATGGGACAGGCCTCCCAATGGGCATTCTTACCCACATTGCAGAGGTTAATAGCTTTTAGTGAACAACTAGAGCTGGATCGAGGTCTCTTGTGTAATCTAGATCCACCTACCCCACAGAAGGCTACCTCAATCCATCCAGGGGTATTCAAGAGAAAAAAATGGAGCCTTTTGGTAAATATGCTTCATGGTTCCAGTCCTGTCTTTAGAATGGTAAATACATACAAGATAATGAAGGGAAGAGGGGAAGATGCTGCTGCTGTAATTAAGTCTGGCAGAGTCTGGCTAAAATCACAAAGGGAATTCTAACTCTTCTGGATACAGAACTTATTTTATTCACACTTCCTAGCTTTTATGGGGGGGAGGCACTATTATGATTAAATCAGCACCATAGAGTTTGGCTATCTCTCTGCCTTACCTTTTTTTTTTTAATGCAACCAGTGCTTTTTTCTCTAAAAAAATATTTAGGGGTACTCTCATTTTCCTACTCATATTGAAATACTGCTCCTCAATGAGGCCAAACCTATATTCAGAAAATGTTTAGGGGTATGTGCACTCCCACGTACCCCAGAAAAAAGCACTGAAAGCAACAATAACAAAACTAGGAACGTTTCCAGGCTTTGGCCTCTATGTTTTGCGGTTCCCAGAATTAAGAAGATGAAGGAGTGTCTCCACCCCATTGTTCAGCCCTGACACTGAGGTCCAGCTCCGATGGCCTTCTGGCAGTTCCCTCATTGTGAGAACTGAAGCTACAGTGAACCAGGCAAAGGGCCTTCTCCGTAGTGGCACCCGCCCTGTGGAACGCCCTCTCATCAGATGTCAAGGAAATAAACAACTACCCGACTTTTAGAAGACATCTGAAGGCAGCCCTGTTTAGGGAAGTTTTTAATGTTTGAAGTTTTATTCTGTGTTTAGTGTTCTGTTGGGAGCCGCCCAGAGTGGCGGGGGAAACCCAGCCAGATGGGCGGGGCATAAATAAATTGTTGTTGTTGTTGTTGTTGTTGTTATCTTGTTTCATGATAGAGATGTGCTAGCAAAACAAGAAGTCTGTGACCAGGGATGAAATGATTCCATGGGCAGGATGGACAAAAGTATGCATGCTTTAATACTTTTGATATCCACAGCAGAAAAACAAAGCCTGACGTAGCTTCAAGACTAGCAATGAGTTATCATCCGAATGACTATGTGCCTGCAACGTAGTATGCCGAGGCAGACATTTTTTTGCTGAAAAGGCATCTCTTTATTTTTAGGTGTGGTTGCTGGTCAAGGATCATGTTTGACCCTTCAACCCAGGGCAAGTGGAACAAAAGGCTGCAGTGTGGGGTCCAGCCTGCTCCATTCCATCTCCCTCCTCCAAAAGTTCCATTCCCACCTCCCCACCCCAATAGCAACTCAATGTTGCATGGCCATGCTCCATCAATGGCATAGAGTCAGGTTTCAGGGAATCTGATCCCTCCCGCGGTAGCAGCCAAGAAGCAGAGAAACAATTAAAAGTTCGTACCACATAATTTTAAGGGGACGTGGGTGGCACTGTGGGTTAAACCACAGAGCCTAGGACTTGCCGATCAGAAGGTCGGCTGTTCGAATCCCCGCGACGGGGTGAGCTTCCGTTGCTCCGTCCCTGCTCCTGCCAACCTAGCAGTTCGAAAGCACGTCAAAGTGCAAGTAGATAAATAGGTACCGCTCCGGCGGGAAGGTAAACGTCGTTTCCGTGCGTTGGTCTGGTTTGCCAGAAGCGGCTTAGTCATGCTGGCCACATGAACCAGAAGCTGTACACCGGCTCCCTCGGCCAATAAAGCGAGATGAGTGCAACCCCACAGTCGACCACGACTGGACCTAATGGTCAGGGGTCCCTTTACCTTTTTTTTTTTTTTTTATAATATTTTTATTTTTCCATATAAACACAATACAACAAACATAAACATACAAAAACAAAAACAAAACAAAAAACATGTATCATTTCATATCCTAATTTCATATCCTATCTTCCCCGACTTCCTCATGCCTCCCCTTTCTGTATTCCAAATTCTTATCGATTGTTCAGCAAATCTTCCCTTATTTTAATTTAAATTTAGACTATTCTTCCTTATTCTCCTTGTCTTAACCATTGCTAATAGTAACCATTTACTTTCCAGTCCAACATCATTCTAACTTTCATTAACTTTGTGATATTTCTTTAAATAGTCCTTGAATTTTTTCCATTCTTCTTGCGCTGCTTCTCTTCCCTGGTTTCGGATTCTGCTTGTCATTTCTGCCAAGCCCATATAGTCTATCACCTTCATCTGCCATTCTTCCAGTGTGGGTAGTTCTTGCGTCTTCCAGTACTTCGCAATGAGTATTCTAGCTGCTGTTGTAGCATACATAAAGAAAGTTATATCCGTCTTTAACACCCCTTGGCCGACAATACCCAAGAGAAAGGCCTCTGGTTTCTTGGGGAAAGTATATTTAAATACCTTTTTAAGTTCATTATAGATCATTTCCCAGAATGCCTTAATCTTCGGGCAGGTCCACCAAAGATGAAAAAATGTACCTTCAGTTTCTTTACATTTCCAACATTTGTTGTCAGGCACATGGTAAATCTTTGCAAGCTTGACTGGGGTTATGTACCACCTATATATCATTTTCATAATGTTTTCTCTTAAGGCATTACATGCCGTAAATTTTATCCCGGTGGTCCACAACTTTTCCCAATCAGCAAACAAGATATTATGACCAATGTCCTGAGCCCATTTAATCATGACCGATTTAACCGTTTCATCTTGTGTATTCCATTTCAGCAGCAAATTGTACATTTTGGACAAATTCTTAGTACTGGGTTCTAACAGTTCTGTCTCCAATTTTGATTTTTCCACCTGGAAGCCAATTTTACTGTCCAGTTTAAACGCTTCATTTATTTGATGGTAGTGGAACCAGTCTCTCACCTTCCCTTTTAATTTCTCAAAACTCTGCAATCTCAATTTGTCCCCTTCCTTTTCCAAAATTTCCCAGTATCTTGGCCACTTGGACTCCATATTTAACTTTTTAACTGCCTTAGCTTCCATTGGCGACAGCCACCTTGGAATTTTATTTTCCAGCAAGTCTTTATATCTGTCCCAGACATTTAGTAGTGCTTTTCTGACAATATGATTTTTAAAACTTTTATGTGCTTTAACCTTGTCATACCACAAATATGCATGCCACCCAAAAATGTTATTAAAACCTTCCAAATCCAAAATGTCTGTGTTTTCAAGAAGTAGCCATTCTTTCAGCCAGCAGAAAGCTGCCGCTTCATAGTAAAGTTTAAAGTCTGGCAGGGCAAACCCCCCTCTTTCCTTTGAATCCGTTAGTATCTTAAATTTAATTCTGGGCTTTTTGCCCTGCCAGACAAATTTTGATATGTCTTTTTGCCACCTCTTGAAACAATCCATTTTATCAATTATTTGCAATGCTTGGAACAAAAACAACATTCTTGGCAATACATTCATCTTTATAGCTGCAATACGGCCTAACAAGGAAAGCTTTAAGTTGGACCAAATCTCCAAATCTTTTTTCACTTCTCTCCAAGTTTTTTCATAATTATCTTTAAACAAATTCACATTTTTAGCTGTCATATTTATACCCAAATATTTCACTTTTTTAACCACAGTCAACCCTGTCTCATTCTGGAACCTTTCCTTTTCTATCTGTGTCAAATTTTTCTCCAAAACCTTTGTCTTAGACTTATTCAATTTAAATCCTGCCATTTGACCAAACTCTTGAATTATTTCCAAAACTCTTTTCGTGCTAGCTTCTGGCTCTTGCAATGTAAGTACTAAGTCATCTGCAAATGCTCTCAGTTTATATTGTTTAGCTCCGACCTGAATCCCTTTAACCAACTGGTCCCTCCTAATCATATTAAGCAAAACCTCCAGGACCGATATAAAAAGTAATGGGGAGATAGGGCACCCCTGACGTGTCCCTTTTTCAATCTTGAACTCTTCTATAACCACATTATTTACAATTAGTTTGGCTTTCTGTTCAGAGTATATTGCACCTATACCATTTTCAAACCCTTGGCCTACCCCCATCCCCCGGAGGTTCTTCAACATAAAACTCCAAGAAATGTTGTCAAAGGCTTTCTCGGCATCCACAAATATCAAAACAGCTTTAGTGTTTATGTTCACTTCCAGCTTTTCCAAAATGTCAATTATATTCCTTACATTGTTCGACAAGTGCCTTTTTGGGAGAAAGCCCGCTTGGTCCCCGTGAATCTCCTCCATCAAAACTCTCTTCAGTCTTTTTGCCAAAATATCAGCAAAGATTTTGTAATCCACATTCAATAACGAGATGGGTCGGTAGTTTTTAAGTTGGGTCTTTTCAGTCTCTGTCTTTGGTATAAGTGTAATGTAGGCCTCTCTCCACGTATCGGGTGCCCCTTTCCCCTCCATAATCTCATTGCAGACTTCCTTCAAAGGTTGTATCAACCCTTCCTTCAAAACTTTGTAGTATTTGGAAGTCAGTCCATCCGGTCCAGGGGATTTGCCCAGCGTCATGCCTTGAATGGCATCTTCTATTTCTTGTGCTGATATCTCCTGGTTCAATATTATCTTACTTTCTTGCGAAACCTTTTTCAGCCCATTTTCCTCGAGGAACTGTTGTATGTCCATTTCTTTTTGCGGCCCTTGTGTGTAAAGTTGTCTAAAGTAGTTCTGAAAACAATTCCTAATTTCCGCTGGGTTGCTTATGTTTTTTCCTTCCACTTCTATATTTGTTACCGTGTTGAGTTTTTGTCTCTTCTTTATTTGCCAAGCCAGTAACTTGCCACATTTATCAGCAGATTCAAAGGTCTTTTGTCTCATTTGTTTAATTTTCCACTCTAATTCTTGATTCATCAGTTCCATATATTGTGTTTGATGAAATTTGATTTCTCTTAGAATCTCTTGGGATTTTGGCTTCGATCTTAATTGTTTTTCCCCTTCTTTTATCTTTTCCAAAATTCTCTCCTTTTTCTCATTTTGCTTTCTCTTCTTTAAAGTATTTTGCTGAATCAAAAACCCTCTCATCACGGCTTTGCTTGCGTCCCATACTATTCTTTTTTTCTACTTCAGACCTTAAGTTGATTTCAAAATAGTCCTTCAAGGTTTTTTGGGCCTTCTTGCAGATCTCCTCGTCTCTAAATAAGGTGTCATTCATTCTCCATCTGAAGGAACCAGTTGTTGTTTGCCTCATCACCATCTTTACAGCATTATGGTCGGAGAAAGTTTTTGGGCAGATTTCTACTTTTTTTATGTTCGGAGCCATACTGCTAGTCACCCAGATTTGGTCAATCCTTGTCCATGTCATTTTGGCTTCAGAAAAGAAGGTTCCCTCTCTTTCTAATGGGTGTTTTGTTCTCCAAATATCAATCAAGTCCATATTGTCAGTCATTTCAAAAAAAGTCTTTGGTAGTCTTCCATCTTTTGTTATTACCTGTCTTTGTGCCTTGTCCATATTTGTTGAAACCACTCCATTCATATCTCCCATCAAAATTAAGTTGTAATCCATATGGTCCATCAAAATTTCATGCAACTTCTTAAAAAATTCAGCTTTCCCTTCGTTTGGTGCATAGATTCCCACTATCAAATACTTCTCTCCTTGAGATTGAATTTCAATTGCCAAATATCTTCCTTGATCATCTTTAAAGATTTGTTTCGGTTGCAATTTTTCTTTTGCATAGATCACCACTCCTCTCTTTTTTACTCTGTCTGAAGATATAAATTCCTGTCCCAGTCTTTTATTTATTAATAATTTTCTGTGTGCTCTTGTCACGTGGGTCTCTTGTAGGCAAATCAAGTCCAGTTGGTCTTTCTTTAAGGCATGAAATATACTTTTTCTCTTCCTGGGAATATTTAAGCCATTACAATTCCAGGTTAGAAGTTGCAGAGCCATGATGGGATTATTTACTCCTTCCTCCTACAGCTCCCTGTTTTTGTTCCTCGTCTGTCGGTGGTACCGTGTTCGTGTCCAGTGATGGATGCCCTTGTCCTGGAAATGTCTCTTTCTGTAGGTCTTCTTCGTGTTCTCCCAAGAACTTGTCTTTATCACTTACAGTCTTTATTCTTCTCTTCTTTCCCTTATATTTAAAAGACAAGCCTTGGGGAAATTCCCACCTGAATGGTATGTAGTTCTTCTTCAGCAGTGTCACCAGGTCCTTATAATGTCCTCTTGCGTCCAAGATACTCTTAGGGATGTCTTTAAAGATCTCAATAAAGAAGTCTTCAATTCGAAGGGCTGTTTGGTAGTGCAGGTTCAATATTTTATCTCGCTCCTCCTTTGATCTTAAAGTAATAAGACAATCTCTGGGTCGATTTCTCTTCTGTCTTATTCCCAATCTAAATGCACTTTCTATCTTAAAGTCCTCTTTCTTCAGCTCCTGCTTCCAAAAATCAGAAAATTCTTTTGTCAAATCATCCACCAAGTTCTCTCCTTCCTTTTCCGGCACAAGTCTAATCCTCAGGTTCCTCTCCTTGCGTTGCATATCCTGCATAGAGAGTGCCAGTTCATATTCATCCAATTTCTTGTAAACTGGTGGAAATTTTTCCTCCGCAGCAGTTGCAATTTCCTTAGCTTCCTCAGCTATCTTTCGTGTTATAGATGAATCTTCCAATAATTTCCCAATTGCTTCTGCATTTGAGTTCACTTTATTCCCTAGGTCAGTTATACTTTTAGTATTTAGGTCAATTTTCCCAGAGATTTCTTCAATTTTTTTATTTGTTTCAGCAACTTGTACTTTAGTTTCAGCAACTTGCAATTTAGTCTCCGCACCTTGCTTTTTTAGTTCCTCCAAAGAGTCATTTATCTTCTCCAATACCTTAGCAAATGATTCTTCTGTAGACATTGCTTTCACTTTTGGCTTTGCAGCCACTATAGTTCCAGAGGCTCCTGTTACAGAAGCCCTTCTTTGCATGAAAGTGTCAATTTTGTATTGTCTGCCAGATCTCAAGGTTGTTTCTTGTAACTCCCCTTTCTCTTTACCATCTGCCATAACAAAGTCTTTTAGTCAAGGTCATTCCCAGACTTTGAAACTCACAAACAAAGTTCTCAAATTTTAAACTCCACTTGTTGCTGAAACAATTTGTAGGTCCTCTAGGGGGCGTAGAATCAGTTCTATGCTTCTCAAAGTAATCCCACACTCTTCAAAAAAGAAGGAATAAAAGTTTCCTAGTCCCTTTCAATTTTTCTTTCCTTTTTCAAGGGGATCCCAGTCAATAGTGTCCTGTAAGTAACTTTGTAATACCACAGAAACAGTGTTTCAAATTGGAAGTAACCAAAGTCAATTTGAGATACTTTTTAGCTTCTTATAGCAACAGTCCTTAGCCGGTTCCTTTTCTCCGGCAGTCCGATCCCAGGTTAAAGAGCAGCGGTACTTAATCCAATTCTTTTAAATTGGCAGGGAAACACTTTTAAAATCTTCTTTCCCCCCCTCCTGCCTTCGGGGGGGGGGGAGTTCTTTGCTTTGGTGGTGGATTTCTTAATTCCCACAAATTTCCTCTCAAGCAGTTACAGCTAGAGTGCCTTTCGCTTTGATCTTGCTACAGAACGGAAAGCAGACTTCCTTTTTAGTGCTTATCCGTCTCGGTACCCAATTTCTTAATTTTAGAGTCCAATTTCTACTTTAGCAGTCAATCCTACTCACGGATAGTTGTTCTTTTAATCCAATTTCACGGGAAGAAGTCAGCGCTCTCCGCTAATGGCGACGCGGCTTCGCTTCGCAGGCTGGGTGAAGACGACTCTCAGCACCGCTCCAAGACCCCTCCGCTGCTCCGGAGCCTTTAAAAAGGCTATTTCGCAGCGTCGGGGGGGCGCAAAGGTGCCCGCCGAGTCTCCAGTTCACAGGCAACGCGCCTGTGATTTTTAGGGGTCCCCGCTTCGCCGTAGCTGACAGGACCCGAACCCACGAAGCAGATCTCTCCCGGAGCTCCGGTTGAGATCCGCCATTAAGCGCCGGCGCTAACCGGAAGTCAGGGGTCCCTTTACCTTTACCACATAATTTATTAATATTCACAGGACGAGACGAAGGAATGCAGTTTTCCCTAGATAATGGCATTGCTCCAAGTAATGTCCCACCCTCGCTCCACCTCTCCTATTCTATGTCATCCCTGAGTTGGCTAATCTGAGCTTTCTGCCTCTGAACTTTCTGTTCTACTACCCTCAATGCCCGCCTAGTTCTAGGAGAAGGGGGGTCAGGAATGCTTTCCAAAGACACTGAGTCTGTCATCTGTCTCTCCCCTGGTGCTTCTTCTTCTTCCTGCTGTTCCTCTCCCATTATTCCCCAGCTTCTTCCCTCTACAGCCTCTGATCTATGGCCTTCTGCAAACCACTGTTCTAAATCTATACTGTCCTCCTGTTCTCAGGAAGGTTCAGGAAGGGGGGCTGGTCCCCACCATTCTTCCCCAGTCCAATCCCTGACACATAGTGTGTGTGAGAGACATAGTGATTGGCCCAAGATCACTCAGTGAGCTTCATGGCTGAGGGGGAATTTGAACCCGGATCTCCCAGGTCCTAGTTTGACACCCTAACCACTACCCTGACACCCCTGGAGTATTTATTTATTACTAGATTTAGATGGCAGTCCATCAACACATGTTCCCTGCTTGGCTTACAGGGCAAAGAATAAAAGACAACATAAAAATCCCAGGGAATATTAAAAGCAACAGCAACAACAAAAAAGTGCCTTTCTAATCCAGGCCATTTTAGCAGCAAATTAGTTTCGTTTTCTTAACTGATTTTGAAATTTGTGCCAAAATATTTATTTCACTGCACTCAAACAAATACTAAAATAAGATCTCGATAAAACTTAAAAATGTGCATTTCTTTTATTTAAAAATAATATTTTTAATAAGCATGCCTCTTAAGTGGATGCTTGGGTGCAACTCACCCCCCCCCCCAAGAGCTCACATTGTGATGTTATGCCTGCTAGTTGTGAGTGGAGAGCAATGGGTACCACAAAGTCTGGAGGTAGTCCCTATGATTCTTTCCTAGTAGTTCATATTGCTCAGCAGCTATTCTGTGACATCACAGCATCTCAGCCAATGACTGCCGTGGCTTCGCCGACTGGCAGAAGGCTTTGCCCTCCTGGCACACCATACATTATATTGCAAACACTTGTCCAATCTCATGTGCATTTGGCCACCCAGAAAATATATGAAATCAAAGGGATAAAAATATCCAGTGGCACCAGACACATCAAATTAAAGCAGTGGGGGTGGGCAGGGGGTGGGAGGGAGAGATCAGAGCTCATCTTTGCATTGCCCCGAGGGGCAGTTCATATGGTTACTTTTTGTTTATATTTGTTCGTGCCATCCATAAGGCGCACTGCTCAGCTCTCTCATCCCTCGAGAGTCATTTTGCCTTTGGTTGCCCTTGGGGGAGCCGTCTCTCAGCCTCAGCTGCTGGGCTTCTCAGCATGGGATCTGGCAGCAAAAGCCAGGATTTATCCATCGCATTTCAAAGAACAGTAAAAGTACACCAGTGCCTGGAATAACTAATATACTACACGGGGCCTGGGGAATATTTCTGCAGCCACGAGATGGCAGCCGAAGCCCAGAGAGCGCTGACCTGCCGTGCCAGAGTTGCGTGTGCGTCTCTGCAGCAAAAATGCCCAACATAAATTAACACTCTGCTCCTTGAACTGCAAAGATGGTCATAAAATATAAAATGGTGTAACAGCTGGAGAAAGGTACTCATGTAGCATGGGATATAAAATATGCATATATTTGCCTAAAAGGTATTCCTTTCTTTACAAAGCGCAGGGACAAAGGACTGTGCGTTGTTTATGTGCATTATGAAGCCTTAACGGGTTTAATAATTTACAAAGGGTAACTTTCCTTGCCATTTATCTTCACCCTTTTAATACAGAAAGGAAGTAAGAGTGTGTGTGTGTGTGTGTTTGGTGGGGAGGTGGGAGAAGCGCATTACAGTGTTACATATTTAATCATAATTTCTGTGCCCGCTATTTCCTGTAACACTGATTTAATAGTTTAGTTCAAATTTTAGCACTTTCACTCAAAGCCACATACTGTAATTGCATCTGATTATGTTTCAGTTCGGGGGGGGGGGGATTAATTGCTGTATCAAAAAACAAAACTATTTGAGAGATTTCTCGGCTGAGTTGTTTTGGAGTTCAGAAATACACTTTCCCACCACAGCCGGTACTTAAGAAGACCCGTTGCACAACACTTCTGGGCTGTTGTTGGGATTCTTTTGGGCTGTGATCCCTAAGCACGTTCCCTTGGAATGAAGTTCACACCAAATAACTACAGTATGCTAAGCAAGTCAAATAAATCTGCATCTTGGTTTTCCCCCTTAAATCTGTTTCTTTCAGCTAATCACCATGATGGTTGCCATATGTCCTCTTTTTCCAGGGCATGTCCTCTTTTTCATGGGTAGAGTCGTCGTAGCAATCCATATTTAAAAGTAAATCCATATTTAAAAGTAGAACTCAGCAAATGTGTCCTCTGTTTTTGCTCTTCAAAATATGGCAACCCTATTTGAATCCCCAAACCTTGATCACTAGAAGCAGAAATACAACTCCACCCTGATCTCATTTCTGAGGTTCTGTCAAGTGTTGCCCTTGTTGTCTAACCACCTTAAATGTGCCTTTCGCCCAAGGAAGTGGGCATGGTTGGGATTATAGCCTTAGGGTCCTGGGTTCTGTAAAATGCACATAGCTTTGGCTCTAGCACTCTCTCTCTCTCTCTCTCTCTCTCTATCTGGGGTGTGTGTGTGTGTGTAGGGTCAGGGTTCTAATCCCGAATGGACAAGGTTCCGGCAGATGTAGACCCATTTCACTATGTCATTTTTTCCTTCGTCATCTCCTACTGGAAGCGTTTAGCAGAGAAGTTAAAAACCATCATCTGGAGCAGGACTCCACTACAACAGCCAAGCTCGTTTTATCCCTTACCCATTAAGCTGGGAAGCCAGGCTGCTTCATCTGTCGCTAAACTTGAGCTGCAGCTTTTGTCCCTAGAGAGGGGATGCATCATTTAATTTCTCTTATGGTTCGGAATAACTGGAAATATTTATTGTACAAGTTAATAAGCGTACCACTGGCTTGCAAGCAGAGCATCAAGAATGCACAAGCCCTTTCCAGAAATCTTTAGAGGTATTCAGCATTGCACTTTTGGACTACAATCCTATGCAGGGAGTAAGCTCTGTTGAACCCTGGGGCTTCCAGACAATCCATTTATTGAGAAATCATCCAAAATAGTTTGCAGGGACATTAGGCAACATTGACTATTTGATGAGAAGGCATTCTGATTTGTTTGTTTGTTGGTGGGTATATGGTGATGCATCATGGAATCATAGACTTGGAAGGGTCCCCCAATGGTCATCCAATTCATCCCCCTGCAATGCAAGTGCTATCTCATTTCCAGTGTGTTTCCCCATCACTTTCCTTATAGCACAAAGTCCAATATTTTGGGGAAGCGGGTTTATTGCACAACAGCTCCAAATCCACCTGAATTTACTGGTATATGATTGAATACCATCCCCAAACAATAACAGTCCAGAAATGCCCTTACCTCTATGTAACTATGTACCGGTATATGCTTGAGCTGTGGTATAATTTTAGTTTCAATTACACTGATTAAAGATTGTTTAATTGGTTCTGCCTTTTACTGATTACTCAGTGAGTAATTAATTTAAATATATTTGCATATTGCCAAAACCTCAATATAGGTGACACAGAAAGCCACAAACTTACAATTTAGCATACAAAAGCTACTACCAATAAGAATGAAAGGTCATTTTTAATATACTTTTTCGTTCACTTTCATTCCTAATGAACAGTAGCCCACCAGAATTAATTCATTTTGCTTTAACTGTTGTGTGCCATAGGCCCCGTGGAGGATCCACAAAAACCGATTACAAAATTAAATCTGAGCAAATACTAATCAGATTTGCCATGCACTTCCATTCATGTCTATTTAGAAGGAAGCTCTAGAGTGTTCAATGGGACTTACTCTCAGGTAAGATTGCAGCCTAGCAACCATCTCTAGCAGTCACTGAACAGCAAGACCCCTGTATATGTAATTGCTTTCCTTTAGCAAGAGTAAAATGTCATTTAAACAAAACAAAACAAACAAAAAAAAGATCCACAAGTTTTTAATAGCTATGGAAGAACATTCTTAATAAACTTTGCTTTGCTTCCAGTTCCAATGAGTGCAGAAAATATTACTGGATGCTACTCTTTGATCCTTCCCATTTAATAAAATATTAAGTTTTTGAACATCTGTGAGACACATCCTGCCTGACAAGGAGTGGAGTCAGTTGATCTTCTCTTGCCTTCTGATGCAAAAGGCAATGCAAAAGTGAACCAAATCCTCCCACTAGTTCAGCTCCACAAATGGAGAACTTTAAGAGCACCGTGCAAACCATTATGTTGTTCCAGGTCCCAAGAATGCACACAGTGTGAGATTTAGAGCCCATGGCACTGTGGTCTAAACCACTGCGCCTAGGGCTTGTTGATTGGAAAGTAGGTGGTTCGAATCCCCGCGGCGGGGTGAGCTCAGGTCTTTCAGTCCCAGCTCCTGCCAACCTAGCAGTTCGAAAGCACGTCAAAGTGCAAGTAGATAAATAGGTACCACTCCGGCGGGAAGGTAAATGGCATTTCCGTGCACTGCTCTAGTTTCACCGGATGTGGCTTAGGGACGCTGGCCACATGACCCGGAAAAACAGTCTGTGGACAAATGTCTGCTTCCTCGGCCAGTAAAGCAAGATGAACGCTGCAATCCCAGAGTCGTCCGCGACTGGACTTAACTGTCAGGGGTCCTTTACCTTTACCTTTAGGCATTAGCAGAAAGCGGTTCCAATCAGTTACAGGAGAATGGTTCTCAAGTTCAGAACATAGGTAGTTGGGATGTTCTGGGATGCATTGCCCTTGAAAGAAGGCAAATAGTCTGAGAGTGCTTTTAGATCTCTGGGAGTTCAAATGGCCTCAGAAAGCGGCTCCCTTTTATTAGCTTCTGCTAGTACTACAGGTAAAGCCACTGATAGACCGGGATAGCCTTCCCATGGTGACCAATATGCTGGGAATCTCATGGCGGGATCACCGTAATGCACTCTATTTCCCCTTGAAAATGGTTTTGAAGGTGCGCCAAGTGCAAATTGTTGTAGCTAGGGAGCTGAATGGAGCCGCCTACTGGGATCATAAAACACTGATCCCACGGGCTTCCAGTTTTCCACAGAGGCAAATTCAATTTCAGTGCCACTGAAGCAAAGATTCGTTAGCACTGAAACCAAAACACCCCTGAAAGAAGGGCCCTTAGCTCACAACCCTAATGAAACAAAATTGCCTTAAAAGTGTGCCGAATGATCAACTAAAGATGAGCAGAACAATCCAACACCACCCCCCATGCCTGAAGAGGGTTTGGATTATTGTTAATATTGTTAATTTTATCTATGAATCACTTCCCATGAGGCACCCCAAAGTGACTTACAATAAAAGGTACAGAAAACAGCTGATAGATTTATCTACCAGTTTAATCACTGAAGGTTTGATAACCTCCAACAGAACTGGAGTTGCTCCTTGAAGCTGATGAAGACCAAAAGAAAAGCTAAAAGTTAAATAAATCCTTAGGCCAGCTGTTGTCTGTTTAGGGGATGAGTTGCTGAAAGCTACACAAAAAACTCTAAATTGTTTTCTTAGGTGTATTGTCTTATCAAACGCTAATGTTTTGTGTGAACTGTGTCTGGAACTATGTAAACCCTGCTAAATCCTCAGCAATATCACACCTTGGCTTGCCTGAGTCACAGTAACCCCCGCTTATGTGTGCTCTAATTTCTGACTATTTGTAGAGGGGATGTCCTTCTTCTCCGTACCAAAATGCAAACCCTTAAAAGAGATGTTTCTTCTTGGTTCTTGCTAGGAGGGAGGGAAGCCCTCTTTAAAAAAATAAAGATCTGCCTTGCTTTCACTGCATCCTGCCTCCATCTATTCATCTCTGGCAAAAGCCAACCACCTCTATTTTTTTTTTATATCACCACACATTCTGGTCCTGATTCTAATGACCCCCACACTGTGGTTGATATTTAGAAAAAGTAGGGAACCTAGGCATTTCAAAATGTCTGATTTGACTCTGATTTTGGAGATAAGCAAATTGCTTCCTCCAAAACACAGGACTCCTTCAAATCCTGTACATTTTGTGGGATGTTTACAATGCAGTCAAACCAACAACACATGTTTGCTAGATAGGCACATGATAGGAGCTGGAGCTCACAGAGTTTTCCTGTTGGTTTCCTAGAAAGAACTCTTGAGAGACACTCCCACCGTGTCCTGATAGGGGAAGGGCGTGGCCATCTGTAAGCTCCTCCCCTGGCAGGGCACTTCCTCTTTGCTCTTTCACTTAATTCTAGCAATTTAGATTAGAACATATGCCATGTCTCAGACACTATCTTAAGCTAGATTTTGAAACCGGAATTACCATTTTAAGCCTGCCTGAGCAAAACTGCTGTTACTGCTCCTCTTCGACAAGTATTCTGAGTAAATGTTATTTTTTTACCTTTTACAAGACTGTTTGTGTGAATATTATTTTAAGGGGGAGAAAAGGGGGAAATACCAAGAGAATTCCTGACTCCCTTAAAACGTCCTGGATTACTTTAACTCAAAGGTGAAAACTAGCCTGTCTAAGCTTCCATTTTAATCTGCAAAGGGATCCATTCTGCTGAACTCACAAACACGAGGAAGGATATTATTATTATTATTAATTGAATTTATATACCTCCCTACACCCAGAGGTCTCAGGGCAGTTCATAGGACAAAATCAAAATATAAAACCACAAAATATATAATCAAAATTAAAACAACAATCCAATAACCTAATAAATATGTCCTCTGCTAGCATCTATACACATCGCTACCCATTTTGGCTCCTCACTTAACTGAAATATAACAATACATAATACTGCAGGTAATGACTCCCATCACCCAAACCTTTGGAGAGCAGTTGGGTTGGTAGGTTATAAAGTTCTTAAAACACCTAGACACCCTTTTCCCCAAAAGAAGACCACCCTCTAATCACAGTTGACCCCATTAAAAGGATGAAGCATTTAGGAGCCTCTTTCTTTGGTTATCAAGTTGGCGTCTAATCTCGCAATGTTTAGGAATCGAAACCTCATCTACATTATTGGAAGAATGCTCCCTGCACAGAGGAGATGTACTTTAATATTAATGAAATGTAATGTGTAATGCAAATATTTAAGATATCCTGGGGTGGTCTCCCAATAGCGAACTGACGATGAGGCGCACTCATTTCAGCAGCTGCTTTGAATAGGGATGCCAAGATTAAGTAGACAAATATGTGCACAGGAGACGCCATAACCTCTGCAAGAAAAATGTTGCAGCACTGAATGGGGGACTGGGGGAAAATGTAATTGCCTTGTGCATGCAAAAGGAGATTTAGCAACCCGGGGGCATGTTTACGCGGCAGGCTGCCACGCTTCACGCTGGTATAGTTCTGCTTTCACATTCCTAAAGCATATTTGTTTTCAGCTGTCTGTACCTTGCCTGCTCTTGAGTCTGGATTTCCTTCTTCCTCAGCCTCGAGAATTGACAAGAGGTATAACTAAATTCGGGAGAACAATACAGGACTAATGATTTTTCTCTTTGTCAGAAGGGATGAGAGGTGACTGATCCGTGGCTGGGTGAAACTCCCAGCTTTTCAGGATACAGTGTTTTTAAGCGTTTTGCCTCAAATGCGGAAAATCAGGTCTGCTCTATACAAGGGCAAATTAAGGGGATTGGGGGCCCTGGTGAAGTTCCCTAAATAGCCCTCCTTCCCCTCCCAAAAGGAACACATGAGATAAGGTAGTAAAGTCTTGTGGTATCTCAAAGACTAACAAATAGATTATGATTATGATATAAGCTTTCAAGCAGACAAGAAATAGGATGCTGAGCATGTGCAGTTTTACATTGCCCAGGAAAACACAAATGAAAAGCATTTTACTTATCTCATACCCCCCAACTGCTTTAAGTGGGACATCCCAGAATGACAGAAGCCACCTCGGCTTCTGATTGGATCCCGGGATGTCCTCTTTTGGCTCTCCTGAGAGCGTGGTCTCATTGGCATCAAATATTTGATCCTTTAACCAGAGTTAAGGGATTGATACCTAAGGAAGTATCTTAGGCCTGAAGAGGCAGAGAGCTATGCCCACCTACCTGAGAGTAAGTCCCCTTAAACACAAAGAGACTTATTTCAGAGTTGACATGCATACCATTGCAATGTAAGTTAACTATAAGTTAATTCTTAACGAGGACCCAAAATTCAGCTCTTCCACTTCAGGAGGCATGCCAAAGTCTCTTTGCAAAGTTTCCACATTATGTATTTGTTCCATGTCATGAAATGCTGCAGGGTTTTGTGTGTGTGTGTCTTTTAAAAAGGTTATTTTGAAATTATAGGCTGCTTTATTTTGAGATGGTATTGGGTTGCAATATTCTGATTTTATCATATCATTGTGCTTTAATAAACTTGATTGATGTTTTGAGTGTACGGTGCTGGGGGTATTTTTTAAAAGTATTCAAGCAACTAATAAATACCACACATTTAAAAAGCAACACCACAAATTAACTCCGGAGTACACTGCTGATTGCACATGAAATGGGAATTGGCCCTCTGTATTAGCTGGCTTGATTGCAATATCCCAGGGAGAGGGAAATTTGTTTCACTGATGGCATTGTTGTTTGTGAACTTTTAAATTGAGCCGGGAAACAAGTAACCAGCATAGCCAGAACAAGATTAGAGTTATGTGCGCTGATCACTGGGTCTCAGAAAACAGGGGTGGGTTTCAGTTCAGTGTTAGAATGCATGCTTTGCATGCACAAGGTCTCTAGTCCAATCCCTGCTGTTCAGACTCTTATCTGAAATCCTGGAGACCTGCTACCAGTCGCTTTCAAGGACATTGAGCTAGATAGACTAGACATTAGTCAGTTGCTTATGTTCCGGTAAGGTATGTTCCAGTGTAACAGCCTGGTGTCTGCATTTTGGACCAATTTGTTAATGTATAAGGGTTTATGCATGCAGAGGAGAAAAGGACAAGAAAGGGTTAAGTTAGGTGTGCTTGTTAATTTTGGGTTAAGCACTAGTTAAGCATGTGAGAGTGAGTCAGCAAGCATGTGAGACTGACTCAGCACAATCTAAAGTATAAACATAATAATAATTTATTTATACAGTCAAACTTCGGTTGTCAAACATAATCCGTTCCGGAAGCTCGTTCGACTTTCAAAATGTTTGACAACTGAGGTGTGGCTTCCGATTGGTTTCAAGAGCTTCCTGCACTCAAGTGGAAGCCTTGTCGGACGTTGGGCTTCCAAAAAACGTTCAAAAACCAGAGCATTTACTTCAGATTTTCAGCTTTCGGGAGCCGAAACGTTCGAAAATGGAGCCATTCGGGAACTGAGGTTTGACTGTACTCTGCCCATCTGGCTGGGTTTCCCCCGCCACTCTGGGCGGCTCCCAACAGAACACTAAAAACAGAATAAAACTTCAAACATTAAAAACTTCCCTAAACAGGGCTGCCTTTAGATGTCTTTTAAAAATCAGATAGTTGTTTATTTCCTTGACATCTGATGGGAGGGTGTTCCACAGGGCAGGCACCATTACCGAGAAGGTCCTTTGCCTGGTTCCATGTAACCTCACTTCTCGCAGTAAGGGAACCACCAGAAGGCCCTCGGAGCTGGACCTCAGTGTGTTTGAAGCAAGTTTGCTGTTGGCCAGAGCCTAGTTTGTGTTGGGACACTGAAAGGAGACCGTATTAAAAGACTATATATGACAACTTTATGTAACTGCTAAGCTTTGGAGCAGCAACTAAGGGGACTGACCCTACCTCAAACTGTCTGGTGTTTTTCTGTTCCATTGGTACACTCTGCTGGCGTGTTGAACGGGCACTCTGTACATGCCCCAACAGTTTCTGAACTCAAGACAGCCCCAGGTAGAGAGTACTGCAGCAATCTAGCCAGGAAAGTAACTTGCGCACAACTGACAGATGCCCAGCCTGTCCTTTGAAGGAAATATTGCCAATTCTTAGCTGCAAATGGCACAAAGACTGTTTTCTACCAGCTCCAGCTGGTTCAATAGCTTCAAATCATCACCCTTGCTTCTTTTCCATGTCTATATGTCAGGCATAGGCAAACTCGGCCCCTCAGATGTTTTGGGACTACAACTCCCATCATCCCTAGCTAACAGGACCAGTGGTCAGGGATGATGGGAATTGTAGTTTCAAAACATCTGGAGGGCCGAGTTTGCCTATGCCTGCTATTTGTCTTGGCCATAGTGATTGGTGCTTGTTGGGATTGGTAGGGTAGAAGGCCAACAGTAGGTGGAGACAGAGATAATAACTGGAAGGGCCAACTAATTCTAGATTTGCCCCTATCCTCCTTCCTGTTGAGTTCTGCAAGGGCAGCACTGAGACTGAGGGGGAAGCTATGTGCTGGCTGCGAGGACTGACTGAGGATAGACAGAGCTTAGTGGTGCCTTTCACCCTAATGGACCGGGCTGCACCGCATCTTGGCAATTTGAGGCAGAAAAGCAGTGAAGGTTTCGTGTGCAGACGACACACACACCACGACTTTCTCCTTCCAGAGCTGACTTTCCTGGCTTGTTGGGCTCCTATTACACCCCCATATGTTTTAACAAAGAGTTCCGCCCTTCAACCTGGTGAAATGTTAAAAAATTAACGTGCAAACTACAGTTCTACAACACCACCTTCTGTCCTCTGAAAAATGATCACCTGTAAACAGCCAATAAAAATACGAGGTCCTGGCATATTTCTCTTATCCTGCCAATCCCATGGCCTGTGACAGCACAGGCCGCACATCACGAGTTTTCCTGCTAGGCTGGTTATGAGATTTCCCAGTGCCATTTGCATTCATTTAAAAATCGCATTTATATCTGACTTTTCCTTTGACGTTCCCAGGCGGTCTCCTGTTCAGTTATCAGGCAAGGCTAGTTCTTTCAGGGATGGCACTCTTATTCGTTGCTATAGGACTGTTTTCGAGGAATGGTTCTTTGGAGTAATTGGAACCAGCATTCCACATGTGAGAGAGTGAGAGGGGTGCTATTTGCCACCCTCATAGCAACAAGTTCAAATGCAGCCTTTTTTGATCCATTCACTTCCACTGCTCCCCTCCCCCCGAATGACCATAGATCATTTAGGTTAACAGATCTCTGCAGCATTTCAGCCCTGACGCTTAATGGCATTATTCGAAGCAGCACTTGATTTAAGATTTGCACTTTTGTAGCAATTCTTTCTACTGCCAATGAATTTCCACATTTCTAATAAAATGAATATGACTTTTGCCTCTGGTCATGTAGTAAATCCATACTCTCCTGCAGTCGTGTAGTAAATCCATACTTTCCTGGGCTGTAGAATTAGCCACCTCATGCTTCTTCCCCCCATTAAAGATTGAGCTTAAATCATGTTGTGCCTTAGAATGTTTTCTTGGATGACTTGATCCATTTCAGTGCCACCTGCAGGAATCGCACGGGGAATTATTTTATTTAAGATGACATGATTGATGGAGAAAATGTTGGATCCGTTCCGGCAGTTATATGTATTTGCTCTGCAGGTGCTTGTGGCACACCCTGTTTTAGAGCTACAGAGATAGATTTGTTCTGTCTTTGTCCTCGACAAATATAGTTTAGTGGAGCTGACCAAAGCCGATGTCAGGGCCAGCCCTAAACATTTTTCCACCTGAGGTGAAGAACAAAGCAGTGGCCACCCTTTTCACATACACAGAAGCTGTCTAAGATGGCAGCTGAATCTTATTTCAGTGCTGGTAAGCAACTAGGGGGAGGACTGCCCCACAGCTTTTGCCACCTGAGGAGGTTGTCACACTCTGCCTAATGGTAGGGCCAGCCCTGACTGGTTTGTGAATAGACAGACTCATGAATAGCCATTCCAGAATTATCAGCAGTGTTGAAGCGGATTCTGGGATGTACACTCAATATGTGCAGGGAAGTTTTCTATTCTCTAGTGCTTTAGTCCCAGGATAAAGTCTGAAGGCATACGGGATCATCATCTTGCTGAAGCTAAACAGGTCTGGCCAGTGTCTGTATGGGTGCCTGCCTGCCTGGTAACCATATATATGCCACCTTGGGTTCCATGATGGATGAGAGGAGGTATATAAATGTAAGGAAATAAATACAACAGTGGCTTTAAGAATCTTGAGCTGGCCCATTTTGGTGTATACCTATGACATTTTTGTGGCTGTACTCAGTAGTGTACATTAGATAGCTGGAAGTACCTCTGGAGAGGTGGGTGTCCCGGACCGTCAAAATGCTGGTAAATTGCTGAATGTGGTTCATATTGTAGAATTCCTTGTTAAGATAGTTCTCCTTGGTGATGGTAGCAGTGATGAATGATAGGAACTCAAGTCAGGAGTCCCTGCGAGGACCAAGACAATCACAAAGGATTTGCGGCTCAGTGTTTTTCTTAGTTCTGGCATTATTTTGTAAACTGAAAAGGCTTTTCGAGAAGAAAACATCCAAGTTTTTAATTAAAACGCTTAGTCTAGAGAGTTTAATGAAGCACTGGGTACTGATCTAACCTTTTATTGAAAACAGGCTCAATTACTTCTCAATTAAGAGACCCTTTCAACAGTTGTTTTTGTTTGGCTAACCCCAAATTAAAAGTCTCACAGTGTAATATAGTAGGTGGTGATTCTAATCTGCTTTCTGTAGCTCTCCATCACAAATAATTTGAACTGAGCCTCTCATGTTTGCATGTTCAGCAGTACCCGTGCTTTACGGCAGAACACTTGATGCCAGTCTAACTCGGTCCAAGCAGTTTTAGGGCAGCTTTGCAGTACTTGGATTCACTTATCATACAAACTGCTTTCAGGCTGTAGATTCCAGAGATCTATGCCCAAAGGACAAGCTGGAATAAGTACAGTATTTGTTGTTTTGCACTGCATCAGCCTGAGAGTGGTATCCAACGTCAGTCCTCCTTTTGTCTGCAATGCCTATCTTCTATGGTTACCAGTTGACAGGAATTACAAGTGAGGAGAGGGATGTTGCACTCAGATTCTGCTTTGGGGCTTCCCAAGGGCAGGGGCGTAGCATGGGTTGCTGGCACCTGGGGCGGGGCAAGTTCTGCGGATGGGCGGTGGTCAGTCCCTTCACCAAGGGAGTCTCTCCTTGCAAATCACTGTGTCACCTTGCCCTCCTGTCCTTGTAGCAAGGTGGTCTGGGCAATGCACGTGGTTCCAGCAGTGCTTTCCTGCCTTCCTCTTCCTCCTTTGCTCCTCAGTGGGCAGTGGTGGCACCCTCGCCCTCCATCTCGGCAGGCCAGGGGTGTGGGAGTCCCTTTGCCGGCCACAAGGAGGAGGAGGCAGTGCTGTTGTGGGATGTAATCCACTGGGAGCAGTCAAATACAACATTCCTTGTTTTGCTAGAGTGGACATACAAGGGAATGTTTGGTCCAGCCAGTCGAAACTTCCTGTTCCTCCTGGCCTGGAGCATCCTTCCTTGCATGTGACTAGTGGGTGAGCATTACCTTTCCAGACCTGGTAAAAGGCCAAGGCATGCTGCTACTCTCTCTTTTCCATCTTCCTTTCGTCCTGTGAACTGCTGGACTGCTAGCCTGCAGTCACTAGGTAAAGCTCCCTTATGTGGTAAACCTGTTTGTATATGTTTGAAACTTTAAGCCTAAAATCTGCCTTCAGGGATCACACTGTGCTCTGTCTGATCATGAGTAAACTTTCTTTTTGTTGCTTATGAATAAGACCGTGGTGTCTTTATTCTTTTAGGAAGGATTCAAGGGTTCTTACCGGGAAAATATTAGAACACATTTCAATCTGGACAAGCCAGATTGAATTGCGTTTTGTCTTAAGAAACTCACACAAGTTTGCAACTAGTTTTCTGCTGTGTAAAGGGGAATGCACTCTGCTAAGTGAACGAACTTGCTAGCGCAGGTTAGGAAGGATATTAAACAATATATCCTCTCCTGACACCCTGAACATTCCCACAGCTGTCCCATCCCCAAAGGCCCGGCCTGGGTGTGACTTGCCTCCCCGCAGCTCTGGCCTTGAGGAGGGAGCCTGTCGTAAGGGCACCTGCTGGTGTCCTCTCATAAATTTGTGCCCGGGGCCATGCCCCCCCTGCCCTCTCTGCTATGCCACTGCCCATAGGCATCTGGTTGGCCACTAAGATGGACTAGATGGGCAATTTAACTGATCCAGCAGGCTCTTCTTATGTGCAACCCACCCACCCATTAAATGCTCTTATTTGTGAGTTAAACTCATCAACTTTGATGCCTTACTGCAGTCTATGAATGAAGCCAGAAAGGATGTTAATATGAAGACCTGATCTAGCAAAAGGATAGTCAAGGGAATTCTGTCCACAAATTAGGAACGGGGGATAATATTTTGGGCACTGATGCTAGAAAAGGCTTTATAGTAGAATCACACTTGATGTTCCTCTTTTTCTATGTTGTCTGCCTCAAGATTTCCCAAACATTCCCTTAAAAAAACCATTAATTTAAAAAGAAAAGTGAAAGTCTCAGTGCATTAAAGAAAAAAGGGAGAAAGAAACAGAGCAGATGCTCATGACGGTCAAGCTGACTCATTCAAAAACTTACAGGGCAGTAAGCCTTGTACAACCCCAGGAGCCCTTTTTTGGAACAAAATAAAGACCTTTGAAAATGTGCACCAAGAAACACCAGATATTGTTTGAAAGTGCTTATGGAATATACTCAGCTTGTGGAAGCTGGCAGGGCCTTTTTCATTATTTTCCTGGCACTCTTCGTTTCCTTTTGGATACTAACTTCTTGGTACATTAGCTTTTTTACATGTGATTTCATCCAAGTATTTTATTGTTTGGGTTTGTATAAAACTCCTGTCTTTTGGATAAATAGGAACTGCAATTTTAAAAGCTTAAATAGTACGTACACCCAATTAAGATCCGCTCTTTTAACTGAGCAGCTTTGTTGCCCTGAAATTCGTCAGAAAATTATTTCTCAAGAAATGGTCTAATTTTCTGAGAATCTTCTTTTTTGAGCTCCCCTCTAACTGTTGCAGAATATCGCCCACTGTATTCCCAATTTCATCTCCTGTTACTTGGATGGAGAATTTTGGATCAAACCCAATGTAGTTTATGTGGTTCATTGAATGAAGCAACAGACTTGGCTCCTATCCTTTCTAGTTCTCAGCCTGAGGATGAGAGCTGCATTTCTTTGTGGACAACCTTCAGAGGAACACGTTTAAGTGATGGGTAGAGTCTGGGGGAAGGGGAATGAGTGGGTCAGTGTATGTGACTCTTACCCTAACTGTACAACTACACAAAAGTCAGCGGAGTCTGTACACACACACACACACCCTGCTCCCTCTGGGCAAGTAAGGGGCTTTATCACAGTTCAAGGACAGATTCCAGAGAGGCAAAATCACTCAAGGAGGGTTTGGAGCAGTCAGTGGAGAGTAATAAGAAGAAGAGTTTGGATTTGATATCCCACTTTATCACTACCCAAAGGAGTCTCAAGGAGGCTAACATTCTCCTTTCCCTTTCTCCCCCACAGCAAACACTCTGTGAGGTGAGTGGGGCTGAGAGGCTTCAAGGAAGTGTGACTAGCCCAAGGTTACCCAGCAGCTGCATGTGGAGGAGCGGAGACGCGAACCCAGTTCACCAGATTACGAGTCTACCGCTCTTAACCACTGCACCACACTGGCTCTGAGGGCTGGATAGAAAGGCACCCTACCCTTGTCTTGCTCCATTTCTTCCTTCACATCTCCACCCCACAAAGTGAATCAACAACATTCTGTCATTCAGTGAGTGAGCCAAAACTAAGCAGAAGAAAATCTCCAAATACTTTTTCTAGAAAATTGCTTTTCCAAAATGTTGGGTCATTCACCCTCCTGGAAAATATTCAGTGAACCTCCCCCTTTTTAAATTTCTGTAAACGGTGCTGTTTTTTCTAGGAAAAGAGATGCCACAACTCACCATGAACACCTCCCTTGTTCTCTTATAATGGCAATGGAGCCCACCAGAGAGATGCTAGAATTGAGTTTTGGCTGAAAAATAGGATGGTCTGTAAATAGGATGGAGGATTTTCGGAAGGAATACCCATCTTCAGAGGAGAAAATATATTGTGCTTCTGAGTGACAGTGTTTTGGAGTTCTATTCCAGCCATAGTTCTTAGTTGTATGAAGGAGCCCATGTGTATTCAGTCCAATATGTGTAGATATCTCCTTCAGACTTTCTGCCCAACAAACAAAGGTCTGGAGGTGGAGTTGATGGGCATGGGAATGATGAAGATTAGGGCAAGCACTAAAACACAGTGGGGTGGGTGGGGGTGGAGAGGACCCTCTGAAAGGGGCCCCAGAACAATGCCAAACTCAGAAGCATAGTCTGGAATAATATCCAAGTGCCGGGCTTCAGGAAATTGGCTTCTTCCCCCATGGCAGTAAATAAGAAGATCAAACAAAAGGAACGTCGTACTGGTTAGATTCTTTAATAACCATAGTGAGAGACAAAAGATTGCGTCTTGCCGGTGGTGCTCCCAGTTAAGGCTCACTCCCCCCTCTATTAATCCACATCACTCCTATGTCTTGTAATCTGAGCTTGTACCCTCTGCACTTTCTGTTCTGAGACTTTCTGAGCTCTTCTCGACCTTGGGAAGGGCAGTGGAGGAATGCTGTCCAATGACTGTGAATCTGTTAACCCTCTCTCTCCCAGTGTTTCTTCTTTTTCTAGCTGCTCCCCATCCAGTATTTCCCAGCTTCTGCCTTCTGAACTATGCCCCTCTTCAAACCACTGTTTCAAATCTACGCTGTCCTCCTGTTCCTGGGAAGATTCAGGATCAGGGGAAGGGGGGGTGGCTCCCACCATTCCTCCTTAGTGCAGCCTTCCTCAGCACAGTCCCTGACACCAAGGAAGGCGGGTGTTAAGGGTTGAACAGAAGCCATCTCCCAAAATTATTGCCCTATTTGCAAGTGAGCACAATGTCCAGGGGTGCTGGAGGTGGGACCACCATGCATGGAACGAAGCTGTGAGCAGCTCTCCTTGCTCTCTACATATGGTTGGCACGCGTCTGTTTTGAGAGACAATGGAGTAATGCACCACTGGGGGGTGAGTTACAGCACCTGCTGTGGCTGTAGAGACCAATACGGAAGAGACATGTTTTGTTGCAGCTGGGGCAGAGGAAGGCATCCAGTTGTGCTGCTGCAGATGTACCGTGGTGTTTCTTCTCTGCATTCCTCCCAGATGTCATTCCTTCTTTGGTCACTGCGGGTGCCGCTGTGGGTTAAACCACAGAGCCTAGGACTTGCCGATCAGAAGGTCGGCGGTTCGAATCCCCACAATGGAGTGAGCTCCCATTGCTCGGTCCCTGCTCCTGCCAACCTAGCAGTTCGAAAGCACGTCAAAGTGCAAGTAGATAAATAGGTACCGCTCTGGCGGGAAGGTAAATGGCGTTTCCATGCGCTGCTCTGGTTCGCCAGAAGTGGTTTAATCATGCTGGCCATATGCTGTACGCCGGCTCCATCGGCCAATAAAGCGAGATGAGCGCTGCAACCCCAGAGTCGGTCACGACTGGACCTAATGGTCAGGGGTCCCTTTACCTTTACCTTTATGGATGCACAACCTGACCGTCTGTCTCCAAACACTGTCTGCAAGGGATTTCCGCACGGCGAGGTTGATGTTGCCCGCGTTCGTGTCATGTTTGCAGACACCTTTGTAACACAGAGTTGGTCTGCCAACTCTGGTGCCTGAAGCCAGCTCCCCACAGAGCACATCCTTGGCATCCTGCCATCTTCCATGCTCTCTACATAAGGAGTGGTGCATCAAATGCAGAGTTGTGGCACTGTTACCCTCCCCTCGAGGAGGCTGGCTGATTGGAAGGAGGCAAAACTAGAGTGGTAAATCATGCAGAAATTCAGTGGACAGGCTCTTCTACAGGTTAGTGCCTTGGACTCTGGGGAGCTGTTAATGGATTGAATAGTTTTCATGGCACGCAACCTGTTCTTTCCAAGGACAAAGGGTGGGAATTTTTGATGCATCTTGTCAAACTGGGCCCCACCTCCTCTCTACATCTTTCCTGATTGGCACACTGTTGATTCTTTGCTCCATTGTATGCTTCCCCGAGCTCTTTCAAGCAGGAATGGGAACTAGCTGACCTTCGTACGTCGTCAGACTAAAACTCCCACCAACCTCTGCTAATCTTAACCCCTGAGAAGGTTTGAAGGGAAGGAGACAGTATTTGGGGCCCAAGTCATTTAGGACTTTAAACCCAAATGTGAGCACCTTGAATTGGGCTCAGAAATGAATGGGCAATCACTTTGCTGAAGGCATTTCCTTACAATATAGGACATAATGTTTTGATATATGGAACACTGTACATTAAAAATTGCCTTCGTATGCTGCCTCATTGTAGCAGTATATTGTGCGCTTGAAAAATTCAGCAAAGTTTAAATGAAAGAAAGAGTGCCTCTGCCACCGTCGTTTTTTCTGCCGGCGTATTTGATGTCACTGGATAAGGGCATGCCACAGTTACATTTTTCAGCCATGCAGGTGATTTATAGGAAGGCCAAATCTTTATTATGTTTTAGAAGTTAATTTGGTTTTGGTGCAGACATTTTTGCAGAAAATGAGGCTGTAAGAATGTTTTTATGCGCCGAATCTGAGTGCAGCAAATGGAAGAACGCCTAAATGGGCTTACTAGCCGCGGAATGCTACCCAGAACACGTCTCCTGAATTCATAACCTGTGACTGCCCCAAAGGGATTTATTAAAATTCAAAGCATGCTGATCCTAGACCGTTTGATTTGAAACACAAAATTAGGGAACTGACTTTGATTTAGAATGCAGATCACTCTGAAGGTGCATTCAATTACCTGATGTCCAGCAAAATAGTAGATGTGTGTTGATATAAGACTCAGCTTCAGAGAACTAACTCTCTCTCTCTCTCTCTCTCTCTCTCTCTCTCTCTCTCTTCTCCTATATTACAGTTCTAATAAAATTGGTTCTGATGTTCTGAAGGATTTTAATTCTCATGAAAAATGTCACAGTCATCGCACTAGGCATTAAACCATACCAATCCTTTGCAGTTTTGTTGGCAATGCCCTACTCCATTAAAAATGCCTATTGATAAAATTGGGACAGATACCATAGATGTCTCCTGCTCCCTCTTTGTAAAATGTGGTTAATTGTACAGTGGTACCTTGGGTTAAGAACTTACCGGTAATTTGTTCTGGAGGTCCGTTTTTAACCTGAAACTGTTCTTAACCTGAGGTACCACTTTAGCTAATGGGGCCTCCCGCTGATGCTGCGCCGCCGCTGCACGAGTTCTGTTCTTATCCTGAAGCAAAGTTCTTAACCTGAGGTACTATTTCTGGGTTAGCGGAGTCTGTAACCTGAAGCGTCTGTAAACCGAGGTACCACTGTATTGAAAAGTGTAGGCCAGGGGTTGGCAACCTAAGGCCCATGGGCCACAAGCGGCCCACGGGGGTTGTTTAACCGACCCACGAGCCACCCCCGAACCAAGCCACCTGCTTGGCAAGTCCCTGTGCGCTGCGCTAAATCAGCGCGACATGGGGACTTGCTTCCGTGGTCCCGGAAATCACATCTGCACAGACACAAATGCTGGAAATCACGGGGTTGCGCGCGATCGGGCCCACAGAGGGATCTCCACTGGTGTGAAGCAGCCCAGGCGAGGTAAACTTTGCCGTCCCCTGGTGTAGGCAATTTTATACTCTGGGCAAGGCTACTTGCACCACCACCCCAACCCCCCCCCCCAAATTCAAATTTGAAAATCAGATGCCTTGTAGGAAAAAGAAAAAAAACAAAATGTGAAACTGCTCAATTTATTTTCAATTACAAGAATAAGTAATACAACAATCTCTGATGATCTTTCTCAAAAAGAATGCTTTCGCGCACAAATCACATTGAATAATCTTGTGAACGGTGATGTTAAAATTTGAGCTTTTTTAAAAATTCTGTTTCAGGCGCATCAAAATGGCACTTGACGTGCCTTTCCCTTTGCAAATTTTGTCACCAGTTCCTTCAGGTCAGGCACTGATGCTTGGGCGCATAGCTGCCAAGCCAACTAGCATCTTTTGCCACATTCAGGGGCTGCTCCTGTTGTACAACCGAGTTGAAGTGACAGGGAGATAGCAGGAACTGGTGGCTGAATAGGGCAGCAAATGTTGGCTCTCAGAGAAAGTGTGAGAAAATGTCATTTGGGCACTTTAGGAATAGGATTCCATAGGCTGGCAGCCACTGAAATGATCTGAGGTGGTCCTGATTTATCTATTATGTATGGGTGTTCCTGAATGCAGGAACAAGGGCACAAGATCCTTATTAAGCCTAGCTTGAAAATTTTCTGGACATGATTCAAATGACAGCACAAGGAAATTCAATTTTCAGAAATCTGCTTAAGGAATATTTAATATTGGGCATGCTGAAACAAACAAACAAACAAACAAACAAACAAAGAAACCAGAGGCCTTTCTCCTGGGCATAGTCGGCCAATTGGTGCCAAAGAAGGATAGAACTTTCTTTATGTATGCAACAACAGCAGCAAGAATACTTATTGCAAAGTATTGGAAGACACAAGAGTTACCCACCCTGGAAGAGTGGCAGATGAAGGTGATGGAGTATATGGAATTGGCGGAAATGACTGGCAGAATCCGAGACCTGGGAGAAGAGTTGGTGGAAGAAGACTGGAAAAAATTTAAAGACTACCTTCAGAAACACTGTAAAATTAATGAATGTTAAAATGATGTTGGACTGAAAATAAGTGGCATTAGCAACAAAGTTAATAAGAATATGCAAAAATGAATTGATAAATGGATGAAAATATAGAGTTATAATATGTTAAGATATAGAGTTAAGATAAACGAAAGAGGGTAAGGATTTGCTGATTTGATTATTTAAATGGGAATACAAAAAGGGGAGGTGTGAGGTGGTCAAGGAAACAAGCTGAGTTTAAAGTTACTAAAAACGGATTTGTTTTTTAAATTCTTTTTTATCTATTTGTTTTTTGTATTTTGTATTTTTATTCTTCTTTTTTCTCTTTTATGTATCTTTCTATGTCTTCTTTTTTGTATCTTTTTCTTTCTATGTGACTTTTTTCTATTTTGTAAACTTATGTTTTTGTAAAATCTCAATAAATATCTTTTAAAAACAAACAAACAAAAAGCAAAAACCAAGGCTTAGTTATAGAGTGGTACCTCGGGTTACATACGCTTCAGGTTACAGACTCTGCTAACCCAGAAATAGTACCTCGGGTTAAGAACTTTGCTTCAGGATGAGAACAGAAATCATGCTCCGGCGGCGCAGAGGCAGCAGGAGGCCCCATTAGCTAAAGTGGTGCTTCAGGTTAAGAACAGTTTCAGGTTAAGAACAGACCTCCGAAATGAATTAAGTACTTAACCCGAGGTACCACTGTACCGCGTTAAGGGAATTTTTAATTTAGACTTCAGTTCCTAAACAGCCTTTGAAGTATCTCTCCACCTGTTGCCCCCTGTTGGCACCCTTGCTCTATAATTTCAATTGCTGACTAACTATATCCTATAGGTGACTCAGCTTTTCTCTCGCCTGCTGTATCATCGTTCCACTTTCTCTGCTTGTGCCTGCAACCTTGTGCCCAGTTATGCACCACTGATCTCACTGGGACATAGGAATATGTTAAAGGGCATTAAGCGGTAGCCTAGAGTCATTTTCAGAATTCTGACACACTAAGAGAGAATATTCAGCCAGCGTGGTGTAGTGGTTAAGAGCGGTAGACTCGTAATCTGGTGAACTGGGTTCGCTTCTCTGCTTCTCCACATGCAGCTGCTGGGTGACCTTGGGCCAGTCACGCTTCTCTGAAGTCTCTCATCCCCACTCACCTCACAGAGTGTTTGTTGTCGGGGAGGAAGGGAAAGGAGATTGTTAGCCACTTTGAGACTCCTTAGGGTAGTGATAAAGCAGGATATCAAATCCAAACGCTTCTATTCAACCACACAGGACCGGCATGAGGAGCACAGTGATTCTCAAGTAGACCACATGGCTTATTGCGAGAGCTGTAGGAAATCCGAAGGCTCAGCTTATTCAGCTTGGGCCACTCAGGGACAGGATGTGCAGAACCTTGTGCCAGAGAGAGGAACTGAATATAAGGTATATATATATATATGTATATGTATGCACAATATATAGCTATCTTGCAAGGTTGATGCATTGGTTTCCCACAACTTTAACTGTAACGGTGTCCACTCATATAACCCTGGGAATTGTATCATGTATGGAAAGGTGATGCTGAGAAATCAAAGTTCCCCGAACAGAGGGAATTATAATAAAACCAGCTATAAGGTTTGGATATGGGCTAACAGAATCCTCAAAATGGAAAAGGTCAAGAAAAAGTTTTCTTAATTTCCTTCAGCGCTTTGGATAAACAGAGAGGCTGTGGTGTTTTCCACATTTGTTTCATTTTTATTCCTTCACAAGCCAACGTGACCAATATAAACAACAAAACTTTCCTTTATTCCTTTGCCACTGCTTTCCCTTTTCAAGACAAGGCATATTTCTAGATGCATCCTGCTGAAAAAGAGTGCTGAAGAATAAAGTATTATTTTGCTACATAGAATCATATGAAATTCCGATCAATTTCAGCTGACAACAAATGACCTTGGTTCATCCATTTTTCTGTGATGCCCCAGTGATGGTGTTCATTGATTGCATGCCTCACAGAGACCAAGGAATTTCTCCTTTCAACAGCTATGTGAAATAAGATTCCAATATCTCCTTACCACACTTACATTTTGAATGGGAAGCTAGAGCACACAAAGACTAGGGACTCAGCTACATTAGTCAAAAAACAGTGTTTTAAATGCACTGGAAACGTGTTGTAAACATGCAACACCAGATGGTGCTGTAGAGCACAAAACCCTTCTATGCATAGGTTTTTCTTCTGTTATAACGATTTAATTTATGACTGACTTATAGCATTTCCACCCTAGGTGTGTCATGCTGTAAATGTGTGACACAGCCAGTACTATAATAATTTATAATAATAACTTATTACTTACACCCCACCCATCTGGCCAGGCCTCCCCAGCCACTCTGAGCATCTCCCAACAGAATATTAAAAACATGATAAAACATCAAACAGCAAAAACTTCCTTAAACAGGACTGCCTTCTAAAAGTCAGATAGTGGTTTATTTCCTTGACATCTGATGGGAGGGCATTCCACAGGGCAGGTGCCACCACCAAGAAGGCCCTCGGCCTGTTTCCCTGTAACCTCACTTCTCACAGGGAGGGAACCATCAGAAGGTCCTCAGCGCTGGACCTCAGTGTCCGGGCTGAATGATGGGGGTGGAGATGCTCCTTCATGTATACTGGGCCGAGGCCGTTTAGGGCTTTAAAGGTCAGCACCAACACTTTGAATTGTGCTCAGAAACGTACTGCTCCAATTGAAACATCTGGTCAGAAGCATAAGGTTTAATTATGCTTTCTTTAAGGCAATGCGGAGGAAACTCAGTTCATCAGATATTGCCCCTCCAAAAAATAAATAAATTGGGGAGTAGTGCAGTTCATTTCAAGTGCACTTATGAATTAAACTGAACTCCACTGCATGCTCTACAGCAGTGGTTCTCAAAGGGTGTGCCGCACCACGTAGTGTGGAAGGAAAGGGTGGCAAGTGTGGCGGGATAATTCAAGGACAATCAATATTATATTTGGGAATGAATCATGTTCTTATGTAGCTGCATTTTTAAAAAATACTTTCTGGATGTCCCGTGACCGTATTTTAAAGTTGTTGCGTTCTGTGTTATAAATCAAGCCCTGTTCGTCGTCGTTCCTTTTTGTTTTCCAGTGTATTTCTTATCAGTAAAAAAATCGGCATTGCATGAGCAAATTTTTATTCTGGAACTGTGGCCCGGGTGTGTGTGTGGGAAGACAACCACTGCTCTATGGCATCATTAAGCATGTTATGAGGTCTGATCCTTCTGCCAACCCACTGTGAGCATCCAGCCCTGCTTATCTGGCTGCTGCTCTGGTGGTGGCAGGAGAAAAAAGAGATGGGAAAGGTCTCTCTTTCTCCCCTGGCACCTGGACAGTTGCTACAGCAGTTGCCCGGAGTCAGCTAATCCCAATTGACTAGAACCTCCAGCCAACCAGAGTCTTCCATCAGCCAGACCAATAAGAGAACTAACCCACTGGGTTACTGGCTGAATGGTCCCTGCTGTTGTACCTCCGAGGGTAACATCCAGTTCTGCCCTATGGCCTCCTGAACCCGCAGGCACACACAGCATTTCATAGATCTGGAGCAGAATTTCATTCAAACCCCCCATAATGGAAATCTCATTCCGGAATGAGCCTGTGTCATGAAAAGACACCTCAGCATATGTGAAGCGACAAATGTAGCTTAATTTCCCTTCAAAATTGACGACAAATTCCTGTTAGCTGCCGACATGTGTAATGAATGCATTGATACATGCCACACATTAGCAAAGATCTCACAAGACTTAGGTAAATTGGATTGCCTTTGTTTTGATTGCATTTTACTGCTTCTGCCTCTCCTGCCTCTGGTCTGGCCTTTTCGATCATGTCAGGTTGGTCCCTTTGTGGTTAACACCTTTTGAATCGTGAACTCTCTGAGGAGGAAGGCTTGAGGCACCAAACAAGACACAAAAACACTGACAATGTCAAAGGGAACACACTTAAATGCCACCACATCCTCATTGACGAGAAAATCCTCTGCTAATTGCATTAATCTATGGATTCCCCCCCCCCGCAAAGGGCTGGTCCTTTGGTGGGTTGCACATCCACACATGGCCCTTCTGGGGTTCTGGTTCAGTGTTTCAGTACAACATCTGATGTGCAAGAAGGTCTCCCTGAAAAGGAAGGGAACGACTTTGTGTGAGAGACCTTCAGTGGCACAGTTAGAGATACATACATGGTTCCTCAGCCTAGACCAGGGGTCAGCAAACTTTGTTAGCAGGTCCACTGTCCCTCAGACCTTGTGGAGGGCTAGACTATATTTTGGGAAAAAAAATAAAAAATGAACGAATTCCTATGCCCCACAAATAACCCAGAGATGCATTTTAAATAAAAGCACACATTCTACTCACGTAAAAACATGCTGATTCCCAGACTGTCCACGTTCCAGATTTAGAAGGCGATTGGGCCGGATCCGGCCCCTGGGCCTTAGTTTGCCTACCCATGGCCTAGACCAACACACCTGGGAGTGATCAAGCCAAATGCACCCCACCAGCTATGTACTGTGGTTTGCCAAATGATCAACACTCCCTGTTTTATTGTGTCGTTGTCATAGGTAAGAATGAAGGTTTATTGAGCCCTCAGTGTGCTAGTGCATGTGATCCATAAACAGCATTCAGCTCAGTGAGTCAAAAGTCCTATTGGCCTGTTCCTAGGGGGCAGCGATTTCTATACTGTCCTTTCCGCAATCAACACTGTTTCCATTCTGCTGCAGTTTGGCTTCCGCAAAAACCCACATTGTTTGTCTTGTTATATGCTGTGGCCAAACGTAACACAATTCATTATGCAATTAATTTCAATGTAAGGAAAATGACTTCTGTCTTTTGTGCCGCAGCAAGGAAAAATGCCAAAAACAATACGGAAAATAATGTAATTATTTACATAACATTTGTGAACTAAAAAAAACCTACGGCAAATACCGCTTGTATAGGAAAGGCCTGAACATTCAGAAGCCTCAGTGACCCATTTAGAAACAACACTTTCAGCTACAGGTTTATTGGGGCCCATAAAGAAATTGTATCACACAGAGGGCCACTGTTTAGCTGAACCAACATTAAAGATTTTTGTAGCCGAGATTGTGTCTCGCCTTTTATATGGTGCACCAATCTGGGGTAACCCCTGCAGGAAGGAACTTGATGTAATTCAAAATAGGTCTCTGTGTATGATATTGGCAGTGCCACATAGTACACCTGGAGGACTACCAAGGACTGAACTAGGCCTCCCCTCTATAAAAGCTTGTATATACACATCCATACTTTTGTACTGGGGGAAAATATCATTACAACCAGAAGCCACATTGTGAATGTGGAATTGTTGTTTGCATGCCATCTTGTCTATCTCGGGTAGCCAAATGCTTTGGGCTGGACCCAGTTGAATTCTGCTGCACGGTGCTTTTAATGGGTTGACAGTGAAAGTTCAAAAAGTGACATGAATGAATTATTGGGGGGGGGGGAGAGTCTTTGCCCTTTTGGTGAGATTTCCCTGGAAAAATAATACTGTATTTTTCCATGTATAAGATAACCCCTGTTTTTGGGAGCCCTCAACAGTTGTTGAGCTGCTTCTGTCAGTTCGCTGAGCTGTTGAGCAACTTTTCGGTGATCTGCCGCTCTGGCCGATGAAACTGGTGCCGTAATGCACCACATACTGACACTCACCAAATACTCTTCCTAAGCCGGGAAGAGCAGGTAAGCACCCTCCTCTCCGACATTTCCCTGCTACCGCCGCAGCACCAGCCCTCGCTTACTTAGCATATTAACCCGTGTATAAGACGACCCCCAATTTATCACATTTTTTTTTTAAAAAAAAGACTGTCTTATACATGGAAAAATACGGTAATTTTGCATTTGTGATACCTCACCCTCCGAGACAGGTCTTCTTTGCAAAGCTCTGGTAATGTCTATGTGAGGATGGAGAAGAGAAACACAGGATTACAGCTATGGGCGTTTTAAAACCTCCGTGTTTTTTATGAAATAACATTTTCTTTAATTGTACAATTAGCAGTGGCACATCTACCATATGCCAGATTGATTAGCTCACAGTTAGCCAGATGAAAAATCATTGCCTGGGTTTCAGAGTCCATTAACAAGCCACCTCTTCAAAGTGCACACATTCTAACCGTGATTTGAAGTTGCAGGGGGAAAACAAATCAATTACGACTTGCTGGATGCATGAGCCACATCCTTCTGGGTCCCAGGTTTTTGAGCGGCGTTCCGGAGTAGAACCCTTTCTGACAATCATTCATGCTTTATTCTTTCTTTTGCACGAACGAGGGAATCTAAGGAGTCCTTGAAAACACCAACCTCTGATCCTGGGGAAATGGAGTCAGATGGCTTTAATTTTCCCTCCAACAACAAACCCAACTGGCCAAGAACGGAACAGCCTGCCAGATTCTGATAAGCTGTCGGCTTTTGCTCTACCCTAAATCATACAAAAGAGGTGGAGGCAAGAGCATTAAGGCTTGTTGCGCGGAGCTTAGAGAACACCAGTCAAAGACTACATGACCTTTAAAAAGATCTAATAGTTTTCTCTGGTCACCCTCCTCAAAGGGGATTAAATTGCCCCTCTTGAAGGATTTATTCGAATCACAAAAGCTGCTTGTGTTCACACTTCCCATATCTGGATCCTTTTGCGTGCTGGATGCCGTTGAACCCCATGCTGCTATGGACACATCTGTGCTGCTTATTCCTGCTGTTCCAGCCAAACTCCTCTCTTGGCTGAACTGCAATAGGTCCAGACTAGAGATTGCTCACCATAAAGATTTGCAAAAGCTTTTGTTGTGGAACTTTATAGCTTTGCGGCTGCAAAGAGAAAAGAAGCGTGACGCTAAAAGCAAGCGACCAAACAGGCTAGATTTGTAGATAAATGGTATGTCAGTGTAGTGCTTATAGGGTTGGCCTAGGACATTGGAGACCCGGGTTCGAATTCCTAGTTTGCTGCGGAGCTCAATGGGTAACCTTGGGCCAGTCGCCACCTCATAGCACAAACCTACTTCTCAGGGTTATAATGGAAAGAGAGAGAACTGTTTATGCCACATTGAGCTCCTTGGAGGGAAGGTAATAATAAATAAATTTTGATTTTTAAAAATGAACATAAACTAGTCTTTCCAAAAGCCTCTCAGAGGGCACCTCCAATTGGAAACAACAAGTAAGTAGTGCCAGATTTCAGACACCCCTCAAGTCCCATAGGACACAGTCATTAATGTTTGGTAGGCCTACTAACCCTCTGGAAGGATACCTTCCAACATTTTTCTGATAAAAGCAGTGCCGTCCTCTCCAACATTTCTCTTATTCCATATCCTCCAACATTTCTCCAGTGAAAACAGAGATGTCCCTTCCAACGTTTCCCTGATGAAAATAGGGACATCCTATTCCATACCCTGCAATATTTCTCTGATGGAAATAGGGACATTCTACCACACCCTCCAACATTTCTCCAATAAAAATAGGGATGTCCTGTCAGTGTTTGAAAAAGAAAAGGTTCTGACCTCCTTTTTACTCCTTTGCCTAGTCCTCAGACCTTAGTTGGCACAAAAGAGTCTTTGAGAAAGAGTATTCTTGCAGAGTATTGCTGCTTTTATTCTTAAAAAGTCGTCTTCTTCAACCACAACCGACAGCTTTTACACAAACCAAACGCAACCAGCTTTCTACCATCCAACCAACCCACACCCAACACTGACATTGAACACTGACATATATACAGGTACAATTTGGTGAAAGGTTGCAATGAGTCATTGTAGGCTGCTGACTCATGCTGACTTTGTTCTTTTAGCATTAAAGAAACAGCGGCCAATTTTTAGCCGTGACATGTCCTAAGGAAAAGCAGGACATTATGGGATCATATCAGAAACCCAGGTGGTTTCTGTAAATCTGGGACTGTCCCTGGAAAATAGGGACACTTGGAGGGTCTGGGAAAGGCTTTTTTGGGATGGATGCATGGAGGTACAGAGGATGCAGTGGGGAAGTTAGGAAGAGAAAGACTGGTTTCATGAGTGCCTTTTACTCCCGTCATGTTTGATACAACCCAGTACCCCTTCCCTTTCCATTTCTCCATTGCAGTGCTGCATTTGACAAAACTCTATATCCTTGCCTGAATTTCTTGAATTAAAAGTTATCTTTTGTTTAGGATTGTAGCACCCTGCTTGTGGTTAACGCTTAGCTGGAATGAAATATTCAACGCAGCAATAGAGAAATTAAAATAATAATTTATTTGTCAGACAAATAAATGATAGGCACAGTGGTATATGGTTACCAAAGCTCTGCCCCTTTCAGCCCTGATGGCCAGCACTTATATTTCCTCAGCCCAGCCCCCTTGCTCCTCCTTTGGCTGCCTCTGTCCAATCAGCCTGGTTGAAATTCCTATTGGCTGTTTGCTAGAACCAATCATAAAAGATACACCCATTTCCTATTACCTTTTATGGGAGACAAAGAGCTATATTTCCTTCTATCCATAAATGGCAGACAAGTAGCCATATATCTTACATTTGCCTCGACAAGGCACCTTAATTACCAGATCACCTTTTGCCCTTGTTGCCCCTCCATTCCAAAATAGATGGCTAAAACAAATGTCTCGTGGTATTAAATTCTATCTAAACAGAGATCTTGGGTTCACATTCTCACACACCATCAATGAAACAAGAATCTAACATAAGAATCTAACATTTCTTACTTTCTAAATCCTTTGCCTAATTACATTAAGCCAACAAATCTCATACATAACATAGATAGCTTTTTAGAAGAAAAGGCCTTTGCAAAGTAAAAAAAGGAACTCAGTAAAAACAGCTTCAAAAGAAGCCTCTTCAGTTTACACCTCTCCTTTCCCAGCCAGCTGCTTTTCCCATTAGCTCTTCCCAAAATTTATTGCCCTTTAACTTGTGGAGTTTGGAACTGACAGGGTCAGAACTCCGTGGTGTCCTGAATCTGGGAGGAGGAGGAGGAGGAGCTTGTCGCAGAGCAGTGACTCACAGCGTGTGACTGCCTTCAGACTTACTTTCACTTCTCACTGAGCAGCCGCTCAGCACAGAGGCTGCGTGTGTGCTTTTGGAAGCACGGGAGAGAATGCAAGAAAGCTCCGATGGAGTGTGACTGTTTTATGGCTTGTAAATAAACGCTTCTAGAGATAAGAACCGAACTGTCTCTGGACTTGATTTATCCCTCATCTCACACGGACCCAGGACCGCTGCGACTCTGCTCTCCTGCCAGGTCAGCTTCTGAACAGAGCTGCGCAAGGGAAGCGTGACTGGACGCAGGGGTTTTATTTACGCAAATAACTCTCTCAGTATACCTTAAACCTTAGGAAAATATGGCTAGGGTCTAATGGGAGGCACATGGTATTATTTTCTGTTAAACAATAAATCTTACTATTTACCAACTCTTAATTAGTGTTTTTGCAGCTTGATTGTATTCTGTAGGGTCAGTGTAACATTTGCTCCCAGCCTGTAATTCCCTTTTAGAAACTTGTCTCCTGCTACTGCTATAAATCAGAGGGGCCCTTGTTCAGGAGAGCGGGAAGATAAACAACTGCCAAAGTACTTAGCCAGCTGGTTTCTGCCTGGCATGAAACATACAAACATTTGCAAATATATCTTTAAGCTCATTTTAAAATACAGGCCTTGATCAGATGCCTCAGGATCTTATGCCTTATATCAACCAGCCTTTTAAGTAGAGATCTTAATACAGTACACAGGCATTTTCATTTCAGTGTCAATTAAATCCATTATGCTTAACAGTTTATATCATGCTCTATCTTATGTGGTGTTAAGTTAGGGCCAGCCTATCCATGAGGCAGGCTGAGGCACCTGCCTCAGGTGGTAAAACACCAAGAGGTGGCAGCCTATCCGCCTTACCTTTGGAGAAGTGGCGGCGGCAGCTTTCAGCAAGATTGTTAGAGATCACACTGAAATCTCATGATATCTTGAGCTTCTTCTTCTTTGGTGATCACTCATAGCTGAGTAAGGTTGTCTTCCATGAACATGGTTTGTTTTCTTTTTTAAAATAATATTTATTACTTTTAAACACTACAAAGAAGGAAAGAAAAGAGAAAAAAAGAAAGAAAGAAAACAATACAATACAATACAATATAAAAACATTACACAACACTAATACAATGAACTAAACAAAACAAGACGAAAACAGTTTAAAACACATCATACACACATCATACAATTTCAAAATCTTATCTTTCATTCACTTATTTCAACGACCTCCTCACATCTCCCTTTTTGTATTCCACTTCTATTAATTGTTTCAGCAATTCCCTTCCATCTTCCTCTGTTTTCTGTCGTATAATTATCTTATTTTAACCTTATTTTCCCTTTAATACTCTAATAATCTATTTGTACTTAATTCCTTATAACATTTCTACTAAAGCCATATAACTTCATTCCAACATTTTTCTAACACTCATTAATTTTACAATATTTCTATAAATAGTCTTTGAACTTTTTCCAGTCTTCTTCCACCATCTCTTCTCCCTGGTCTCGGATTCTGCCAGTCATTTCCGCCAGTTACATATAGTCCATCAACCTGGTGATCTTCTGTCCGATGCTCTTAGCTCTTTTCCAAGTCCCTTCTGCAGGTCTTCTTCATATTTATATAAAAACTTTAGTTTGTCTTCTGCTGATCTTATTTTTATTTTCCTTCCTTTGAGACTAAAGAGTAGACCTTGGGGAAACTCCCACCTAAAGATGATTTTATTCCTTCTCGACAGGACAACCAGATCTTCATAGTTGGACCTAAGATCCAAAAGGTATTTCGGGACGTGTTTAAAAATTTCCACTCTTAACTGTTGTTCTTCTAGGTTCTTCTGGTAGTGCCAACAGTCTCTTATTCTGTTCTTCTCTTTTTTCCCTCCTCTTCCAAGTCTGAAGGCCCTCACAATTTTAATCTCTTCTTGACCCAAGTCCAAGTCCCAAAAATCAGCAAATTCCTGTGTGAGGAAATGTATCAAACTTTCCTTCTCCAGTTCAGGTAGGGCTCTGATCCACAAATTCATCTGATTTTCTTTAAATTCAGTCATAGCAGACATCAACTTATGGTCAACAAGTTGCATCTGTAAGGCTGGGACTCTCTCTCTCTCCAATTGTGTTACTTTACGTTCAGCAGCAACAACTTTCTCCCTAGCTTCTTCCACAGTCTGCCATGTCGAAGTAATAATAATAATAATAATTTTTTATTTATACCCCGCCCTCCCCAGCCAAGGCTGGGCTCAGAGCGGCTTACAAGCAATAATAAAAACAAGATGAATGATTACAACTTAAAAACAAAAATAAAATACAACATTAAAATAATGGAACATTAAAATATTAAAATGTAGCCTCATCGCAGGAGGAGAAGGAAAAGAAAAAAGAAAGAGAGGGAGGGAGGGAATCAAATTGGCTCCAAGCCAAAGGCCAGGCGGAACAACTCTGTCTTACAGGCCCTGCGGAAAGAAATCAGATCCTGCAGGGCCCTGGTCTCATGAGGCAGGGCATTCCACCAGGCCGGAGCCAGAGTTGAAAAGGCCCTGGCTCTGGTTGAGGCCAATCTAACTTCCTTAGGGCCTGGGACCACTAGAGTGTTGTTATTTATGGACCTTGAGGCTCTCCGTGGGGCATACCAGGAGAGGCGGTCCCATAGGTACAAGGGTCCTAGGCCGTGAAGGGCTTTAAAGGTCAAAAGCAGCACCTCAAATCTGACCCTGTACTCCACCGGGAGCCAGTGCAGCTTGAAAAGCACTGGGTGAATATGCTCCCATGGCAGAGACCCCGTGAGGAGCCTCGCTGCAGCATTCTGTACCCGCTGGAGTTTCTGGGACAGCTTCAAGGGCAGCCCCGTGTAGAGCGAATTACAGTAGTCAAGCCTGGAGATGACCGTCGCATGGATCACTGTGGCCAGGTCGGGGCGGGAAAGGTAAGGGACCAACTGCTTGATGCGGCAAAGGTGGAAAAATGTCGCCTTGGCTGTTGCTGTAACTTGCGCCTCCATGGAAAGGGAGGCGTCAAGGATTACACCCAAACTCTTAACGGAAGGCAATGGCACTAATTGGGCCCCCGCAAGAGAAGGGAGTTGGTCCCTCATCCCCATGCCATCCCGACCTAGCCATAGGACCTCTGTCTTCGAAGGATTTAGTTTCAATTGGCTCCCACGAAACCATCCAGCCACAGCTTCCAAGCATCTGGTCAGTGTGTTCGGGGCCGAGTCGGTGTGGCCATCCATCAGCAGATAGAGCTGAGTGTCATCAGCATATTGGTGACAGCCCAGCCCAAAGCTCCGGATAATCTGGGCAAGGGGGCGCATAAAGATGTTAAAAAGCATCGGGGAGAGAATTGCGCCCTGCGGCACTCCACACACCAAGGAGTGGCGCGACGACATTTCCCTCCCTAGTGCCACCCTCTGTCCCCGACCAGAGATAAAAGAGCACAGCCAGTTACGGGCTATGCCCTGTATCCCCCGTCTGCGAGGCGGTGGTCCAGGAGATCCCTGTATCAACTTCTGGATGGTTTCTGTATTGATGTTCACCTTTTGTCCCAAATTATTTATACTTTCTGTATTTAAATCAATTTTAGTAGTTGCCACATCCACCTTCTTGTTAAGCTGTTCCAGTGAATCATTTATCTTACTTAATGCATCCACTAAGACTTCTTCTGTCAACATTTCTCTTGATTTTGTGTATGCTGATACTTTTGCCATAACACTTAACCGATTCAAGGTCAGTCCCAGAGTCTCACAACTTTTTATCTTGCAGCTGGAAATTCCCCCAGCCCAACTCTTGTAACAGTTTCAAAGGCTTCCTCTAGAGGGAAACAGTTTCTGTTTATATTAGTAAGTAATGTCCTTTTTTAGACACAGCTCAAACAATGAAGTTAGTTTCAATTTTCGGTTACTTTTGCTCCTTTTTGAAAGCAGAAGGAGATAGTAGAAACAATGTATTTCTCTTATTAGCTAGCTGTCAACGAACGTTCTAATCGCTGTCAGTGAACATTCCACAAAAAAGTCAGTCCTGCTAGCAGCCCGTTCCCAGGGTCTGAGGGCGGTATTTTAACTCTCTTCGCTCTCTCCCGCAGGCATATTCAGTTCACAACAACCCCCCCTCTTCTCCTGCCTCCAAGGGGGGGGGTTTAATGTTCTTTACCGATGGAAATTTAGTCCTTTACAATAGGCTTTTCAAGACTTCAGCTTGCAGCCTCATTGCTTCAGTCTATTTACAAAAAGGGAAGGCGGACTTCCTGTATTGAACCTCCCCATTACGATGCCAAATTAAATGTTTAAAAATCCAATTCTTCCAATTCAGCGCTACTCACGGGTAGTTACTTTAAAGTCAAATTATCCACAGGAAAAAGTCAGCGCTCTCCGGCAGCAGCTATGCGGCTTCGCTCCGTGGAAAAAGCAGACGATTCGAAGCACCGCGCCGCTCACCCCACATCGCTCCGGATCCCCGAAATCGGGTTTCCCCGCGAGTAGGGGAGGCGCAAAAGGTGCTCGCCGAATCCCACGTTCACAGGCTTCACCCGCCTGTGATTTTTAATAGGTCTCCGCCTTTGCCGTGACGGCCAGACCCAAATTCCCACGGGGCAAATTCTTCCCCATCAGAGGAATTCCACCATTACCGGAGGCGCCAACCCGGAAGTCTCTTCCATGAACATGGTTTGAACAATGAGTTCGTAAGTGACTGTGGAGGCCAATTCTAGATCCACAAGTCCTTCCACAGTGGGTACATAGGTTTCTGGGCGAGAGCTGATCACGGTGAGGGTTTGCCAAGCGTGCCTTCCTCTTAGCATGTTTCTCTCTTTTGTCCTGAGTTTGAGCATCTTCGAAGCTCATGACATCTTTGGTAAAGGCTGTTCTCCAGTTGGAGCACTCACAGGCCGGTGTTTCCCAGTTGTCGTTGTTTATGCTACATTTTTTAAAGATTTGCCTTGAGAGAGTCTTTAAACCTCTTTTGTTGACCACCAGCATTATGCTTTCCATTTTAAAGTTCGGAATGGAGTAGTTGCTTGGAAGACGATAATCAGGCATCTGCATAACATGACCAGTCCAACGAAGTTGATGTTGAAGAATCATTGCTTCAACACGGGTGATATTTATTTCTTCCAGGACACTGGCATTAGTTCTCCTGTCTTCCCAAGTGATGTGTTAAACACCGTTGATGGAATCTTTCAAGGAGCTGGAGATGGCGTTTATAAGTGGTCCATGTTTCACAAGCATACAGTAAGGTTGGTAGTACAATAGCTTTGTAAACAAGCATTTTGGTTTCTCTGCGAATGTCCTGGTCCTCAAACACTCTGCACTTTAAGTGGGAGAAAGCTGCACTTGCAGAGCTCAGGTGGTGCTGGATTTTGGCATCAATGTCGGCCCTTGTGGAAAGATAACTGCCCAGGTAGGAGAAGTGATAGACAAGTGATAGACACTGTCCAACATTGCACCATTGAGTTGGATTTGCTGCAGAGTGGTTGTTTTGTGCTTGTTGGTACAGCACCTTGGTTTTTTGGATGTTGAGCGATAGGCCAAACTTTTTGTAAGCTTCAGCGGATATATTTAGGATGGTTTGGAGGTCATCTTCTGAGTGTGCACACTCTACGTTGTCATCAGCATACTGAAGCTCTATGATGGAAGTCTTGAACACTCTGCAAGATCTTGCCAGAACCCATCGTCATTAGCACTGGTTTGTGGGCACTGCCCACAACCCAGGTAAGGGAGGCTTCAGTGGGAAGGGGGAGCTTTGGGGTGGTGCTAGGGGTACGGCACCTTCCTGTTTTACCCCAGACTGCAAAATAGGATGTGCCGCCCCTGTGCTAACTAAATTGACCCCCCATACAGTTCCACCAGATACATTTAAATTACAACCCTCTTTCAAACTATAACACAATACAGTGGTGCCTCGCAAGACGAAAAGAATCCGTTCCGTGAGTCTCTCCGTCTTGCGGTTTTTTCGTCTTGCGAAGCAAGCCCATTAGTGGCTTAGCGGATTAGCGCTATTAGTGGCTTAGCGGGTTTAGCGGATCAGCTGATAAGCGGCTTAGCGGCTTAGTGGATCAGCTGTTAAGCAGCTTAGCGGATCAGCTGTTAAGCAGCTTAGCGGCTTAGCGGATCAGCTGATAAGCGGCTTAGCGGCTTGGGAAAAAGGGGGGGGGAGGAAAAAAACCCCGCAGGAACTCGCAAGACATTTTCGTCTTGCGAAGCAAGCCCATAGGAAATGCGTTTTGCGAAGCACCTCCAAAACGGAAAACCCTTTCGTCTAGCGGGTTTTCCGTCTTGCGAGGCATTCGTCTTGCGGGGCACCACTGTACCAAAGTGATACCAAGAAAGACAAAGCCTTATATATATAAAAAACTTTTTCTTTCATTGAGCAACTGGACCTATCTGTACATATAACATTTTAAAGGTGATTTGAAGAACTAATACAAAATATTTCCCGCATCTCTTTTTAATTCCGTTTTCAGCCTCTTGTAAGTCAGATAGCAACTGATATATTATTGATAATGCCGTTACCTGGCACATCATTATAACAAATTATTTGGGAGCGAAAAGCTTTCGGCAAACATGTAGAATTAATTGTATTTGCAGATCAGGATCTGCAGTGTAAGCTGGTCTTGTCTCTCGGCTGTTAGCGCTTAACATTTAATTAGTCAAGAACTTTGCTCATTAAACAGAAGTGTTCATCAATGAAAAGAGAACCTGCTGAATAGAGAGATATGGTGGACTCTTAGCAGGTTTAGGCTGAAATTGAAAGTGGCAGGGGAATTGCAAAAGCATTTAGCTGCCTCAGCCAATGCCTTGCTTGGTGCTTGTTGGCAGAGTGGAACTGAGGATGGGGGAAAGCTATGGATCAATTTCTGGTCTCAATTTCTGGTGTCCCCCCCTTTCCATTGAAATCAATGGGAGGAGAAGAAGGAGAAGGAGAAGGAGAGGCACACATGCCTTTTTCACCTGGTTTGGGGTGTGTACTAAGGGATCAGGAATCCTTAAAATCCGTTGGAACCTATCCGCTTCCAAGAATACCCCTGGCATATCCCTTTGTGGTCCTTCAGATGTCAGAGCTCTGACACTGGTTGGGGCACACTTTGGAAGAGCATGAAGCATCAAAGAGGTAGGCTCTGACATCAGATCTCCCTCTCCAGGATTGGATCTCTACCTCCGTTGTCCAATACTCTTCCAGGTACCATAGACGCTCAGATTTTACTTCTGTAGTAGTTTAGTAGTAGGGAATCAGAATCAGAAGAATCTTTATTTGCATCAGCCACTAGCCATAGCAATAAAATAAAATGTACTGAAGATAGATGTAAAAACTTAACTATAGAAAATTCATTTTGGGGGTTTACATCAATAATCAAATAATAGATCTTATTCTAATTGCCCCCGCTAAAAACCTTGCAGTTTTTGCTGTCACCTGATCATCTTGAACTGCTAAAAGAAAGGACATGGTAGCAATGGTTTAGCGACCCGGCATGAACAATAGTAGAGGGGTAATAACCTCACTCCTCAAATCTTTATGAAGAGTGCAAGCCAGAAGCACATAAGCCACTGACTCATAGTACAGTGGTACCTTGGGTTACAGACGCTTCAGGTTACAGACTCCGCTAACCCAGAAATAGTACCTCGGGTTAAGAACTTTGCTTCAGGATGAGAACAGAAATCGCGCAGCGGTGGCACGGCGGCAGCGGGAGGCCCCATTAGATAAAGTGCTGCCTCAGGTTAGGAACAATTTCAGGTTAAGAACGGACCTCCAGAATGAATTAAGTTCTTAACCCGAGGTACCACTGTAGTAGGAAGTGTATGGGCTGTTAGAGAAGGGTTAGTACCTCTGGTGGGAGACATGTTCTGGGGTAGTTTGTCCACTTTCGGTCCCCACCCAGCACTCAGCTCTCACCTGTGGCTCCTAGAAGCTGTCGGCATGCGACACACTGGGAACGCCTTTGACTGGCTCTCTAAACCATGTGAGGAGTAGCCAGTGGGTCTCAAGCCCTCAATGTAGCTTCCTATGCAGTGGTGTAGCATGGGTTGCCAGTGCCTGGGGCTGCATGGAGGAGCGGGGAGAGGGAAATGGACAGAGTACACATGCACATTCAACTGCCCAATGGCATCCATGTCACCCAGGAAGTCACAGCCACAGAGATAACAAGACAAAACAAAATTTTTTTTCCTTCCAGTAGCACCTTAAAGACCAACTAAGTTAGTTCTTGGTATGAGCTTTCGTGTGCATGCACACTTCTTCAGATACCTGAAAGCACACGAAAGCTCATACCAAGAACTAACTTAGTTGGTCTTTAAGGTGCTACTGGAAGGAAAAAAAAATTTGTTTTGTTTTGACTATGGCAGACCAACACGGCTACCTATCTGTAACTAGAGATAACAAGAGTCATTCCATTGTCTGGCGAGGTCACATCCTGGTTCGCACAGAGAAGCCGATTTCGACGGAGCACAGTGACAGAAGCACGCAGCTGAATTGAGGCAGCACCGGGTGTTGAAACTTTGTGCCCCTAACAATTTTGCACCGGGGCAAATGTCCCTGCCCCCCCCCCCCGCCATGCTTTGCCACTGTTCCTATGGTATAAAGTGGTTTCCTATACTTCTGGTCCTGCATGTTTTAATTTTCATTTTCTCCTCGGGCATGGAACCTAAAAACAGCCACTGACCCCCTATTCCAGTGTTTCATATCAAGTCCAAAGGGCATACAATTGTTCCTTTAAATTCTCGGGAGCACAAGGTAGGATGGCTACTTCCAACCATGAACATGATTTATAAAGGGTTATGCAAATGAAGGAGGAAGGCAAGGCTGGCTCAGTGGCTGCCATTTCCTTCTATGGAACAAAGTGAGCTGCTTACTGATTTTTTTATGTGGTACCTCTTCCACTCAATTTGTGAACTTGGTGTAGATTTACATGGCTTAGATCTCATGAAATTTACCACATGGGAATCCTGTCTCTTGCAAGTTCTGCCCTGTTGATGGGCTCCAATTATGTACAATGAAAAGGATTAAACTGAGATAAATGGCATAATATAGATGGGGGGGAAACAGCCTATTACATGATAGTTATATTAATTGCATGCCCTTAGGAATCCATCTTTAGATGTTTATTGCAGAAGATTCCCACCTGCAATGCTTCTTGGTCTAGACTGTAGAGCAAATTTACATGGACCCAGCATGTATCTTGGCCACAGGTACATTTTCAAGGTATGCTCTGCATCAGAAGCGGGGTAAAGGAAATTGTTGATGCGGCTGTTGCTTAGCAATCTTTTGGAAGTTTAGGTGAAATCTGTTAATTAGTCGGAGAAAGACTGTGACCTTTGATGTGTTGCTTAGCAACCGACAGCACCAGGGATATGGAAACGGGGAAAGTTTTGTTCAGGAGGATACAGTGAGAGTCAGTCTGAGTCAAGACATTAAACAAAAAACGTGGACTCCTTGGAGGATGTATTTACAAAACCTTTTGAAGCTTTGCCAATGTCAGAATTTCTATAGGAAATAACATTGGGGCTCACTCTCTGAATGCCAGCACCTTTCCCACAATAGAACAAATTAATTGCTTTGCAAGTTCCTCTTAATTCGGTTTTGGAATCCAGGACAACACTAATTATGATGTGGTTAATCAGATGAAGAGTAAATTAAAAGTTTGATTTGCCTTTTTATTTTTTAAAGCAAATCTCTTGATCAGGGGTCAGCAAACTTTTTATGTGGGGGGCCGGTTCACTGTCCCTCAGAACTTGTGGTGGGCCGGACCATGCATGTCTTTATCAACGACTTGGACTCAAGGGCATCCTGATCAAATTTGCAGATGACACCAAACTGGGAGGGGTGGCTAACACCCCAGAGGACAGGATCACACTTCAAAACGACCTTGACAGATTAGAGAACTGGGCCAAAACAAACAAGATGAATTTTAACAGGGAGAAATGTAAAGTATTGCACTTGGGCAAAAAAAATGAGAGGCACAAATACAAGATGGGTGACACCTGGCTTGAGAGCAGTACATGTGAAAAGGATCTAGGAGTCTTGGTTGACCACAAACTTGACATGAGCCAACAGTGTGACGCGGCAGCTAAAAAAGCCAACGCAATTCTGGGCTGCATCAATAGGAGTATAGCATCTAGATCAAGGGAAGTAATAGTGCCACTGTATTCTGCTCTGGTCAGACCTCACCTGGAGTACTGTGTCCAGTTCTGGGCACCACAGTTCAAGAAGGACACTGACAAACTGGAACGTGTCCAGAGGAGGGCAACCAAAATGGTCAAAGGCCTGGAAACGATGCCTTATGAGGAACGGCTAAGGGAGCTGGGCATGTTTAGCCTGGAGAAGAGGAGGTTAAGGGGTGATATGATAGCCATGTTCAAATATATAAAAGGATGTCACATAGAGGAGGGAGAAAGGTTGTTTATTGCTGCTCCAGAGAAGCGGACACGGAGCAATGGATCCAAACTACAAGAAAGAAGATTCCACCTAAACATTAGGAAGAACTTCCTGACAGTAAGAGCTGTTCGACCGTGGAATTTGCTGCCAAGGAGTGTGGTGGAGTCTCCTTCTTTGGAGGTCTTTAAGCAGAGGCTTGACAACCATATGTCAGGAGTGCTCTGGTGGTGTTTCCTGCTTGGCAGGGGGTTGGACTCGATGGCCCTTGTGGTCTCTTCCAACTCTATGATTCTATTCTATGTGCATGCACGCACACATGTGCACACGCACATGCCTTCCCTCCCTCCCTCCTTCCCTCAGAGACAGAGCAGCTGAGATACTCACCACGTTCAGACAGAGCGGGCTGGGCTGGGGAGGGGGTGCCCCGCTGGTGCTGGGTCTCGGCTTGCGTGGAGGGGCCACAGCCGCCCTGCTGGGAAGGGCCCCTACCCCAGGGTGTCCATGACCGTGCTGCTAATGTGCCACCACCCAGCAGCACAGAAGAGTCCTCCTTCTGTGGTGTAGTGGTTAGGAGCAATGGACTCGTAATCTGGCGAACTGGGTTCGCTTCCCCGCTCCTCCACATGCAGCTGCTGGGTGACCTTGGGCTAGTCACACTTCTCTGAAGTCTCTCAGCCTCACTCACCTCACAGAGTGTTTGTTGTTGGGGAGGAAGGAAAAGGAGATTGTTAGCCGCTTTGAGACTCCTTAGGGTAGTGATAAAGCGGGATATCAAATCCAAGCTCCTCCTCCTCCTCCTCTTCTTCTTCCTCCTCCCTCCTCACAGGCGCTCTGCTCCCGCTTCTTCCTGACCCTTCGCTTCTCCTCCCTTCTCGGAGCTAGACGTCAACAAGGCGCCCTGCCATGCGCCTCACCCTGGTTGGAGCAGTGAGTCTCCAGAAGGGGTCACCATTGGCCACCGGCTTGTGTCAAACAGGCCAATGGAGGGGAGGCCTAAGGTTGCTAAGGCTTCGGATTGGCCAGTGTTGTGGAAGTCTGAGCATGCTGGGAGATATAGTCCAGGGTTTTTGGTGTGTTTTTTTGCAAAAAATGGTGCCCGAAAAAGAAAGAAAAAGAAAAGGCAATTGCGCCGATCCAAGTGGCAATTGCAGAACCGTTTGTGGGCTGGATTCAGAGGGCAATTGGGCCAGATCTGGCCCACGGGCCGTAGTTTACCGACCCCTACTTTTGATCCTTCAGCTCTAAATCTGACTATAGGAATTTGTTTTTAAAACACAAACTTCTGACTGTTGTGGCGCAGCAACTCCAAAAAGGTTGATGCCTAGATAGTTTTAGAGCAGCTCATCTTAGGGTGGAAACTGATTTTTTTGTGGGTTAGCAGACTGCAGAAAAACGAGACCACCTGTTGGCTTGGAATTTTAAATACAATGCTGGGCAGACATTAACGAAAGATGCTTAAAAGCGCTACAGCAGGCATGTCCAACTTCAAGTAGGCTGTGATCTCCATCCAGTATAAAAAGCTGACCGTGATCTACCACACTCTCCCATTGTCATTCTTCAACTTAAACATATTATATTTGGCTGAGCTTATGATAGAAGTAATAACAAATGATAGTCACTTCCATAAAACCTGAAAAGTTCATTATAAATCAATATATTTTTAAAATACATCCTTTGTATACTTGTAATTGTGTGTTTCTATAATACTTAAAGAAAATAACTTTGAGGACAGGGTCCTCCATAATCAGTGGTTCACAAAAGCTCGTGCCGTAATAAAAGTCTTTAAAGTACCCCAGGACTCTTGCTGTTTTTCAAATGAGTCAGGGGCACAGGTCAACCACAGTGGTTTCCCCCGTAGTTCGAAACAGAAATTGGGTAAACTCAACTGCAGAGTTGACAGCCTTCAAGCACCACCTTAAGAACTGGACGAAACCTGTAGAAGCCCTTTCCCCTGATATGCCCTGTGTTGATGCAAACAGCAGTTGTTGTTTTAAACAGAGTTACAACCCAATCCTATACATCTCTACCCACAAGTAGGTCTCATTGATCTTACGTGGTTGCATGTAGGATTGGAGCTTGGAATCTGCACTGGTTTCAGTCTCAGTCTTAAAATGGAATGTAGGAACAGCTAGGAGACTTGAACAACAACCTTCTGCAGGAACGCATGAGCCATGTTGGTGACCTCTCATCATCACTACTTTGTGACCTTTTAGTTAGCCTAATAAAGGTATTATCCTGCTGTTGGCTTTTGAATTTATGGGGCAGTTCATATCTCAATAATATAATGGGCATCGACTTCCCCCTGCTCTACCTATATATTTGAGTGTTTGTTTTCTGCAAGTACATGAGATTTGCTCAACTTTGTGATTTATCAGAAGCTCTCCCAACAACGACTACAGGGAAAATTAAATCCATAACTTTTTTAAAGAAAAAAAGTTCTGCTTATAAGTGGCGATTTCTTTATTAGCAGCAGTTCATCAGCGTGCCCAAGAAAAAAAACAAGCTATAGGGTGCCATCAACAGCTGATACCTCTTATGGTAAAATAATGACACTGAATATTTTCACCCAATTACAATTCTTATATTTCTGTGGCTGGCAGTGTGAAATAAATGAGGCTAGATATTGGCATGAACTCAAAGGTGTGCTATAACATTGTCCTGTAATATAAACTTGCATAATCAAGTGAATTAATTAACAGATATCACTCTAGTGTTTCCAAGGACACGTCTATAGCTACACACTTAAAGCAGGTCGATCCCAGTGTAGTCTCCATAGCTTCCACCACAGAATCTTGGGAACTGTAGTTTGATGAGGGTGTTGAGAATTCTCTGTTAAAGTTCGGCCTCCTTCGACAGAACCATAGCCGCATGTTAGAATTCCTGCTCCATGATTGCAGTCATGGGATTGTTGTCTATCACATGACGGTATATGTTTTGACTCCACAGAGTGGGAAGTGACGGAGACAGGATGTTTGTGTTACTGTGTTCCGTGAAGTGGGACTATTGTCCTTTGTTCTTTTTCTCTTTGCTGTCTGATGCTAGAGAGAGGGGGAGCCATGTTGCAGTGCTCCGTGTGTGTTTGTATGTAAATAAAGTAGATTAGCCAAAATGCTGAGTTGCTGAGGTCTGTTACGCAACTGCGCATACTCTGCGGATCCCAAAGTGTGCCGGTGTCGGTTGGCATCGGTTGCTGTGATGTTCAGGCTGAAGAAAGCTTATGAAGCTCCCAAACGATCGACCAGGAGGGAGAGAACATGCTAGTCCCGCATGTGTCTCTACCAGGGTCCTACTCGAGTGTAGGCCGAACTCCTGACAGTTTTCCCTAAGGAGAGAAAATGGCCACTGAAACAATTTACATCATTAGAGATCTCCTGTGAAACTCTGGGCCCACACTGGAGGTTTTTAAGCAGAAGTTGGATGGCCATCAGCCATGTTTGATCTAGTTGAGATTCCTGCATACGATTCCATGATTATATATAGTGTGGCTTAATTCACACTCTTGAAGCATCTGGAGCTTACTTGCTCTGTCTTGTTTTTGTTTGGCATTTCGTTCTGATCCTTTCCTGTTTCCTGTGCGCAGCTTCCATTAGCACAACAACTTAGTTGCCTGCTCTGGGGCGGTTGCTCTCCCCCTGTGTAATCTGGGAGTGCTCCTAGATCCAATACTGTCACTGGAAGCACAAGTGACACAGGGATAGCCTGGCCACGGTGACCCATAACACTGGCAACTTCGGGGCTGGATTTCTGCAATGCCATCTATGTGGGGCTGCCTTGATGTTGTTGCTTTGGAAATGTTGTTGCTTTGGGAAGAGAGGCGAACTGATGCCAGTGTACTGGAAGAAGCAAAGATCACCAATGTCGAAGCAATGGTTCTTCGACGTCGACTTCGTTGGACTGGTCATGTTGTGCGAATGCCCGATTCTCGTCTTCCAAAGCAACCACTCTATTCCGAACTTTAAAATGGAAAGCGTAATGCTGGTGGTCAACAAAAGAGGCTTAAAGACTCTCTCAAGGCAAATCTAAAAAAATGCCCCCCAATTTATTGTCATACCAGCCGTGTGAGGTTTTGGCTAATTTGAGAGAAAGTGACTAGGTTTGGGTCACCTAGTGAGCTTCATAGCTAAGTGGAGATTTGAACCCCGGTTATCCCTGCTCCTAAATAGTTGTAACCTGCCCTGGGACAAGGGTAAGGGGGGGGGGCGGTTACTGGGCTGTTGTTTTTATTTTGATTATATATTTTTTGGTTTTATGTTTTGATTTGATTATACCTGAAGGAGTATCTCCACCTGCATTGCCCAGCCCGGACACTGAGGTCCAGCTCTGAGGGCCTTCTGGCGGTTCCCTCGCTGCGAGAAGCCAAGTTACAGGGAACCAGGCAGAGGGCCTTCTCGGTAGTGGCACCCACCCTGTGGAATGACCACCCATCAGATGTCAAGGAGATAAACAACTGCACAACTTTTAGAAGACATCTGAAGGCAGCCCTGTATTGGGAAGTTTTTGATGTTTTATATTTTATTGTGTTTTTAAATGTTTTGGAGGCTGCCCAGAGGGACTGGGGCAACCCATCCAGATGGGGGACATTATTATTATTATTATTATTATTATTATTATTATTATTATTAAGCTTCACCTGTAGAACTGCATCATTTGACTTCAGACTATTGCCTCAATCATGTTATCTCTCCTTTGAGGATTAAAAAAAAAATACATTCAGGTTTATTTTCTGTGCAGTCCCCCCCCCCCCCATTTGGACAGAGCTCAGGGGAAACCTCCCCCAGGACCCCTCTCTCCTGTAAAACCTGCCTGAGGGGAATTAGATACACCCGACTCTATGAGATTTCCCTGTCTTGCAACTGCAGAACAGTATTGCTGTAATTCAATTTATAGCACCGTAAAGCATAGCATTAACAACAACCGAAGCCAGAGACCAAAATCATAATGGGATTTATGCAAATCTCGTTTCCACCTGAGATGCCATGGAATTACTATTTGTAGAAATTATCATTTCATCTTGTCACATTGTAACATGTTGTGTCCTGGCTTTTGTACCTTGTTTCACCATGTTAAATCCTGAGGAGGAGGTGGAAATGACTGCAATATAAAAACTCATCGGCCTGCAGTGAGCTTTGCATTTCAGGCAAACAAGCCGTGTCAGACGTCAGGAATATGCCAGATGGTGTGAGAGATGTTGCTTTGAGGTTCCTACCTGGGGCAGGAAGGATGAAGGATTTTCTTGTTAGGAAAAAATAAAAGTGAGAGAGATTGATGCTTATCCACTCTCTGTTTATGCTACTGAAACCTGTCTTCTGTTTAAAAACAACTGTGGAGGCAACAGTGAATTGGGTGCTTTACCTGCAGTCTCAGCACCTGAGATTTATTTATTTTTTGCCTCCAACACTTCACAGCTTTTCAATTTTCCATAAGGGTGTATGAAATCCCAGGGTCATGCAGATGTCAATCAAAATCCCCATACTGTGCTTTCCTTCCCCTTCTCTCCCCTGCTTGATTATTTACCCCTCATATCTCTGTTTTGAGCTCATCACCTCTGGGTGTTGTCTAAGAAAATGCTGTGTTTCTGGCTCCAGCTGTTTGCAAATTTCACATTCCTAGCAGTGGAGCTGACAAAAGGTTGCCATTTCTTGTTTTATCTGGTGGAACCCATGTTCGACATTTGGCTCCTTCCAATGGCGGTGAGATCACGGGACGCTCCTTTCTCTTCTGTTTCGGAAAAAGGAACCAGTACTAAAAAAGAGGTTTCATCATTACTGCCATGCTGTATCATTTGTTTGTTAGCAGCAAAAGGAGAGGCAAAACCGAAAATGATTCTGAAAAGTGCCTTTATCAGGTAATAATAGCTCTACTAAATCAGTGAGAGAGATGCTTCTTTGACAGGAGAATCGTGCAGTCTTCTGGCCCCGAGGAAGGTTGTCATCAGGGAAAATGCACTCGACATTTTATTGTTTTATTAAGAGCTATTATTATTTGATGAATATATTCTTTCCAGTGCTGTCTTTGAGACTTTTCTGTTGTTTCCTTTGAAGCACTGGGCAGGTGGGAATCATAAAATCGTAAAACCACAATGCTTGCATGGAATGTTGTGGGAAATTAAAAGTGTGGCTAAACTCAGCTGGCTGGTGATGCTCAGAGTGCCAGGTTAGGAGGGGAAATTGAGGTAGGCATCAGGTATTGGGCCCTTGCCAGGCTTATGAGCTCCTGGCACCTGTCCAAGGATTTCACACACTGACCCTGGACCTAGAATCATAGAATCATAGAATCATAGAGTTGGAAGAGACCACAAGGGCCATCGAGTCCAACCCCCTGCCAAGCAGGAAACACCATCAGAGCACTCCTGACATATGGTTGTCAAGCCTCTGCTTAAAGACCTCCAAAGAAGGAGACTCCACCACACTCCTTGGCAGCAAATTCCACTGTCGAACAGCTCTTACTGTCAGGAAGTTCTTCCTAATGTTTAGGTGGAATCTTCTTTCTTGTAGTTTGGAACCATTGCTCCGTGTCCGCTTCTCTGGAGCAGCAGAAAACAACCTTTCTCCCTCCTCTATGTGACATCCTTTTATATATTTGAACATGGCTATCATATCACCCCTTAACCTCTTCTCCAGGCTAAACATGCCCAGCTCCCTTAGCCGTTCCTCATAAGGCATCATTTCCAGGCCTTTGACCATTTTGGTTGCCCTCCTCTGGACACGTTCCAGTTTGTCAGTGTCCTTCTTGAACTGTGGTGCCCAGAACTGGACACAGTACTCTAGGTGAGGTCTGACCAGAGCAGAATACAGTGGCACTATTACTTCCCTTGATCTAGATGCTATACTCCTATTGATGCAGCCCAGAATTGCATTGGCTTTTTTAGCTGCCGCGTCACACTGTTGGCTCATGTCAAGTTTGTGGTCAACCAAGACTCCTAGATCCTTTTCACATGTACTGCTCTCAAGCCAGGTGTCACCTGCATAACATATTTGCACCAAGCCTGCACAATTTCTCACATATCCAACCAAATGCCACCTACTAGGTAAATTGGGTCCTCCCTTAAAGAGGGCACATATTGCGGTGAGACCTGGAAACCGACACCCTGTGTTGTGGGTGGGTACGATTGGTCAGCCACAACACCCGATTGGTAGGTCCCTCGTAGCTGGGTGCAATCTGGCCAATGGGACGCAGTCCAAACGGTTTGAAGGATCTATTTAAACCCATGCATGTGACCCAGAGCTTCCTCTTTTGGCGCGTGCATTTGGAACACCTGCCCACCTCTCCTGACTTTTAGGGCTTTGCGCTTGACCTTGCTATGCCGTCGTGTGTCGTCTGTCGTTGGGACACGGGCATGGCAGGAATTTCCCCACTTGGCTGATTGGCTGTTGCCATTTCACCTGCTGCGTAGTAAATCGTCACAACTTGTAAGGTTGCGGATAGGCTCTGGTTCAGGTGATAGGGATGGGAGAACGCTCTCACCATCCCTTTGTGAAGGGTATTCCGTTAAAGGAATCCAGGGACTTGATGGTTTGGTCAACCCCTGAGAGGGGGTTGTGCCTTTGCCTGAGTCCAGGGGGACATTTGGGTGGCGGAGATAGCCTGTTCCTGGCTTTCCGCTTATCCAGGTGTTCACCCTTGGCTGACCTATGCTGGAGCCGTGGGTCAGCGCTACCTGCGTGGCAGGGAGCTAGTCGAACCAGAGCCTATGCAACCAGTCACTTTCTGTAATCAATAAAGTTGTGGCTTAAATTCTGCCAAAAACCAAAACCAAAATTTGAGTCAAGTGTGAATTTATTTAGGGGGGAGGTTTCTGGGTCTGAACACATAAAAAGTAAAGGTAAAGGACCCCTGGACGGTTAAGTCCAGTCAAAGGCGACTATGGGGTTGCAGCACTCATCTCGCTTTCAGGCCGAAGGAGTCGGTGTTTGTCCACAGACAGCTTTCTGCGTCATGTGGCCAGCATAACTAAACTGCTTCTGGTGCAACGGAACACCGTGATGGAAACCAGAGTGCACGGAAACACAGTTTACCTTCCCACCGGAGTGGTACCTATTTATCTACTTGCACTGGTGTGCTTTCAAACTGCTAGGTTGGCAGGAGCTGGAACAGAGCAATGGGAGCTCACCCTGTCGCTGGGATTTGCACTGCCGACCTTCTGATTGGCAAGCCCAAGAGGCTCAGTGGATTAGACCACAGCGCCACCCACATCCTACTAGACATGCATTGTGGCCAGTCAGGTGCCTGACACCCTGCCTGCCCTGTTGTTGTTTTTTTGGAGTCCCAGCATGTAGCAGAACCAGGAATTTCACAGATCCTCATGAGGAATGGGTTCACAGAGTAGTTCCATATCCTAGAAGTGATACCATTTTTGGCATTGCACCATCAACCTTCGGTGTGAAAGGAATAAATATGTACGCCATGACTGCTTCTTATCCACTTGCACGTATTCTGCAGTTGTACAAGCTTTTTGCTGTGTTTTATTTTTGGTCAGTTTTGTGTGCCTGCCCAGATTCTGTGATACCAGATGTCCCTGTTTTTCTTTTGCTAGAACTTTTCATTAGGCTTGCTGCTGATTTCTGTGGTGTCTGAAATTCAGCATTTTACCGGTCTTTTGATATTGTGATCTATTCTAGTTGTGAACCAGAGCCACAGTCACACTTTTGCAATGGTCAGTCTTGATTAGCATGTGATGGGGTGAACTCACAGGAGCACTGTGCACTTATTCCAGATTGTTTAGTGCCAAGTTCCACAATGACATGTTTTTGACAGAACTGTTTTTGACAGAACTACTACAGGCTGGCAAACTCATCTTTCGCAATGGAATAATTGAAAACATAGTTAGCTTTTTAGGAATTCATTGTAATATTCTCTGTTTAAAGTTAAGCAGGTCAGAGGAGCCGTACAAGAAAAAAAATTATTAGGAAGTTTTGTAAGGAGGACTTTACAAATTATTGTTAAAGGGATTAAAAATAGTGCAGGGCCTGCAAGACAGAGCTGTTCCGCCTGGCCTTTGGTTTGTACTCAGTCTGACCCTTATGTTTCCCTCCCCTTATGGTTTTGATCTATGGGCTACTTTTAAAATGAGGCTGCATTTTAAATTGCATTTTAACCTGTATTTTAAATTGTTTTCCCCCCTCTATTATGTTTACTGTAATTTTACTGGTGTTAGCCACCCTGAGCCCGGTTCTGGCTGGGGAGGGCGGAGTATAAATAAAATTTATTATTATTATTATCATTAGATTTATAGCAGTAAGTATAGTAACAAAATGCAAAATCAGAAAGGAATTAATAAAACCCTTAGAAGGGGTTGAAGAAAGTCTTATGCTGTGATAGCCAGATATTTGTTACGTTGTTTTTTGAGTTGTTATGTTGGAAAATATGTGCAAAAACCAATAAAAAAATTATATTTGTCCTATGGAGCGAATGCAGGTCGGTGCGCACCGACCCCTCTCGCTCTCCAGGCTTCAGGCAGCTATCCGCAACCCTTCTGAGCATGGCGGGAGCAGCCTGAAGCCCGGGGAGCGCAGCGCCAACTCCAGCTGCGCTCCCCAGGCTTCAGGCAGCTATCTGCAAGCCTTCGGAGCCCGCTTGGGCTTCCCCCGCCCCCAGCCCCACAAGCTCTGGGAGCAGCGGTGAGGTTGTGCGCAATCTTGCTGCCACTCCTGGACTTGTTCTGGGGGATGGGGTCAGGGGAAGCTCGGGCTTCCCCCGCCCCAGCCCCGCGGCTAAAAACGAAGCCAAGACAGCCAGCGGGATCCATCCTGCTCGCTGTCTTGGCTTCTGCCAAAGCCTCTCCCAGCTGGAGGAAGCCAAGACAGCCAGCGGGATGGATCCCGCTCGCTGTCTTGGCTTCTTTGCTCTTTGGGGCTGGGGCTGGGGGTGGGGAATAATTGTTCTCCCCTTTATTTCCCCCCCTAAAAACTAGGTGCGCCCTATGGTCCGGTGCGCCCTATGGAGCGAAAAATACAGTAATTAGAAAGGATTTTAAGAAAACCATCAGTTGAGGTTGAAGGATGTCTTAGGCTGTGATAGCCAAAGATTTTGAAATGATGTTTAAAAGGATGATATGTTGGAAAATATGTGTAAAAACCAATAAAAATTATTTATTAAAAGAAAGAAAGAAATTGAGGGGGAAATCCTAATACAAAGCATCATTGAAAATTTACCCCCATATGGGGATTGAACCTGCAACCTTGGCATTATCAGCACCACACTCTAACCAACTGAGCTACCCAGGCTTGATCCTTTCTCATCTCCTTCGTTCCCAACAGTGATGGCTTGGTCATCTCTTCCTGATTTTTCCTAACTGCCAACAATTAAGAAGTATTCCTGTCAGAAGAACAAGTCAGCTATGCACTTGGCTCTCAAATTATCCCTGAAAGTATATTTTGCTTTCATTTTCATTTTCTCTTCCTTAGCTTGGATGGATAAGAAGAATATACTTTCCTCATTTATGAGAAAACTTGTATTATGGCCTCAAGGCTCTTGTTTAATAAAGAAAGAAGGCTTTTCCAGATCCATACAATCTTATTTTTGAAAGAGAAAATAACCCTATCATTACACTCTGTGACACTGATCTGCGGTATAGAGCAAAGAAAACGAACTCTTAAATGGTGCCATATTAAATATTTGAAGTCAAAAAATAATATATATATAGCTATTTCCTGCAAGAGCTGTTATTAGAAGCTTATGAAGAAGTGTTCTTTGTAGAAATAAAGATGCGTGGTAATGGACCTGTAAGCCGATTTGCATGACACATTTAAATTACTACCTCATTGCTCGATATAATCTATCTCTGGAGACATTTCAAATAAAGCACATTTTGAGAGAGAAGTATATGTTTAATATCAGTACTGTCCAATGTGAATCAGATTGTTTTCAGCATTTGAAGAATGTAGAATGAAGGCAGATTAGTGATGGTGGGGTGATGGCAACAACCCCTTGATGGGATACAAGAAATGGGGATTGCAAGTTGTTCATTAACCAGATTTAGCATGGAAGCTTTATGGATTTTACGTTAGCAATGAAATGCAGAAATCTAGAATAGCCTTTTTTTTTGGAACATGTGGGGATCTAAAGGTCTTCACAAAGATCAAAATCAGGATTGCTGCAACTGACCAGAAACAGAACTTTTTTTGGTTTGATCTGGTCCTGTACTTGTACAGTGGTACCTCGGGTTACAGATGCTTCAGGTTACAGACGCTTCAGGTTGCAGACTCCGCTAACCCAGAAATATTACCTCAGTTTAAGAACTTTGCTTCAGGATGAGAACAGAAATTGCATGGCGGCGCGGGAGGCCCCATTAGCTAAAGTGGTGCTTCAGGTTAAGAACAGTTTCAGGTTAAGAATGGACCTCCAGAACGAATTAAGTTCTTAACCCAAGGTACCACTGTAATAGGTAATAGCAGCTTGATCTGCAAAAATCAGCCAAATGAAGCATCTCGTGCCAAGAAGGTAAGCATTATGACCTGTTGACCAGTGATCTAGACAAAAGCAGATAAATGTATAAAGTATACCTTACAGGTCGCTTCAGTTGTCTTCTTCAGAAGCCTACAAAAACCTGGACCTAGATCTCTTATAACACTATAAGTGCATTAGCTCTATAGATTATTCATTTAAACACACACAAAAAAATACAAATAAGGACTTGAATAATGTAAAAAATATACAGGTGCCTATTATTTATTTGTCATGCTTTTAAAACACCCTTCAATCAAAGTACCTAGGGCGGTATACAATTCATCTTAAGAACACAGCATAAAACATCATAAACTTCCTCTAAAGTACGGAAGGACATTGGTGGTGCTGTGGTCTAAACCACAAAGCCTAAGGCTTGCTGATCAGAAGGTTTGGTGGTTCGAATCCCTGCAACGGGGTGAGCTCCCGTTGTTTGGTCCCAGCTCCTGCCCACCTAGCAGTTTGAAAGCACGTAAAAGTGCAAGTAGATAAATAGGTACCACTCTGGTGGGAAGGTAAATGGTGTTTCCGTGTGCTGCTCTGGTTCGCCAGAAGCGGCTTAGTCATGCTGGCCACATGATCCGGGAGCTGTCTGTGGACAAACGCTGGCTCCCTTGGCCTATAGAGCGAGATGAGTGCACAACCCCAGAGTCGCCCGCAACCGGACCTAACGGTCAGGGGTACCTTTACCTTTTAAAGTACAGAAGTAATTTCATATAAGAGATTTATTAATTATGTAGATCTCACAAGTAGATTGGTTGGTTTTTGCACACCCACCACTCTCTGCAGGACAAGCAGTTGCAATTGGGTGATTTATAAATAAAGAATCTACTTACCCAGAGTTCCATTTTAATTGGTGTGGTTCATCGGCGTGGACTTGGCTGGTGCCAATACAAGTCCCATGTCATCTAAATCAAGATGCTAATGTCAAAGCACCTGGAGGGGTTTGTCTGAGTAGCTTTCCAGTTCAATACCACCACCAGGCAAAGCTCTGCAAGGTCTTTATTGGCATGTGTTCCCCGAACGACTAATTGTATAAAGTGGCATCTCACGTTAGTGTCTGTGGTGATGCTGGCTGTGTATCTGGAAATCTAAAAAGCCAGTTAATATCCTTTTAATTGCTGGAGATCAGTGTCTCATTTCTGCCTTGGAAATGTGCCAGCAGAGAGATGGACACTGGGGAATGAAAGTGACAGCTTTTGCCAAGTTACTTCTATAGTGTAATATTTTAGCCTATTTCCATCAGTAGCTCCCAGATTTTAAATGGAAAAATGAGAAACAAAAATAGTCAGATTTCTCCAGATTCTCCAGATTTTTGGTCATGGTAATCACCCGTATTGGCACCTCTTTTTATGTCCACAGCCACCATTTTGTGCTGGCACCCACAGCACTTATCAGTACAGTGGTACCTCGGGTTAAGTACTTAATTCGTTCCGTAGGTCCGTACTTAACCTGAAACTGTTCTTAACTTGAGGTACCACTTTAGCTAATGGGGCCTCCTGCTGCTGCGCCACCGGAACACGATTTCTGTTCTCATCCTGAAGCAAAGTTCTTAACCTGAAGCACTATTTCTGGGTTAGCGGAGTCGGTAACCTGAAGCGTATGTAACCTGAAGCGTATGTAACCCGAGGTACCACTGTATGTCGGTATTGGAACCACTTAAAAAAAAACAAACCAAACCAAACCAAACCAACAGCTCCATTCCTAAATCAAAGAGGCTCATTGTGATTTCACGATAGACCGAGTTTGGAATCTTGGGAGTCGGCTTATTGAATACATTCTTGCATAGGATTGTGCTGCAAATCTTTACTTGGTATCTCAACGAACACACGCCATCTGCTCAAACAAGCATCGTGCTCAAAGTATTTCCACATGGCAACACTACAGCCTTAAAAATACATTTGCCATAGGTGCAACTGGGGAATCTGGGTCTTAAATGGTGCTAATTGAAGGGCCAGTTCCAATAGGAACATGCAGCAGCAGCAGCAGGAGGGACATAATAAGGAAAAGGCACATGAAAGGTTGCATTCTGACATCATGTTTTTCATAGGGAGAAGGATTAGCATTTCCTGATAATCCTCCAGCTCTTTTTCCTGTGATACTGATACAGGCAGCCCCCCAATTTAAGCACATTCAATATGCACGCAACTGCGCATCGCAACAAACCCAGAAGTGATTTTTAAAATCCCCCAAATAAGCCCAGAAGAATCCAGAAAGGTCAGAAAAGGCACAGAGACAGCACCTGGCAAATTCACGGGCCTTTGCAATTGAATTCCCAAGAGTCCTTGCACCAACCGTTGAGGCCTGCAGAGAGTTAGCGTTTGAGGAAGGAGGTTATGAGAATGCGATGGTCTTGGAGTTTGGTGGAGTTTTTGCTCTGATTTTTTTTTAAAAAAAATGCATTTCTTGATCTCACCCACTCTGCTCGACGGTGAAGATTAAAATTTATTCTGAACGTATTGAAACAGAATGCTGGGGAAAGCACCGAGTTATTAGTGAGGCAGCATTTGCGTTATTTCAGCTTGGCTGCAGTGTAAAAGTATTATGATATGAAGGAATCATTGCAGCATGATTGACAGTTCGAGCGGGATAGACAGCTCTAGTAAAATGTGCTGTGGCTGTAATCTAATGTGACTACCAAGGCTATAACTAATGCTGGTTGACTAGTAAAAGGCCATAATAAATATGTTGGTAGCTTGTCCTTATTATAGGGCGGATGCCTGGCTTAGAGTGCCAAGCTTCATTAGGCTGCTTTACGGCGCCCCAGTGTATCATTTTTTTCCTGCGTGTTGTAATTTTCAGAATTACAGTAGCATGTCCTAAGGCTGCCATAACAGAGGCTGTGCTGTAAAATGAAAAGCATTTTGGACAGGCACAGGGCATGGATATTTGCAATCTGCCATTCTGCAAAACTGATAAATGGGGAGAATGCTGATTAAAGAAGAGGTTTCTTTCTTTTTTAAAAAAAAACAAAAACAAGTTAATTGCTACCTAGCACTGGTTTCCACAGAGCAGCAGGTTAAATCCTTGTGCCAAAAAGATGGGCATTGCCCTTAAGATGCCAAGAAGCACAGGAGAGAACAGTGGAGCCTGCCTAAAAGCTTATGCATAAAGAAGCTAGCAAGATTTCTAAGTACAGGCAACCCCTCATTTACGCTTGTTCAATATGTGTGTGAATGCGCGCACGTGCATCGCGCTGAGCCTGGAAGTTACCCAGAAATGTCACAGAGAGGGGTGGAATGGGGCAGGGGCAGAATGGGGTGTTTGCAGGGTTTCCCCAGTGATTTCAAATAGATTTCACTGACTCACACGGTCCCTCGGAACACAACCTCCGGGTTAAAAGCTGTACATGGTGCAGCTGTTTCTCCCTTGTACTAACAAGACATGATGCATGTTTCTATCATCAGGGTTACATGTGCACATTAACATAGTAACCACACAGTGCTACACCAAATTGATGCTCCCATCTCTCCCCCTCCCACTGTTTGGTCATATAGTCGCAGCTACTTCATTTTCAGAGACAAAAGTTCAGATTAAGCACGTCTCTTTCTGGAGGGTCTAATCAGCCATGAATGTGCCCATTTTCTGATCTCTCTCTCGGACTGGGATTAGGATGAATAATCAAGCTGTATAGAAATGTGAATTTAAGACCACCATTCAGAATTGCCTTTACTTTCCTGCTTAGACTTCGGCCCTCATACCAATTATTATTTTTGTACGGTTTACAAGCATGTTCTCAATCAGCATGTTTTCAGCAGACCTGCAAGGCACAGTTGTAAGTCTTGTCAAGACTTTAAAAACTCTCTAAACTGCTTCTCTCCCTCTGCTCCAAGATGTTTTTTCTGCCGCCAAGGTTCCAGGTGCATCTTTGTGTGGCGAGTCCCCCCCCCCCCCCAGAAATAAAGACACGAGACACAAGAATTCGAGTTAATGGGTCAAATTAGGCCACAATTTTATTGATTACAGGAATTGAGCGGTATTGGCTTAGGCATTGGTCCTATCAACTAACCGGCGGCTTCAGCCCGCTTGCTTGAAGACCGGTAAGGGTTAACCACCAGTAGGGGGAGTCCCGCTGATGCACATCAACTAGGAGCTCCCCCAGGGTCACCGCTCGGGGGCGTGCCGTGGGCCCACACATCCATAGGCTTAGGACAAGGCCACGCCCCCCTGAATCCTTTACCAGACTACCCTTTGTTTTGGGGGAAGGTGATGGCACTTCCTTCCCCCCCCTTCATCTGCATAATAATACCCCTATCAATGCCTAACCGCCCATACCGGGAGTTGTGACGGTTTGCTACGAGGTAGGAGAAAACCAAATGGCTGGTGCCAATCTGCCAATTGGAAAAATTCCTACCAGGCCCCTTGACAGCGACCAACCAAAGTCCATAGCAACGTCAGAGAGCCTAGCCTAAAGGGTGGGAGGGGAGGGAAAACCTGATCAGCTGAGGCGCGGGAAAGAGGGAGCTCCTCGGCTGCGCCAGCCATAAATAGAGCTGGCCATGCCTCCCGGGCCAGCCAATTGGCTGGCCGGGGTGGTGACGCGTCCGAGGATTCCCCTGGTACCGCGGGGGCTGAAAGCCAGCCCCCACGTGTGTGTGGAGAGGCATGAAGCCCGCAACCCCACCTCCTCCCTAGCTCTGAAGTGGCTTTGTCAGAGGGCCCAGCATACATGTGGAATCTCACAGGGCAGGAAGGGTTTAAAATAAAGCAATTGGAAGCAAAACATCAAAACCCCTGTGTGCTTCAAGTTTTGTTTAGCAAACCCGCAGATTCCTTTCCATTCCACCGTTTGACAGATACGTTTGAAAAGATCGATTCCGAAGTCCGTGTTTTGCCATGTGATACTTGCACTTATTGAATGATGGCTCAGTGCTGTGGCACAGCTAACACAACACAGCTATCACCGATAAGCCTTTCTTATCTTTTTTGTATTGAGAGAGAGAGAGAGAGAGAGAGAGAGTACTTCTTATCGAGGGAACACAGTTCCCCTCTGGAGCCATATTCACTGAGTGGTAACCAATTCATCCGATGGGCTGAACTGAACTTAAAAAGAACCAAGCTGGCTTAGACTAAAGGTTCATCTAGCCTAGCACCCTACTTTCCGCAGATGCCTACAGAAAACCTCCAAGCCAAGCTTGAAGGCAATAGACATTACCTCCTGTTGATCCTCATCACCTGGTATTCAGAGGCAGGCTGCATGTAAACCTGGTGCCATAGTGTTGTACGCATGACCATCTCCTCCTGCTCCAGTGCTCTCCCACCACTGGTGTTTGAAGTGGAGTACACATGTTGATGTTACCCACAATCCCTAGATATAGCTCCCATAGTTTATTGAGGAATACTGATGTTTGATGCATTTACCTTCAAACTAGCTCCCATCCGATTTGAAAACGTAAGTCACAGTTAGGCAAAGGTGTGTACGTCTGAGGCAGTGTGCATGTGCATGGTGTCATTGAACTGGAGTTCACTGGGTTTGCAAGCAAGAGGAAATAAATGGAACAGTGTGCATTGGGTAAAAGTAAAAAAAGGGTAAAGGACCCCTGGACAGTTATATCCAGTCAAAGGCGGTTATGGGGTGTGGCGCTCATCTTGCTTTCAGGCCGAGGGAGCTGGCGTTTGTCCACAGACTGCTTTCCGGGTCATGTGGCCAGCATGACTAAATCTCTTCTGGTGCAACAGGACATTGTGACGGAAACCAGAGCGCACGGAAACGCCGTTTACCTTCCTGCCACAGTGGTACCTATTTATCTACTCATGCTGGTGTGCTTTCGAACTGCTAGGTTGGCAGGGGCCGGGAAAGAGCAACAGGAGCTCACCCCGTCATGGGGATTTGAACCGCCCACCTTCCGATTGGCAAGCCCAAGAGGCTCAGTGGTTTAGACCACAGCGCCACCCATGTCCCACATTGGGTGCAGGGCCATTCCACAAGAGAGGGAATGGTGGAAGTTGTTCAACAGTGGAACAGCCTCCCACTCGGTAGTGGACTTTCCTCCTTTGGAGGTTTCCAAGCAGAGATTGGGGGGGGGGCATCTGCCATGGATACTTTAGCTGAGTTTCCTGCATGAACTCTTGGTGTCCCTCCCAACTACACAATTCTATGAAAACTTGCTTACATCTGTAATCAATAAAAGTTGTGGCCTTGTTTGATCCCAAGTACTGTTTGTCGGTATCCTCTGGGGGTCGAGATGCCAGCTGGCTAGCCCCCAGCTGGATCATGCCCTTCCAGCCGTGACTATCTCTGGTGCAAGGTAAATCAGCGACTTCGACTTCAAAAGCCCGAGCATGCTATATTAGCAGAGCATACTGCGCAAACAGAACACGCGTGAGGCTTGTGGAAACATACTGACAGCTAAAGATTTATTAAGCATAAATCAGGACAAAGAAAACATGTCATCTCCCTTTCGTCTCCTCAGAGAAGAAGTCTAAAGCAAAAGCTACACACACAGAGAACTTCCCAGCAGACTGTGCTGGTATATAAACAGACATGTGACATGCAACAGTTCCATGTCTGCAAATAAAGGTGGAATGGAATTTTCCAATACTGTTGTCCTGTGTCTCAATTGTGTCTTGTTTGTGTGTGTGCCTGTCCCCGCTCATGGCTTCACCACGCCCGGTCCCACAGTGTCTGGAGGGCCAAGATTCCCCCCTGCTCTCTGCGCTGTAAGGCTACGAGCAAGGACCATGTGATGCAAATGGGCTTTCTTTTGAGAACACCTGAAAGGCTGAGCTCCACTTTTGATTTCACGTACGTTGCTGAAAAGAAGATTTAGCCTCCACAAGCTGTATTTCGTCCCTGCTGTACACTGACATGTTTTTAAAAAGAAATACTGTTTCCATAATTTGAACAAACAAGTTGCTCTTTACGGCCCCTTTCTGGGTGATGCACTGCCCCATTCACAGTCTATCAATATAACTGGGCCACTAACATTTTACAAAGGAGACATAAAGAGGTTAAAAATGTTAGGAGAGTTCTTAGGTTCTCTGCCATCTCCCCCGCCCAGGGTTATTTCCTCTACCCCTCTCTTGAGTTTTTATCTCAGAATAATAGGATGGTTTGTGCTGAGGTGTGTGTTTGCCTCCATGCTTTATAGTTCTTGTTATTACTGCAGTGTTGACCTCAGCACATTTTATTTAGGTTTTTCTGTTTTTCATTTTTTAGTAAACAGCATTATGGAACAACGATTGGACAGCACGTATGAGAAAAGGAATGATTGATGAAAGACGAGCCGCTGGAGAGAGCCCCAATCTGCAAGACACTGAGAATCTTCAGCGACGGGAAGGGAGGAACTGATTTTTCAGTGCATTTGGGGGGGGGGGAGAGAAGTTTACGTAAAATAAATAAAAATCCAATGAATAAATAGCATTGTAAATTCTAGGAAGCAGAGAGGACGGCATTATGCATTTTATCACGCACACAGCAATCTGGAGTCTGTGTTAGTTTTGAAGGTTCACAGAGCTACGAAGCCATTCTAAAAAGAGCGTTTAGATTGCCAGCAGTCTTTCGGCAAGGTGTTGAAAAGGTGTTGTTGTTTAGTTGTTTAGTTGTGTCCGACTCTTTGTGACCCCATGGACCAGAGCACGCCAGGCACTCCTGGCTTCCACTGCTCCCCCAGTTCGGTCAAACTCATGTTGGTAGCTTTGAGAACACTGTCCAACCATCTCGTCCTCTATCGTCCCCTTCTCCTTGTGCCCTCCATCTTTCCCAACATCAGGGTCTTTTCCAGGGAGTCTTCTCTTCTCATGAAGTGGCCAAAGTATTGCAGCCTCAGCTTCAGGATCTGTCCTTCCAGTGAGCACTCAGGGCTGATTTCCTTAAGAATGGAGATGCTTGATCTTCTTGCAGTCCATGGGACTCTCAAGAGTCTCCTCCAGCACCATAATTCAAAAGCATCAATTCTTCGGCGATCAACCTTCTTTATGGTCCAGCTCTCACTTCCATACATCACTACTGGGAAAACCATAGCTTTAACTATATGGACCTTTGTGGGCAAGGTGATGTCTCTGCTTTTTGAGATGCTGTCTAGGTTTGTCATTGCTTTTCTCCCAAGAAGCAGGCATCTTTTAATTTTGTGACTGCTGTCACCATCTGCAGTGATCATGGAGCCCAAGAAAGTAAAATCTCTCACTGCTTCCATTTCTTCCCCTTCTATTTGCCAGGAGTTGAAAAGGTAGGTGACCTTTAATGCCTTCCAGTTCCAGCCCTGTCCCAGGGGCCAGTTCACACCCACCCACCCAAGTTAACAATCTGATACTTCTTCTTCTTCTTTGGTGATCACTCGTAGCCAAGTAAGATTGTCTTCCAACAATCTGATACATACAGTGGAGGAAAGGGCGCACATCCTTTGCACAGGATACAAACCTTTGTGATGCAAATGCTATGCCGTACACAGTAGGCCAAATTCACAATTGTTCTTCCCTGCCTGTTGAAGGGGAAGGGTCACACAATGTTTGGCTCAAGCAGATATAGACCTACATCAAAGGTGGGCAGAATTCAAATCTTGTCGCATCTGCCCCCCTGATCTGCCAGCCAGGTGTAAAAAAAACCCAAGAGTCAAATAGAGCACATTCTGAGCCTAAGAAAATGTTTTCAGCATTAAACTTTTAGGGAACTCACACTCCTTGCACTCAGAAGTCCATTTATTAGCTTTGTACACACTCCCAATTGCTCTGTATCCCATGCACTCTGACCCCTGGTTTGGGAAGTGATGTGCACGAGATGCTAGCCACAATCCATATCTGTTATTATTAATATTAATCTATTTATACCCTACCTGATGGGACTGAAGACAGCTTGCAGATAAAAAAGAGAATTGCTAAAAACATAGGGGGTGGGGATCATTTTTAAAACCACTAAACATTAATAGAATGAAAACTATATACATATAAAAAAATCTGTTTAAAACATATAATAAAAAACAGTATGGCACCAGCCCTTTAATGAAAACCAGCAAATTACCAAAAGCCTGTTGGAACAAGAAAGTATTTACCTGCTGGTGAATGGCAACAAAGAGGGAACTCCAGGGAGGGAATTCCAGATTCTGGGAGCAGCCACCAAAGATCTCAAAGTCCAGGCAGATTCATATGAGAAAATAATAATTCCATTGCCACTACTCATAACCATTATCATAATCGTCCCACATTAATTTCAGTCCCACTTTTCAGGGGGGAAAGTGTAATGTAATAGTAAATTACAACACATACAATGACAAACATTCCAAACTGTTGAAATAACAATACAATAACACAAAACATCAGCCTTAACGTTAAATGTAACAGCATCCAATAAGAATTTCACAACTATTTCTCTCTGCCCTGCTATTAGCAGATCTGGTCGTAACCATCAGCTTTTGTTAATGAAACATCGGTTGACCATCCTGGACTATTAACCAGCAAATTGCCTCGTTTTCCAACTACAAGTGTGTTCAGCTACAAATAAGCCTAGGAGGCTTGCTGAATTCGTCATGTTGTGTGATTGGTTGACAAATTCTCTGAAGCTGTCCTTTAAGAGCTGAAAAGGGAAGAGGCGAGAATAGCCAAAATTTTAGCATTGTAGCACAGGTAAGTGTCTGTGCAGTTACCTAAGTAGGAAGTCTACACTCAAGCAATTCTGCACATTGGGAATTAAGTAGGGAAAAAATGCTCAGGGACGTTAATGCAGAACAAAAGCAGAAAAGCACCCTTTCCTTTGAGAATCTGCCTTCATCTTTGAGTACCATGTGTGAAATCTCTCTCTCCCCTCTTAGCTTGATCTGCCGATTGAAGCACATTAAACCTATTGTAACCGGTGAAGTGATTAATGTGCCTGAATCCGAGTTGATCTACAGGGGGAAAAGATTCAACCTGAAATTCATTATATTGTACCTAGGTGAAGCAGGAGAATAAAAACACCCTAAAGGTGGTTTCTCATCTCCTGCAATGATACTTAATGAGAAGGGGAGGGGGCTCAATTCATTTCTCTCA